>NC_068351.1:21549031-21879865 GCF_014633365.1 Diospyros lotus
TTGATTTACTTTCTATTAAGTGAAGATATCCAGAAGACCGAAGAAAACTCATGTGATCGTTATCAAGCAACACATCGCCATACTTGAGATCACATAAGATACATTGACGAGAGGATCGTATTACACGGTAACCATGCTCGTGAAAGGTTATTTGCGGATTATGAATCCTTCTGAATAATTGGGTAGGCATGACGCCTTGCTAGAGGTCAATCTTGTCTTATGTGTTCGTACCGACACATTGCCAACATATTCGGAAGCCTAATGAGTCATACGCAATAGGCACGGTCCCTGGCTTAAACCAGGAGAGTGGACGTATGGTTAAGTGGGACACTTCGGCAAGAAGTTGTGCCGTCGTAGGTTCTCACGTAAAAAGAACAGATAGACGTAATGACGTCGATATGACGAGGAGTCGTCGTAATGGAAAGAGTTTTCTAAAAATGGCATTTGATTAAATTAGGAAGGAGTTTCTAATTTAATGATTTTCTATTTGTTGGAGTGGCAAATAGGAAATAAAATATTTTTGGGCTTAAGTTAATATTTGGACTAAATTAGATTTGGGCCAAATATTAAATTAAATATTATATTTGGACTAAATTGGATTTGGGCCAAATATTAAATATTATATTTGGACCAAATTAGATTTGGGCCAAATATTAAATAAAATATATTTGGGCTTGAATTAGATTTGGGCCATAATATTTTATTTAACCTATAAAAAGATTGGGCCATTTAATTATATTTCTAGTTGGACTAGAATAAGCCCACTTATGATTCTAATTAAATTAGAATTAATGGGCTAGCCCAATCCATTAGGGTTTTAGAAACCCTAGGATATTTCATTATAAATATCCTTTTATAGGTTGCCCATTATTGACGTGTTTTTGGTGTCGTTTTTCAAGAGTTGAAAAACGCATTGCTGTTCACTCTTCCCCGTTTCTTTTGGCATCGATTTGAAACGTGGGTGTTCTTTTACCGTCTATACACAAGCCGCGCAAAGGAGAAGGAGCTAGCACTCCTATTCCGCTCTCCTTGCCAACGGACGCGTGCCGCATATCACGAGTTAGAGGCCGAACGCTTGGACGGCTCGAATCCGCGAACGACTCGATAATCTAAAGGTTAGATTTATTTATTTGTTTGTGAATGATTTGATTTCGACGTTGATCCAATCGCCGGGATCGGGGTAAGGTTCAAAATTTTTGAACTACGCTGCTTGCCCCGTAGCGATCTTGCTTTACTTTCAGTTTGTTCCCTTATATGATTAATTATCTAACCTAGACTTTGTCCCTGAAATATTCAAACATTCCAGATGAAGATGTAGTAGAAGTGAGGATAGAAGAAGCATGTAATGACACTTAGCAAGTGCATGTTGTGTTGGCTATATGTTTATATAGCTTATGTATTTAAAGTTCAGCTACTTTGAATTCTAAATGTTTTGAAGAATGATGATGTATAATCTCATTATTGGTTAATGTTAAAGTTAAGGTTAGATTCTTACTTCCGCTATAGTTTAAGTACCTAGCCTAGCTTTTTTGTTGCATGATTTTTCATGCTAGCTGGGTAGATGGAAATTTAGGGGAGTTTTGTATTATGTTGAGATTATTTCTCGAAAAAAATAGCTCAAAATTTCCTAAGTTATAACATGCCTGGAAAGTGGGGTGTTACAACATCCAGTATCTAATATCCATGTGGACTGTTCAGAAGTAGATAGTGATATTTTACTCTTGGGATTAAGGTTTTGATGATGAAAATATTCCAAGTAAATTTTCTCTATGTATCAAGTCTTTAGTCTTCAATCAAAAATCAATTTCAATGTAATGAATAAAGCATTCAAAGCCTTAATGCATGTCTTAAGGAGATTGGAAAAAATAAGTGAAACATATCTCAAATCAAATCTCTTGGAAGAAATTGGAAAAAAAATTCTTAAGGCGAAATCAACTATTTTTCGACGAACATAATGGAAATTTTTTGATCTGTCGACTAACCTATATGCATCTATCGACTAATAGTAAGATTATTTCTAGGCTTTGTCAACTAACAGTATGTAGTTTCTAATTCTTTTAAAAGTTTGCCTTAATCTGTCTACAAACTCCTTAAATTTGTCAACTAACAGAATCAATAAAATGATTATGTCGATAGATAGTATCCATCTATCGACTAAGTCTTGTATTAATGCTTGAATCTATCAACTAACTCGTTTCTTCTGTCAACAGTTTGTATCATAAAAACGACTAGTTTTTGGATGCATTAAATGAGCCCAAACCACCACCAATGGTCTGATTTTTGGATGTATTCACCCACAACTATAAATACATGGATTGTGGCTCATTTAAAGTGCTTAGATCATTTATTTCTCAATTACCAAGTGCTCAAAGTTTCAACATGCTTTAAATTTCTCTTGTTCTCTCTTGTTTCTTTGTAAAAGCTTTGTATTCAAGTGTTTATATTCATTCAAACCTTTTATTCTTTGTTGAGAGAACTTGTAACTAAGAGTGTTAACTCTTAAATCCTCTTTTTCAATTTATATTGTATTTTTCCTAACTCTTAAGCTAGAGGGCCTACTTATCTATAAGTAGGAGGTTTGTAATATCCTAGTCTTAGACTAAAGGGCCTACTTAGGATCAAGTAGGAGGTTTTAGTGAATTAGTTTAAATTCCTTAGTGGGAGCTAAGGTAGTGGATTAGGCTTGGTTTAAGCTGAACCACTATAAATCTTTTGTGTCATTTATCTGTCTTGTTTTACATTCTTTAAGCTTTACATTTGTCATTTTATATGTTTATGTTTTAAATCACTAAAACCTCAATTGGATCAAAAAGATTTCAAGTTCAATCAATTTTTAATTACCTAATTCACCCCCGCTCTTAGGTGTGTGCCATAGTATTTCAAAACTATCAAATAGATTAACTCCAATAACATAAATACCTGAGAATTCCTTGAGTAGAACTCTTCTTACTCTACACCTCTACAAGGTATTCCTTGCAGGTCTGTTTCCAATGGCCCGACTTATTATAGTGGAAATAAACCGCATCCTCCTTGGATTTTCGGGCTTTGGTCTTCTGGACTCTTCAAGATGGCGCTATAGAAGAACATTTCTTCTTGGTTTTCATACTCTTTGGCTTGCCCTTGTACCCCTTGGGACCTCCAACTAAGAGAACACTTCCCTTGGCCCTTTTGTTTATCTCAGGCTCGGCCTCCCTCAACATGGACAGTAACTCTCCAAAAGTCTTTTCCATATTCATCATTTTGAAATTCATGATGAATTGTCCATAATTGTAACACCTTGTTTTTCTAGGCGTGTTAAAACTTAGGAAATTCTAGGCTAAAACAATTCCAACATAACACAAAACTCCCAAAATTTCCAACTACCATCCATCTATCTCGAATGAGAATTATCATAAACATCAAATGCGGAAACTAAGAATCAAACCTCAAAATAACATAGAATCATAATGGTATTACATGATAATTTCTCAAACATAATTTGTATTACATAACATTCTTTTATTTTATAAGACTATTAATCAAATGGAACATAAGTTTCTCAACATAACTAAAACAAATCCAAATCTTCATGAAGAAACAAAATACATGGACAACCTGTCAAACCCACGACATCTTATGCCATTACATCTCAACCACTTCCTTGCCTTCACTGGAAGCCCTAATTGGAACGTTTGAATGTTCCAGGGGCATAGCCCAAATTAGATGTTGAATCATCTAAGTGAGGTTTTATTTAATAAAATCTCATGCATGATATGCCAAGTGCAAAATGTATCATCTTTCCTTTCATACTAATTATCATTTATGCGACCCTACTTCAAAGGGCGGGATGTACTTCAAACATTTGTGATAGATTAGTGATATCATCATTCCACATGCGATGCATGCCAAAGAAATATTAAGAATGTACATATGCATCACAACACATCATATGAATGCATTTCTAAATGTATGAGGCATCATAACACATGGCAATATGACAAATAAAGCATTTACGTATTATTTTAGAAAATAACCCTTACCTCGAAACATGTTCCTGGACATTCTTGGCCTCGGGCATGCTCCTCTAGCCCCAAATTAATTTCAAGAATTTTTTAAAATTTTTCAAAAAGTTTTTCCTAATTTTCCTCCATTTTCTCTATTTTCTTCCATTTTTTTTCTTTTTCTTTTCTTTTTCTTCCTTGCATTGCCCTCCAATCCGTTGGCCACCTCTTACATGTGTCAGCTGTCGCCACTTCTATCTGTTGGACCACAACCATGGCCACCATCGTTGCAGTCGCCGGCCACCTGTGCGCCACTGTTGCCTCCGACGGCCGCCCACTATCGCGCTGCCATGGCTGCTGCCTATTGTTGCGACCAATTCCAGTTGCCTCTGGCCACTGCTTTCTCTCCCTCTTCTTGATTCTCCCCATTACATCTCCTATCTCCCTCAATTTATAAGGGCCTCCACTGCCATATATCCTTGGGCACCAAGCTATATATATATTCTATATATTATATCTATATAGTATATTATAACTATATCTCTTGGCCAAGAAATCTCTTTCTGTAACTTAGCCATCACTCTTGTATGTATCCATATATATAAATACCACTTGCAGCAATTCTCGGCCATGAAGCTTCTCAGAAGCTTGGCCACCACACACACACGCACACAAATATATATATATAATTTGCTATATTATATTAAAATCATACGATTTGCACACAAATCCTTCATAATCTCATTTTAGACTTTGCACAATTGCAATTACAGCTTCAAACATAAATTTTATTTGGATTAGACCATCAAACACCCAAAATTAATAACATCAGAGTTACTTGATAAGTATGTTTTTGCCCCAAAAGCTTTGAGTAGGAAATCTAACCTAGTCACAAGAGAAAGACTTCCACTTCTTGGAACAAGCACTTGACAACAAATTAGATGTAAAATCCTAGTGTTGAGGTTCATTTGTTTGTGTCACTTATATGAGTAGAGATGGTTTCATCTTCAAAAACTTATTGACATGCTTTAACATAATCATGAGTCCAAGAAGAGTATCCTTCTCTGCCTAATGGTATTCCAAGATGGTTTTGAATCAAGGTTGCATTGACTTCAAAGTATTTGTCCCCAATCTTAGTCTTAAATCTTTCATTGTATTTTCTCTTGACAAACGTGTTACTAGCATTTGAATAAAAATCCCTAATCACATCTTCATAAATACTTCTATGTATTTTCATAAAATTCCATCACCCAAATTCTTTAAAAGTAGCAATGTAGGGAAAATTGATTGAATCAAGGAAGTCTAAATCTAAGTATCATCCTTCTAGAACCTCTCTAGACTCAAAGCAATTGAAATATCTCTCATGTTGGCTCTCACTTTCAAACAAACGTACTTGGGGTCATGGTTGACTAGAAGATGTCGGTTCCTTGCCCTTGCCCTTGCCCTTGTCCTTACCAGGATTCTTAGTTCTAGCCATGGATTTGAGAGAAGAGAGGGATATTTTGGTGAAAGATGATTGATTGAAGAAGGAAATAAGAGGAAACAAGTCCGGAGAGAGTGAAGAGAGAGAAAGAGTTAGGGTTTGGAGAATGCCAATGATCGCCCGATATTTATAAATCTCAACCAATTTAGTCGACATATTAAATCATTATGTCAACTAACAAAATAGAGAAAACTAACTTAGTTGATAGACACTTTGAATCTGTCTATAGATTGGGTTTTAAAAGGAATGCTTAGTCAACAGAATGAGGCCTTTTGTTGACAGAGTTGCCCAATATCACTTAGAATTTTTAGCCTATGCAAAATTTGTCGACTAATTAATGCTTGGCTTAAATCACATAAAATATTTAATAAGAAACACATTAATGGAAATAAGTTATTTATTTAGCAATATTTTTGCAAACTCATGATGTAATTAAACCTAACTCACTTTGAAAATATGTGAATTTTTGTTTATCTAGAGGTTTTGTAAAAATATCAACTATTTGATGATTGGTGTCGATGAAATCCAAGCTTATGTCTCCCTTTTGTACATGATCTCTAATAAAATGATGTTCGACTTTAATATGTTTGGTTCTAGTATGAAATACAGGATTTTTAGTTTAAGCTATAGCACTTTTGTTATCACATTTTATTGGAATATTTTGAAGTTTTATGCCATAATCCTGAATTTGATATTTCATCCACAAGATTTGCGCACAACAACTACTTGCTGCAACATATTCAGCTTTGGTGGAAGATAATTCCACTGTGTTTTGCTTCCTACTTGACCAAGATACTAGAGAGTGTCCCAAAAATTGACATGAGCCACTTGTGTTTTTCCTATCTATTTTACACCCATCATAATCGACATCGGTATAAGCTATGAGATCAAAGTTATTTGATTTAGGATAAAATAATTCTAAGTTCAAAGATACTTTTAGATACCTTAAGATTCTCTTTACTGCTTTAAGATGTGATTCTTTAGGATTGAATTGAAATCTAGCACTTAGGCAAACACTAAACATAAAGTCATGCCTAGTGGCTATCAAATAAAGCAATGATCTAATCGTGCCTCTATATATACAGCTTGTTATCTACTATTTTGCCTAACTCATTCTTATCTAGGCTTAATGAACTACTCATAGGAGTGGCTATAGGTTTACAATCTTGAATCTTAAACTTCTTAAGAAGATCTTTAATATATTTTTGTTGAGAAATATAAATTCCCTCACCTTCTTGTCTCATTTGGAATCCTAGGAAATATTTTAGCTCTCTCATCATGCTCATTTCAAATTCCTTTTGCATTAGATTTGAAAATTGATCACATAGGGATTTGTTTGTAGATCTATACATGATATCATCTACATAAATTTAAACTAATAGAATATCTTTTCCATGATTCTCGATAAATAATGTTGTATCTATTTTTCCTCTTCTAAATCCTTTTTCTAGAAAAATTTACTAAGATGTTCATACCAGGCCCTAGGGGCTTGTTTTAGACCATATAAAGCTTTAGAGAGTTTAAAAACATGGTTTTTATGTTGGGAAATTTCAAAACCGGGAGGTTACTTTACATACACTTGCTCATTAATGTATCCATTAAAGAATCCACTTTTCACATCCATTTGATAAAGTTTGAAGTTTTTATAACAAGCAAATGCTAACAACATCCTAATGGCTTCTAGATGAGCAACCGGGGCATAGGTTTCGTTATAGTCTATACCTTCTTCTTGGCTATATCCTTGAGCCACTAATCTAGCTTTGTTTCTTATGACAATTCCGTTTTCATCCATCTTATTCCTAAATCAATTTGAGAGAAGCGGTGTATGGAAATTGGTTCCAAGACCTAAAGAACATCCAACCATAGGAACCAAAGAAATGTCGTATATTGGCATTCATTTCTTATAGATGACCTAGTTCTAATTCCTTTAGATGGATCTCCTATTATCTCATTTTCTTTAACATAGCTTCTTTCTCTTGGAAAAGATGGTTATTTTTCTTCTTAATGTACGTGTTCTTCATCCAATAGATCATTATCTAGTGTATTTGATTCATTTTGTTCTAATGAAAGTTTTTTAAAATTTTGATTTATTTCATTTTCCAATCTTCTCTAGGTTTTGTAGCATCAATAGTTATGTCATCAACTATTAGTTGAATTGTCTCTTCTACAACAAGTGTTCTTTTATTGAATACTCTATATCCTTTGATTTGAGATGAATATCCTAGAAATATACCTTCATCACTCTTAGCATCAAATTTTCCTAAAGAGTCCTTTCCATTGTTAAGAATATAGTAGGCACTTCCAAATATATGAAAATGTCCAATGTTTGGTTTTCTACCTTTGTATAGTTCATAAGGGATTTTCTTCAATATGGGTGTAATACCCGGTATTACATGGTGATGGAAAAGATATCATTTTCAGTGATTTTGAAGGATGTCAGGTGATTTGGAGAGCCCAAGAAGTTGGTTTCGGGTAATTAATTAATAATTTTTTTTGAATCGACGGTAGATGATGCCTTGGGATTTGGATGTCTAGGAAAAAGGGCATGAGATTGGCAAGCATCTCAAGGTGAGGCTAATGACGCTGGAAGCAGTCAGACCAAAAATAATTTTTGAAATAATTTATGTATAAGCCCGAATGGTTGTCTAAACCGAATGGTTGTAAGGGACCTCTGGGAAGCTGAGGTGACCCTAGGGGTGGTCCGATTTGGAGAATGAGGCAACCCTGAAGCATTTTTGGGAGGAGAAAAGGTCACATGCAGGCACAGGGACTAAATTGGCTTCATCGAGTAATTCTCAATAATTAATTTTAAAGAAATGAAGATTTCGTGTGGCTTGATGGTATTAATTTAAGGCCTTGGAGGGCCTAAGTGAAAATAATAAGAATTTCTATGTGGAATTTAATGAGAAATGGAGGGGAAAATGTGTAATATATATATATATTGTTGGCTTGGGGGTCAAGTGAGAAACAGTGCCCCCCCCCCCCCCATTTTTCTCTAAAATTTTGAAATAGAGAGAGAGAAAGAGAGCTAATGAGAGCAAAAAGCTGAGAGATCAAGAAGTAGAGGCCGAGAGATTGAGAGAGATCAAGAGATCTTGAGAGAGATGGTCGGCCAGCCAGAGAAGGAAGCGGCGACAACGTTAGAGGCTGCCATGGCCTACGAGGCAATAACAGGTGGAGCTGGAGCGGCAGTGGTGGCTCGTATGGAGGCCTACAGTAGTGGCTGGAGGAGCAGTAGTAGTGGCTTGAGGCGGAAACGGCCTGAGGAGGTGGCAGCCACAGGTGTGGCTGTGGCCAGTTGCAGTGGCGATGGCAGCACTAGAAGCAGCAGCCATGGCCGTTGGTGTCCCAAGATGAAGGGACTAGTGGTGACGGTTGTGCGACGGTTGAAGGTAGTCGACTAGCGGCCGAAAGTTATGGCAATGTGAGTAGAGGAAGGAAGGAGGAAAGAAGAAAATAAGGAAAAGAAAAAGGAAAGAAAAAATCTGGAAAATATGGGGAAAATGAGAGAAAATTGCCGAAAAATTCCAAAAAAAAATCGGGAAAAATTCTAAAAATTAATTTAGGGCTCGAAAAACGTGCTAGAGGCTCAGAAATGGGAATTCAGATGTGAAGTGGCAACTTATGAGGCAACGCCGGGTGGGTGTTTTCTGGATTTCTCCTCCAGATTGATTGAGGTAAATAAATTAATTCTTTTCGTGCTAATTTCATATATAGGATTATGTGAATAGTGTTGGTTGGATTAAATCATTGGTTGAGGTTGTTGAAAATTGCGGATGGGTGGGTTTTTGTGAGGTATGGCAAAAATAAAGGCCCTAGTTAAATTTCTAATGTTGTTGGGATTTGATTGTATCTAGGTTCGAACGGGGAAGCGGAGTTCAGGCGAGGGTTCTAGCTCTTAGTAGGAGAGGAATCGAGCTAGGTAAGAGATGGCCCTAAGGGTGGGTCGCCTTGCGAATGTTTGGTAAATTTGAAAGAATATATGTTGTGTGCAGTTGCGTGTTGTGCATGTTCTATAGGTGGTCTAGTGGAGTCCTATGCCTATGGGAGAGACTAGATGCATGCTAGGGGAAATTTGGAAGGTTAATGCCTCTAAAAGATGGGTTTGGAAGGGCAGTGATACCTTACCATTCATACATAATTACTTGTCATTGCATCACATATATTATCTTTATTGTTGCAAAAAATACAACAATTAAAATTTATGATGTGGGGCCCACTCAAGCTCATTGTCAAGTGAAGTTAGGTTATCGTAAGAAAAGTTGCCTCAAGGGAGTTCACCACAAGGATTCCGCCACAAGCTCCTTTGCCACAAGGCTTCGCCACAAGCTCCTCCGCCACAAGGTTTCGCCATAAGCTGCTTTGCCACAGGGCTTAACCAGAAAGGCTTCTTCGCTACAAGGATCTACCTTCACTGCAAGGTCTTGCCATAAGGTTTTGGTTTCGTTGCTAGGTCTCGCCACAAAGTTTTGGCTTCGTTGCTAGGTCTCGCCACAAGGTCTTAACTCCGCCGTTAGATTTTGTCATAAGGTTTTGACTTCGCTGTTAGGTCTCGCCACAAGGTTTTGGCTTCGCTACTAGGTCTCACCATAAGGTTTTGGCTTCGCCGCTAAGTCTTACCATAAGGTTTTGGCTTTGCCGCAAGGACCTGGTCCTGTTGATACTTAGAAATGGATTAGAAGGCTCGGGGGAATCCTCACCCGCGACAACCCTCAGATGCCTAAGTTAGTACTGGATCCAGATAACTATTCATGAAAACAGTAAAAATGCAGTCAATAGGTCGAGAATTTATCGAAATCGAAAGTCCTGTTCATTGTCTTGTAATTGGGTATTTATAGGGCGCGATTTTCAAGGGTACCCAGTGCTGACACGTGGCATCTGCTGAATGGAGTTTTGGGCTTACTCGAAAGACGCTCTCTACCTTAAAGCTTACGGCACCGTAAGGGTATCCATACGCAAGGTGCCACTAGGCCTTTAGGCTTGCCGTAAGGTTGGGCTGGTCGCAAGGCCCTCGCGGTAAGGGCTTGTGGCAAGGCCTTCAGGGCTAGCCGTAAGGCCAAGCTGGCCATAAGGCCCTCACGGTAGGGGCTTGCGGCAAGTCCCTAGGGCTAGCCGCAAGGCAGGGTGGCCGCAAGGTGGGGTGGCTGCAAGGCCTCACAGCTGGGGCTCACGACAGTGTTCCTTGGGGGCTAGCCACAAGGCAAGGTGGCAGCAAGGCGGAGTAGCTACAAGGCGTTGCAGTTAGGGCTTGCGGTAGTGTGCCGCGAGCTTGCGACACACTATAGTGCACTGTCGCAAGTTTGCCTAATTTTGGCTCGATAATAATTGTTGTATTTCTATTAAAAAATTCTCAATTTTTTCCTCCCCGATTTCCTTTGACACAACAATTGCCCCATTCTTCTGTTTTGTCTTTAGGAAAAATGAAAGAGTAAAAAATTTAACAGAACAGTGGAAGCCTAGGGGCATACGGCTGCTGGCCTGGTCCTTCCTTCGGTCGGGGCTATTGGTTTTCCCTTCTGTTTGTGGCATCATTCTTAGGACCGGGGGGGGCTCCTCTGATTATCTCTCCTAGATCCGTATGCCCTGTTCTATTGATTTTTTTTGCTTATCCAATATAAATCGGTCAAGCTTCCCCTCCCTGATCAACTGCTCAATCTGGTTACATAACTCCCAGCACTGCTCTGTAGTATGCCCCGGGGACTAGTGAAATTTGCAAAAAGTGTCCATGTTCTTGCCCAGAGGTTGGTTGGAATATGGAGGGAAGTTAATGACCCTGTGTGGGTAGTGGATGAAAGGATAGCAGCTCTTGGCTTAGTAAGGGGGGTGAAACTCTGAAATTGCATCTTTAGGGGCTTCTCTCTCCTTTGTACCTTCATAGCTCTGTCTGGTCCAACATCGTTTTGCCTCCCATTTCTTTTTCCCTTTATTCTAAGCGGGGCATACGTGGTTCCATTAAGCAAGGCTGATGCTGCCAAACTGACTGGGAGGTCCTTTACCTCATGTGTGGCAACTCTAAATCGCTCAGTGTACTACTTTAGGGATTCATTGGGTCTTTGTTACAAGCTCATCAAATACATGGCACTCTTTTTCTTCGGGACATAGGCAGAGAATGCTTCCACAAATTCTTTCTTCAGTTGTTTGAATGACTGGATATGTTGGGCTGGTAAGTCTGTGAACCATTGTTGAGCCTGTCCTTCCAAGGAAAGTGGGAAGGCCTGGTACCTAGTGACCTCGTTCCACCCATGTAACATATCCATTGCAACGAAGTGTTGTACATGCTTCACGGGATCCTCCTTTCTCAGGTACACAGATAGTTGCGGTAACTTCAACCCTAGTCGCACCGGTTGTCTCTGGAGTTCCTCGGATAGAGGAAAACCCTTTGTGGGCATTTCCCTTGGTGTCATCACAACTTGTTTCTGCTCTAGCACTTCCTCTATGAGGCATTTGATGTCGGACACTTTGAGCGTTTCTTTTTTTATTTCGTTTTTGCAAGGAGACGGGACGCAAAGAGCTCTTGAGTGGTTGTTTTTCGAGATCTCTTTGTACATAAGGGCTTTCCCTGGTTTGTTGTAATACCCTAGAACTTGATGTAAGGCTTGGTTGTTGCAATAAATTAAAGGGTATTTTGATTCAGGGGAAGGAGAGAAATCTTTAATTCTATTGAATTATGAATGTAAAAAAGAGGTCAGAAATACCTAGGGAAAGAATTAACAAGGTAGTATTTTATGGTTAAGGAGGCAAAAGTGTTTCAAATGGAAGTTGAGGGCTAAAGTATAAACAGAAGTGGTTTCAGGGCATTAACGTAATAAGGAAAAGGAGGAAATCAGGCCTAAGTGCAAATGTCACAACTTGTAAAAGGGTTAGATTGTTTCCAACTAAAGGGAATGATTGTAATGATGAGTCCTTATCCTAAAGTCACATGGAGGCATGACTTGGAGGAATGGGATTGGATTTGGAAAGAAAAGAGATAATGGTAATAATGAACTTTTATCCTAAAGTCATATGGAGGCATGACTTGGAGGAATGGGATTGGGAGGAAATGGAAATTAAAGATAATTCAAAGGGATAATTCAAGGTTTAATAATGATGGCTTGAGGAGAAAAAGGTGTAACTTAGGAGGAAAGTAATATCTTGAGATATGGGTGTCTTGGGAGGTTATATAAAGGTTGGGTGAAGGCTTACGTGGGTACAAGTGTGGTGAATGCACCAAGCAAAACAAAAGGAGAAAGAATCAAAGAAAGCAAGGAAGAGGAAGGGTGGAGACACCTCATCAGAAATTAGTAGAAACAATGGGGAAAAAAAAATAGATATCGATTTTCTTTCCATAGGGTCGTAGAGCATGAAAATAGGAGTTCATAGGTTCGAACGAATAGTGAATCGGAGCAAAAATGAGCAAGTTATAGCATTTTTAATTTTCAGTTGTAAAATCAGTAACAGGGAAGAAAACGGCATGTGCATCGCATGTGCCAGCTACTGCCGCGCGTGGCCACCCTTTTGGTGGCACGTGAGGGCGCGTGACAGGGCCTCTTCCTTTGAAATTTTCCAGCTTTCTTCCTTAAATTATTTCCTAGCATCCTATGTAAAAATATTTTAGATTGGTGACTCGAACTATGTGAAACTGCAGCCAAACCAAGCCAAAATTCCTGTGAACAATGAACCGACAGGGCCAACAGCTAGAGTGAGTGGTTTCTTACATTATTTGTGCTTCATATTGATCATTTATTGAATCACTTGTGTTGGATGTGGACCTACTCACTTGCTCTCCTTGTTTAGCATGTTTCTTTACTTGTTTCATCACTACATGGAATAAGGTATTGTGGCAAGCTAGTGGCCATCATGGGTGGCTCTTGGAGTCACATATTTGTGTTGATGTGAGCATGACGTGCGCGGGGGTGATTGCAACACCTTGGCATGGCTTCCATAAAAGGAGATTTTTACGTTGCATATGTGCATTACATACATGTTTTATTTCTTTCATAAAACCACTTCACTTAGATATATGTTATCTAACTTGGGTTGATGCCCCTGGAACGTTCCACGTTTCAGGTGTGTTTGGCATGTCAGGAGCTAAGGAGGCAAGCGAGGCAAATGGAAAGGAAACTATGGACACTTAATGTTTTCCTGTTATTTTGTGGCTTTATGTAATCTTGCTCAAAAGCATTGTATCAGTTCAATGATTATACTATTTTATGTCAAATTTAAACTCTATCTAAATGAAAGGCTTATACGTTTTATGTTAGTCTAGGGAACCCTTTCAAACTTCATAACAGGTTCGATCCATGGTTTCCACTGTTTAGGGTTTCCTAACACCTCTTAGGCGGTTAAGTGTATGCCTTCCTATGATACTTGAGTCGAGGAGGTGTTACATTTGTTGTTTCTGGGACTAGGTCATTAGGCCTGGGAGTCCTAATTCTTATCCCTTGTCTTGGGGTCCTCGGGGGGTTGTTTTGAGATCTCCAATGTTCTCCCCTCGCCCCTATTTGTCCCATGTAGGGAATGTGGATGTCTGACATCAATTCATGCAAAAGAGCAATAATCCCTTGTAGTCTTTTCATACTCTCTTCGTTGTTCGTCCTTAGCTCATCATTCTGGTGCTTCAACTCTTCAAAATTCTTCCGTAACAATTCATAATCCGACAGTGGGACCGTGGGCGAGCAGAAGGTTCTAAGGGCACTAAAGTCACCGCTGGGTTCCTTCAAGGAATCAAGGACTGTCCCAGAGAGTGTTGTTCCTGATTTGCTAGTATTAAGGGCAAGACCTGCCTCCCTTATCTTACCGCCTGTCTCCCCCATCCGACGACGTGTATCTCCCCCTGTTCCGAGTGCTCCATACCCCCCAATCCAGTAGCCCGATTACCTTCGACCATTGGAATGTTTCTCGAGCGCACCTCGTTATCTAGATGATCTTCCAAAAGTCTAGGTATCGTAGGGTGTACTTAGTTGGGGTCTCCTGTCTTGGTGCGAGCGCTCCTTCAGGTTGTGTTAGGTAGGTTTGTCAAACCATTTGATCTTGTCCCTCTCGGCATCTTGTGTTAAGATTAGCTTTTGGATGCATTTCCCACAGACGACGCCAAATTGTTCTTGCCAAAAATACAGCAATTAAAATTTATGATGTGGGGTCCACTCAAGCTCGTTGTCGAGTAAAGTTAGGTTACCGTAAGAGAAGTTTCCCCAAGGGAGTTCGCCACAAGGATGCTCACCACAAGGATTCCGCCACAAGCTCCTTTGCCACAAGGCTTCTTCACCGCAAGGTTTTGCCACAAGCTCCTTTGCCACAGGGCTTCACCACAAGGCTTCTTCGCTACAAGGATCTACCTTCGCTGCGAGGTCTAGCCACAAGGTTTTGGCTTCGCCACTAGGTCTCACCATAAAGTTTTAGCTTCGTCGCTAGGTCTCGCTATAAGGTTTTGGTTTCGTCGCTAGGTCTCGCCATAAGGTCATGACTCCACCGCTAGGTTTTGCCACAAGGTTTTAGCTTCACTTTTAGGTCTCACCACAAGGTTTTGGCTTCACTGCTAGGTCTCGCCACAAGGTTTTGGCTTCGCCACAAGGTTAGAAGGCTCAGGGGAATCCTCGCTCACGATGACCCTCCGATGCCTAAGTTAGTACCAAATCCAAATAACTATTCATGAAAATAGTAAAAATATAATCAATAGGTCTTTGAATTTATCAAAATCAGAAGTCTTGTTCATTGTCTTGTAGCTGGGTATTTATAGGGTGCAATTTTCAAGGGTGCTGACACGTGACATCTGCTAAATGGAGTTTTGGCCTTGCCCGAAAGACATTCTCTATCGTAAAGCTTACGGCGCCGCAAGGGTAGCCATGCGCAAGATGCCGCGAGGCCTTTGGTCTTGCTGTAAGGCTGGGCTAGTCACAAGGCCCTCACGGCTGGGGCTTGCAGCAAGGCCTTGGGGGCTAGCCGTAAGGCAGGGTGGCCGTAAGATGGGGTGGCTGCAAGGCCTCACGACTGGGGCTCGCGATAATGTGCTGCAAGCTAGCTGCACACTGCCACCAATTTACCTAATTTCAACTCTATGATAATTATTGTATTTCTCTTAAAATATTTTCAATTTTTTCCTCCCCGATTTCCTTCGGCACAACAATCTTATTTACATTCATTTGCACCCTTATTGAGTCTTTATGACTCGTGAGGTTTTACCTTGTGTTGTAGATGATGCATGTCCAAATGGAAGCATGGATGATGCCGGGAGGGTGATATGGCGACTAGCATTGTTGTCAAGTTTGTATGTGGTATATATTCATATATGTATTCATGTGATTGAATGTAAATGTTGTTGAGCGCTAGATGTATCTAGTTGTTGTAATCATCATAGGGTGATAGGTGATTGTGAGATTGCTTGATGTATATGGCTTTAGTTGGTGGAGCCGAGTTTCGGAACAGGTAAAGATCGAAAAGGTATGATCCCATAAATTCCCAGAACTCAATGAAGTTTTGATGTGGTAGTTTTTGTGCCTAGGTCACCTTTAGCTTGTTGTGAGGTGAGCTGAAGAAATGTGAAGCTCACTCGGGTTTCCAGTCACATTTAGTTGTGCTTCCTTTTATGTTTTGGGATCGATTCCTCTAGTGGAACGAAGGGAATGACGAAGCTTAGTGCCCACCTAGGGAGTTTCCTATTAAAACATAGTCCAACCCTTCAGTTGTTGGTTTGTCGTGTGAGTAATCCAGTCGATTATTCACTTGTGGCGACCGTAGGTGGGAGCGGGTCATTACAATGGGTCTTATTGAGACATTATTTAAAACATGGCATGCAGTGTTTACGGCCTCCACCCAAAAGTATCTAAATAGATTTTTGTCACAAAGCATTGTTCTTACCATCTCTTGTAATGACCTATTCTTTCTTTCTACCACCCCTTTGAGGAGTCATAGCACAAGAAAAGCTATGATCTATACCATTTTCTTCACAAAATAGTTTGAAAGATTCATTTTCAAATTCTCCTCCATGGTCACTTCTAATTTTAGAGATGCAAAAACCTTTTTCTCTTTGAACTCTTTTGTTAAATATTTTAAAGGATTTGAAAGTTTCACTTTTGGATGCTAGAAATATTACCCAAGTAATCATCTACTCTGACTAGAACATATTGTTTTCCACCTAGACTCAATGTTCTCATTGGACTAAATAGATCTAAATGAAGAAGGGTTAGAGGTCTAGATGTAGCTACCTCATTTGTAGGCTTAAATGATACACTAATTTGTTTACCTTTCATATTTAAACTTAGCCAAACCATTGACAATATCATGTTTCACTAGCTTGTTAATTAGACTCATACTAGCATGTCCTAGTATGCCACAACCAAGTGTTTTTAGAAATATTGGTTACAAAAAAAATTCTAACTTAGATGAAGTTGAATCTAGGCATGTAAGATAGATATTACCTACTCTATTTCCTTTTAATTTCAATTCTTTAGACTTGGAACACATAACCTTACAAGAATTGACATCAAAACATACTTCATAATTCATATCACATAGTTGACTAATACTGATCAAATTGTGCTTAAGACCATCAATAAGAAACACATTATCAAGCACAAGATTTTCAAATGAAATTGAACCCATACCTATAATCTTTCCTTGAGAGTTGTCACCATAAATACATTACCTCATTCTTTGAAGATGACGTTGTTGAGAAGCTCATGATCTCCAATCATATGCTTTGACCACCCACTATCAAGAAACTATTTGGCTCTTGACCCAACTGAAGCTAGAGCAACCTGCCAAGAAACCAATCAAGTTGTTCCCTTTGGTACCCAAATCTTCTTGGGTCCATTCATGTTAGCAAGCATTTCATTCTTTGGAGAACCCAAATTTGCTTAAATCTATGGGTGTTGTTTCTTATAAAACATTTGTTAATTGAATGACCAACTTTTCCATAATAGTGGCATGAAATCCTACCTCTTTAGAATCTTGGTTGGTGAAAGGATTTCTTTTGAAAAGATTTCTGTGTTGAAGCTCTTAAAAAGACTATTTTATTTTGATTTGGTTGAAATGGATCAAAACCTATACCTTGTTTATCACCAAAATTCTTTTGAGCACCCAAAATCATTTTCAATTTCTTTTTGCCTTCAACTAGCTTTTCTAAAGACTCTTTCATGTCTTTGTTTTCTTTAAGAAGATTTTCTTTTTCATCAATCAAAACATTTTTCTCATTCACTAACGATTCTTTTTCAGATTTCAATGTCTCATTTTCATATGTTGGCAACTTCGTCATCTTGTGATTCATAACTTGAAGATAATTCTCCCTCACTCCATACAGTTAAGGCCTTCTTTTTCAGCTTTGTTTCTCTATGATCTTTGTTTTTCAATGAGGGGCATTCATTCCTCATGTGACCTAGCTTCTTATACTCAAAAAATCAAATCTCATTAGAGGGGTTAGCTTCCTTTTGATTTTTTTTTTCTTTCCTAAAGTTTCTTCTTTGACTAAATCTCCACTTTTTTCATGAATTTTCTAAATTTTCTAGCTAACACGGCAAATTCATCATCTTCACTAACTTGTGAATCTCTATCCTCATTTTCAACCTTAAATGTTATATTTTTATTTTTCTTTGATTCATCAACATCATTTCTTTTCATCATTATTTCATAAGTCATTAAAGACCCTAATAAGTTATCAAAAGCTAAGTTATCTAAGTCTTTTGCTTCAGTTATGGTAATGACCTTCAGATCCCATGACCTAGGTAGGCTTCTTAATATTTTTCCTAACTTTCTCTCCATTTGTATAAGTTTTTCCTAGAGACTCTAAGGGGCAAACAATATCATTAAACCTAGTATACATATCTTTAATTGACTTATTTTCTTTCATAGTAAATAATTCATAATCATGAACAAGTAAATTGATTTTAGTTTTTTTTACCTGATTTGTACCCTCATGAGTTACCTTAAGCTTGCCCCATATTTCTTTGGTTGTTTTGCAAGTTGAGATGCTGTTGAATTCCTCCAAGCAAAGAGCACATGTTAATGTGTTCATTGCCTTGGCATTAATCTCCATGACTCTTATTTCCTCAACTGTCCATGTCTCTATTTTCTCTATGTCGGCCAATTTGATATCTTTTTGGATAGCTTGCATTAAACTCGAATCTTGCATAAGATAAATCTGCATTCTAGTTTTTCAATAATTATGGTTAGTACCATCAAAATATGGAGGAAGAGTTGTAATATCCGAGAATTTTCAAAGGACTCAAGTGTAATTTATCTTGGGGCATAAAGGAAATTTTAAGAAGCTCTAGGGCTTAACTGCAGTATCTCGGTGTTATGAGTGATCGAATTATCTATAGGGAGTACACTAGAACTTAGATGTCTAAAGAAAAAGGTATGTCACTGATAAGTGTTTTGAGACATGATTTATGACATAAAAAGCGGTCAGAATGGAAACGATTTTCGATACAGTTGTGATTCAGCCTAAAACATTGAATGGTCATAAGGGACTCCTAGGAAGTCAACGAAACCCTAAGGAGACTTTGATTTTGTAAATAGAATAACCCTGAGTTGGTTTTTGGATGAAACAAAAGGATTCACAGTCAAAACGTACATTCAGGTCTAAGTGTAATTTATGAAACTTGGTCGAAAACCGTAAAATAAAACTTGGAGGATAAAATGTGAAAAGGAAAAGTTAGGGGTTCATTATGGAATATTTATAAACTCAAGGGGTCGCTTAGAATGGCCCAAAATGTAATTTTGAAAGTTGAGGGGGCAAAAATGTAATTTAAAAAAACCTGGCAGTGTGAACACTGTCAGCTGCTGACCACCTCTCCCATCGTCGATTATTGTCGTTGGGGGCTCCCAAGGAGGGCTTATAGGGTTCAGGGTTAGGGGTAGCATCATTGAGACCTGTGCACGGCCAAGGATTGACCACATCGACAGTCGATTTGATCAAAATTAAGGGTCGTGACATGGTCAAAAAATTGAGGCTCTGAGAAATTAGTTTAGGAGCTAATAATGATACTTTTGGGTAGATCTAGGGCAGGTTGGGGCATTAAAGAGCTCAGATGTGATGGCCAAGGGCGTTTGAGGGCTCGATTTCGGGTATAAATAGAGGTCGATGGACAAGGGTTTTTCTTCAAGTTAAAGCTCAAATTTGAGGCTTTAGAGTGTGAATCGAGGGCTAAGGATAAGGGGCTTTTGTTCCTTGTATTTTTTAGATCTTTTCTAGAGCTTCTGGGGAGGTTTCATGTGAGTTTCATAGGGTTTCAAAGGGTTTCAAAGGGTCGTTGAAAAACTAGGCGGAAGCTTCGATCGGATCTTTAAATGTCCGGTTAGGCCACTTCTGGTAGTTGTTTTAGGACCAAAGTGGTACCATTGTGATTGACTTGGGGAGTAGTTCAAAATAGAGGCAAAATCTAGAGATCGTCAGTGGCCAGAGCTAGAGAAGATGACCAGTGTGTGAGGTGCACGCGCTAGTCTTCACATGTAGTACAAGCGCAGGCACGCGCCAACAGGTATTTTTTTATTTTTATTTTAATATTTTTAGAAAATTATTTTATCAATTATGGTGTTGAAAAAATTTGAAAAAATATTTGATGAGGTATTTATTTTGAAAATTATCGAGGTAAAAATAGAAAGAAAATAGAAAACAATATGAAAAAATTATTAAAAAAAAATAAGTGTTGATATTTCTTTGAATAAATATGATGGTCAGGGTACAAGGTTGAGTGATATTGCAATTTTTAAGGCCTAGCACGAAAATCGAGGGTGGGCACGTTATTTGAGAAATACTGAGTTTTGTTCAAAAGTGAGTGGTTCTATCTTGAAACTGGTTTTGTTACATGTGGTTTTCCTCCACAAAGTTATACATGTTATGTTTTCCCTATATTGAGCATGACATTCACGAAGATTGCTAAGTTATATGTAATTTATGTGCATCTTGACATATCTGTACATATATTTTACATCGATAGTCGTGATTTTTCACTTCGCATGATATTGTTGTTATATCGATACTTGTGAATAGTATGGATGTTGCCCTGATATTGTAGCCGAAGTTCCCCAAAGGTGTTTACCGAAATAACGTACAGGGGTCTCTTATGCCATGTGTGTATGCTGGGATATTTGCCTAAGGTTCTATGCCGGGCTAGATTGTAATACCTGAGAAATTTTTTAGGCTATAAATAAGATTTTACGAGGGATATAAGTGGAATTTTAGGAAGAATTAGGCTATAGGGTACACTATTACAGTCTTAAGTGACCAAATCGATTGAAGGGAGTACCCCAGACCCTAGATATTTAAGGAAAATGGAACAATACTAACAAGCGTTCTGAGATAGGATTTATGGCTTTAAAAGAAATCTGAATCAGGAACGGTTTTCGGTACAACTGCGGATCAGGCTGAAAAATTGAATCATCATATGGGACTTCCAAAAAGTCAATAGAATCCTAAAGGGGCTTCGGTTTTGCATAAGAATCAACCCTGAAGTGGTTTCTGGATGAAACAACGGTCACATGAGGGTCCGGGGGCAAAATCAACCTTATCGAGTAATTTTGAGTTATTAATTTTAGAATTTTGGTATTTTAATTTAAATAAAATTAATATTTTAGAATATAATTGTAATTATGTAATGCCTAAGTGGGATTAAGAATTTAATTAAGGGATTTATATATAATTTTTATGATTTTAATAAATTATATATATATATTATGCATAGTATATTATATAAATTATATATATGTGTGTGTGTGTGTGCGTGCGCGCATGGTGAGTGAAGGCCAAGCTCGTTCATATAATATAAATATTTATGTGTGTGAAGTGTGTGTGAAATGTGCATGAAGGCTAAGGATCTCCTTGGCCAAGAAAGATGCAATTATAATAGGGTAAATTATATAAAACCCCCATATACTTAAGGTCATGTGCAACTTACCACCCTGTGATTTCGATTGCATCAAAAAACCCCTTTACACTTTCAAAATGTTGCAAACAGCCACAATCTATTATTATTTTACATAATTTTGTACAATAATCTACATACAAAATACATAATTCTACATAGATAATTTCAATATATCAAAAAAATACATAATTTTGCATTAATCAACCAATAGATTGCACAAAATCATGTAAAATAAAAATAGATTGTGGATGATTGCAACATTTTGAAAGTATAAGGGGGTTTTTTGATACAATAAAAAACACAAGGGGGTAATAATATGTATATATTGTAATTATTATAGGTATATATAGAGTGGCGGCCAAGTGAAAGCTATAATATATAATATTCATATATATGTGTGGAGATGCAAATTAAAGATTTGAGATCATGTGCTAGCAACTTTAATATATATATATATATATGCATATATGTACTTGGAGGCCAAGCACCAAATCAAGGATTGGCAAAGTCTGTGGGTGTAATTAGTGGTAGCATAGGAAGTATTATATATAATATTCATATATATGCCTGGAGCTCAAGCACAAGACAAGTATAAATAAGCATTGGGCGCAAGGTGGAGAAGGCGCAGGGAAGAGAAGAGAAAGAAAGAAGAAGAGGAAGAGGAAGAGGAAAAGAAAAATAAAGGAAAAAATAGTAGAAAGTTTTTGAAAAATTCTAGAAATTTATTTAAACCTCGAGGAATGTGTTGGGGTTCGGAATTTAGCATTTGAAAGCTTGACACCAGAGTCGAGGTTGAGCTCAAATTTTGAGGCATTCTGAGTTACATTTAAGGTGAGTGTTCGTCCCAAAACTTGATTTATTGTAGGTGTTTTTACACCTAAAACTTGGTATTTGTTCTACCTAAATGTGTTATGATTTCATGCAAAATGGTTTTGTTGCATGCGAACGGTTTAACCGGTGATGGTTGGTTTCATGTGGGAGGTTCATCCTAAAACGTTTTATACATGTGTATTGAATTTTGTGCGATAAATTATGTACATGAAATGTTGTTTATATGGTGCATTGAGTTATGAAATGTGGCATTGTCATGCGTTTTGTGTTGGTCATATGGGATGTCAACCTGGAATGTTGTCTGGATAATGTAGCCATAATTCCCCAAGGGTGTTTCTGGAATAATGTATAGGGGTATCTTATGCTGGTGTGCATGCTGGGATAACTGCCTAGGTTTTCGTGTTGAGCTGTATGGCCAAGGAAGTTGTACTAAGATGACTGGTGGTCCATATGGGATTTGAGTTGGGATTGGGTAATGGTTCTTGAATACTTTTAAGTGAGAACGTAATCACTGATGTAATTGTGGTAAGCCGGGTTCCTGCGTTGATGTGACCCTCCTGGGCCAAGAGTGGTAACGATTGTTCCCGAGGTGTTGAGGAGATGCGTTGACCTTGCCCCTCTTAAGCTAGGATCATGTTGTGTCGATGTGTCAATGTTGTGATGTTGCCTTTTGAGAGATTGCTCTTTTCCTGTGGTTGGGTTAAGCACTGTGTGGGATTCTCTTGGGCTAGGGCTTGTCGGGATTGTGTCTATTTGTTCATGTCTTGCATACATTCATGAAAACATGTTTTAAGCTCTCACTTAGATGATTCATCATCTAATATGGACTATGTCTCTAGAATATTCAAACGTTCTAGGTAAAAGCAGCGGTGCGAAAGGAAAAGGGATTGTCGAATAGTGACGGTGATCAGTGGATAGTTTATAGTATGTCGTTTTCAATTATGTTTTACCTTTTGACGACGTCATGTTAAATGTTGGTTTGACTTTATGTTATGAATAAAGTAATTCTAGTTATGTTCTATTGAGGTTTCGATCTAGCTTCCACATTTGAGGTGATTTACCTGTCTTAGTTTATTAATGATTCTAAGTTGATATACTGAGAAGGTGTATTGAGATTGTCGGGGAACGGTTTATGTGTTGAGTTTCTGTTGGAAAAAATATATATATCCCCAAAATCTTACGTTATCTAACGCCCTGGGAAGAGCGGGGTGTTACATAGATTGCTAGGGAAGTTACACTTGGGTGTTTGTTTATTCATGTTCATACATCATGCATTCATGTATCTGTTTTGAATCCTCACTTAGATGATTCACTATCTAACTTAGGCTATGTCCCTGGAAAATTCAAACATTCCAGTTGGGACTTGCAGTAAAGGCAAGGAAGTGGTTGAGATGTAATGGCACCAAATGACGTTTCCGATGGGTTTGGCAATTTGTTCAGGTATTTTGCTTCTTCATGAAGATTTGGATATGTTTTAGTCATGTTGAGAAACTTATGTTCCATTAATGAACAGTCTTGTAAAATAAAGGACGTTATGTGTTACGAATGATGTTTGAGAAATGATCATGTAATACTGTTATGGTTTAATGTTATTTTAAGGTATCTTTTGATTATATCTGAGGTACTCAGTTGTTGTATCCGAGAGATGGTTCTCTATCTATTTTGTTTTCAAAATGTGATGTTAAACTATGGTACAGTTTCTATGTTATGATAAAATTTGAGTATGTACCATATCAGGTTTTAATCTTGCTTCTGCATTTATGATGATATTACCTATCTTATCTTATTGATTATTAAGTTTGATATGCTGAGAGAGTAGAATGGGATTGTTGAGGAATGATTTATGTTAAGTGTATGTTGGGAAAAAAAATATTTCCAAAATCCTGAATTAATGTCACACCTTGAAAAGCGAGGTGTTAAACTATGCTTTTGAAGGATCATGAACGAGGAAACATAGCATGCAATGGAAGCGGTTTAAAATCAAAACCGTTCCTCGTATTGATTAGAATCTAGGAGACTTACTTTTGAGACGGATTACCGGTCGGAATGGAGCGATAGGAGCAGGATGAGCGGGAGCTACGGCGCGTGGTGGAGACGACGGCTGTCCTGCGATCCTTCGGGTCCTTCGCATCAGAACTTGGAGGCTCTCTTCGGATCTTCCGAAATATGACTCGAACTCGTGGCCTCCCTTCGGTGAAGAAGAGTAAAAACGACCTTAGATGAAAAAACAACCAAAGAGAGATATATATAGGGAGAACCCTAGGGTTAAAACCCTAGTGGGCCAAACCCTAATGGGCCAAGTCCATTTAATTAATTTTCTAATTGGGTTAGCCCAATTTAATTAATTAAACTAATGAACTATTATTTTATTCTAGCCCAATTAATTATGGACCATCCTGAATAAAATAATTCTCTCTTAATGTAATTCACCCAACAAGCCAAATGTATTAAAAAATACATGAGTTACATCGAGCTACCCCGAGGACCAAAAGACAAATTATTCACGGCTACTAAAATGACCAAAATATCCCTGCTACCTAGTAGCTATATTTTGTCATTCTAAGTGTTCCAACTATCACCATATGGAAACACTGACCCCACGAATAATTTTGCATATGCCATGTCTTTGACCTACTAGTGTAATGACGAAAATACCCCTCTGCGTAACACCCATCATTTAGAAAGGAATAACGTACTAACACCTCTCTAAATGATTTCTACCATCCTTAGATCACTAGTCCAATAATCCGTGACTACTCGAATGTACTTGCTTATCACTAGGAGCTACCCAGAAGCACACACTCTTAAGTTACGTTCCCAAGGCCCTGGATTATTTGATTATTCTTGGACAATCACAAGGGGGTGAATCACAGAAACTATCTTGTATTAGTCTGTCTTAGCTAATTAGAAATCATACTCCCAACTCAAAAGGATATTGATCTTTGATAGATCTCACCTACAATGAATCTAAGAATATAGCTCTAGGTTCACTAGACTACCAACTAATACTCAAGTATTAGAGTACTCGTCCACGTAGTAGCAGTGATAGACTAGCTCCATGATAATTAGTACTTTGTCATTAGCTTCTATCACAGGTCCACTCTACGCATTCCAAATGCGCTTGTACAATTAGAGTAAACGGACTGTTTACTGGCTAAGGCAAGCCATCCTCCATTAGGATCTATTGCACAATGATCTTATCATGATAGAATGCCCAGTTCTATCAAAAGATCAAGAGTAATATTTTTCTTGCTTATTAAGTACCCATGATTCATGCCTAACTGTGAAGAAAGACCCATCACATGAATCACTTACTTAATAGCATGGACACTTTTTCAACAATTAAATGCAAATAATATATGTGCCATGAACTGAATAAAAGAAACATCATTACCATAAATTAAACGAAACATGTCTTTAGGGCATACATTTCCAACAGCTTTGACCCTCAGTTTGTGAAGTGCTAGCAAAGTGTGCCATATGTGGATCTTTTACCCTAGGATGTTAAGCTTTTGAAAAATAGTGGGAACCAATACTCTGATACCAATTGATAGCTTTGAAATACAATGGCACACACCCAAGAGAGGGGGTGAATTGGGTAAATAAAAAAAATATGATAGAACTTAAAACTTAAAATCTTTTTCATGCAAATTTGGTTTTAGTGAGTTAAAACATAGAACATATAAAATGAGAAATGCAAAGCTTAAAAAATATGAAACATGAAAGATAAAGGACATAAAAGAATTATAGTGGTTCGGCTCAAATCAAGTCTAATCCACTACCTTAGCTCCTACTAAGGTTTTTAAACCAATTCACTAAAACTTTCTACTTGATTCCAAGTAAGCCATCTAGTCCAAGACTAGGCAATTACAAATCTCCTACTTATATACAAGTAGGCCCTCTAGTTTACAAGTTAAGAAATAATACAATATAAATTGAAATAGAGGATCTAAGAGTTAACACTCTTAGGGTGCATTTGATTGCAAGTATGGAATTTGCATGGAAAGAAAATATTTTCTAGGCAATTAAATTACCTAGAATTAAATTCCATAGAAAATGTCAATTGAATGTGTTTAATTGGCTTAATTTTTTACCTAGAAATTATTATAAATTTCAAACTTTTAGTGTTTGATTGTGATTATTTTTCATGAAAATAATCACTTAAACACATGCAAATAATCAATAAATACACAAATCAATAATCAATTACAAAAAATAAATTAAATATACATACATAAAATATTTAAAAAAATAAATCAAATATATATCCCCCAATTCATCCATCCCTCATTCCTTACTGCTATTGCTGTTGATGAAACAAAGAGATGGGGAGTTTCCGAGGATGGTTACCCCTCTCTGCAACAAAGATGGTCCGATAAACAGATTCTCTACCGATTATTTCTCCCTCATTCTATCCATCTTTCTCTCTCCCCCTCTCTCTCTCTCTCTCTCTATCTATATATATATATATATACATTTCTGTGTGTAACAAGTAGAAGCTCTTCACCTCCTTCTGCCCCCACTCGATATAGTGCCTCTTCCATTCCTACAAGAAGGCCGCCGCCCCACCTCCACCTCTCGCCACCGGTCAACCCCTACAAGAAGGCCGTTACCCCCATCCGATGCCGAAGATGGATTCCATCTCCCAGCAACTGTTGCAAACTCACTGTTGCAGGCTCTGAGGATGAAGAAGGGTCGGGAGTGAGTGCAATTGCCTGGAAAACAATTTCTCTCCCCCCCCCCCCCCATGGGAATTCATTTTCTAACAAAAGTAGGAAAAGAGGGTCACGTGACCCTAGGTGAGAAAAGATTTTTCATGAAAAATTTGGTTAATCAAACATTTCAAAAGCTGGAATTTGAGTGGAAAATGACCATTTTCTATGGAAAATATGGCCAATCAAACAGGCCCTTAGTTACAAGTTCTCTCAACAAAGAATAAAATGCTTGAATGAATATACATACTTGAATACAAAGCCTTTACAAAGAAACAAGAGAGAATAAGAGAAATTTGAAGCACGTTGAAGCTTTTGAGCACTTGGTAGTTGAGTAATAAATGTTCTAAGCTTCTTAAATGAGCCACCATCCATGTATTTATAGTTGTGGGTAAATATATCCAAAAAATAAACCATTGGTGGTGGTTGGATGCGTCCAAAAACTAGTCGTTACAAGTTTCTGCAATACAAACTGTCGACAAAAGAAATGAGTTAGTCGACAAAATCAAGCAACAAAACAAGACTTAGTTGACAAATTGATACTATTTGTCAACATAACCAATTTATTAATTTTATTAATCTCCAAACTTATGGAGTTAGTCGACATATTAAGCCAAACTTTCAAAAGAATTAGGAACTACATATTGTTAGTCGACAAATCCTAGGGATTAGTCGACAGAATACGGCTTAGAGAAATTTTCAAAGAAACAATCTCACTGTTAGTCGACAGATACATATAGGTTAGTCGATAGATAAAAAAAAATTCCATTCTGTTAGTCAACAGATGGCTTGAGATTAGTCAACAGATGAAAAGAGAGTATGTAATCAACAAATGATTAACTTTGCCTTAAGAATATTTCTTCCAAGAAGTTTGATTTGAGAATGTTCTCACTTTGTTTTTCCAATCTCTTTAAGACATACATTAAGGCTTTGAATGCTTAATTCATTACGTTGATTTTTGATTGAAGACTAAATACTTGACATATAGAGAAAATTTACTTGGAATGTTTTCATCATCAAACCCTTTATCCCAAGAGTAAAATATTAATCTATTCACGTGTGAACCTTTTACATCTAACGATTACCATGTAATACAATCCTTCCATCACCTAATGTCCCGATTGAGTGAGAGTTATGGTCTGATAAACTCACAAACCTAATAACTATCTATCAAATCTCATCAGTGTGACTAGATAACACATTAGTAAACTCTTTTCCTAATCATTTATTCTGCCTTTGCCAAGGACTTTCTTGTCACAATACAGTAGACCACATAAGGCGTTCGCCTTAACTTAATAAGGGTGACAAATCCTATCCACAAACACCTACCTCCAATTACCAATAATACAAGACCACATAAGATGAATGTCCCCACATTGCAATTGGATGGTTCAGTGCATCAACAAATATAGGACACCAGCACACAAGACAACCATATGGAGATTGGGATGCCAACGAGGAAGCCGAGTCTAATGTGATGGACTTTGACTACTTTAGCTCAGATGATGATGAGAATGGGGCAACTATACTCGACGACCCTAATGGTCCAGGGGTTGAGTCTAGAAATGATACGACGGGCAATGAAGCTTGGGTCTGGAAGTCGGCCAGTCCCTAGAAGAAGTCTCGGGCGACTTTTTTTTTCGCTTAGTAGTATGTTAGTGGTGTTTTGTTATTTTTCCTAAAGCGATGCCATATGTTGTACTTAGGGTTTATGATGAAATAAAATCCCCTTTTTGGAAAAATTTATCGTAGAATGAGATGTCATTCTTTCTTTCCTTTCAGATGGTAACTACTAGGCGACAATGAAACAGGACTCCCATCACCAATCAGAGAATCGAGGATGTTGAAGATAGTGAGAGTCCCCACTACAGTCGTATCGATAGTAATAGCATTAGGAGTAGAGATATAGAAACGGAATGTGCGGTCCTAAAAGGGTGATTGGACCGAATGGAGAGGGTCATGGAGAACCTCCTGACCTACGCAACTAGGGGAGAACCAGCTAGACACGCAGATAATGTGCTAGAATAGTACCGACGACAGCAACTGCTAATGTTTAAGGAAAAATCCAACGATGACCCCAGCATGGCCGAATACTGGTTGGAGCAAACGAAAAATTTGCTTCGACACTTTCAATACAATGATCAGGATAAGGTGAACTGTGTCACCTTTATGCTAGAGGAAGAAGCCGGAAGATGGTGGAAAACGACGAAGTCAGCTATGCAGCGATCCCACTCAAGGCAAGGGACGGAATCCAGCGAACCTTCCGTAATGACCTAGAAGGCATGCAAAGAAGCCTTCAATGCCAAGTATTTCCCTTTGAGTTGGAGGTAGGAAAAGAATTGGGAATTTATGAACCTGAAGCAAACTGGGGAAATGTTGGTGGCCCAGTACGACACCAAATTCACCCAGGAGTTTGGAATTTATGAACTTGAAGCAGACTGGAGAAATATCGGTGGCCCGGTATGACACCAAATTCACCCAATTTATCAAGTACGTGCCGATGTATGACGCCAACAAATGGAAAAAGGCATAAAAATTCCTGTTCAGACTACGAGTAGAACTACAGCAGGCCTTAAGTACTTGGTCTGTTGACTCTTATGAGGAAGCCCTAAACAAAGTGCTAACAATGGAGAGAAATCTCTTGCAAGTAAAGTTGATAAGGTTTGAAGAGACGAAGGGGGACACAAAGCAAAAATATGGAAATAAAAATCCCCAGAATAGCAAGCGATGCCCTAAATGCAACAAAAGTCATTTGGGGAGAAAATGCTTGGCTGGAACATCTAGTTATTATTCATGTGGAGAAGAATGACACATAAAGAGAAACTGTCCTAAAGGAAAGGAAACACATCCAGTAAAAGGCCCGGGGAAGGGTGTGTTCTTCCAGTGTGAGCAACCAGGACACTTCGCTAGGAACTGTCCAAAGAGACTGAAGGTTGGGTAAGAAGACGGGCTAGCTGAAAATGTGGGAGAGGTTCGTTGGACTCATCAGGGATGCGTTTACAACCTAATGAAGGAGGATGTGGGGAAAGATCCAACAGTCGTTCAAGGTACGCTCTTTACATTGGAAACCCCTGTGCATGCATTGATAAACCTTGGGTCAACGCATTCATTTACATCACATGCATTAGCTTACAGTTTAAGAGTAAAAACCAAACCTATGGGATTTCCAATGATAATTTCAACACCTATGGGTAAAAGTATGAAGACCTCAGAAATTATAGAAGGAAACGAAATTAGTCTAAGTAATGTTCGGTTCCAGGCCGGTGTAATTTTGCTAAAAGTATATGACTTTAACATAATCTTAGGAATGGAATTTTTGTCCAAGTATGATGCTAATATAGATTATCAAAAGAAAACAATGACCATAAGGAAACTCGAAAGAGGGTGGGTCAAATTTTGGGGATAAGGTGACCCCAAGGTTAGAAAAATGATTTTGGCCATGAAGGCAGTAAAATTGATAAGTCAAGGAGATCATGGATACATAGCCTGCGCTCGTTTGGAGGAGAAAGAAATACCGAAGCTCAATGAGGTGCGAGTAGTACAAGAATATGAGGACGTGTTCCCAAAAGAATTATCAGGACTACCTCTGCCTCGGGAGATCGAGTTCTCAATTGAGCAAGTACCAGGAACCCAACCAATATCAATCCCACCATACCGGATGGCTCTAGCGGAGATGAAAGAATTGAAGAGTCAGCTGGGGTATGCCAATACTGTTCATAAAGAAAAAATATGGTAGTCTAAGGATGTGCATTAACTACCGTCAATTAAACAAGGGCACAATAAAGAATAAGTATCTGTTCCCGAGAATTGATGAGTTGTTCAATCAGCTACAAGAAGCATATGTGTTCTCGAAGATTGATTTGAGATTCGAATACTATCATTTGAGAATTAAGCCAGATGATATTCCAAAAATGGCATTTCGATCGAGGTATGGCCATTTGAGTATTTCGTAATGCCATTCGGGTTAATAAACACTCCAGCAACGTTTATGGACCTCATGAATAAGGTGTTTAAACCCTAATTAGATCGGTTCATGGTCATATTTATAGATGATATATTGGTGTATTCCTAGAATGAGAATGAACACGAAAATCACTTGAGAATAGTGCTGGGAACTCTCAGGAAGCATCAATTGTATGCTAAGTTCTCAAAGTGCGAATTTTGGCTGTCTTAAGTTACATTCTTGGGTTATGTGATATCGATAGAGAGGATTTCAATGGATCTAGCTAAGGTCGAAGTTGTTCAAGAATGGAAGCAGCCGACTAATATAACTGAGATACAAAGTTTTCTAGAGTTAGCGGGCTACTATCGAAGGTTCGTGGAGGGATTTTCAAAGTTAACTGCACCCATAACGAAACTTTTACGGAAGGGAATCAGCTATGAATAGATGGCTAGATGCGAGAAAAGTTTTCAAGAGCTTAAAGCTAGGTTGATGTTGGCACCAATCTTAGCTACGCCAGGAGGGCCTGAAGGATTTGCTGTGTACACGGATGCCTCGAAGATAGGTTTGGGTTGCCTATTAATGCAACATGGTTGAGTGATCACATATGGATCACGACAGTTGAACAAGCACGAGGTAAACTGTAATACCCGAGAAATTTGGGTTAATTAAAAAGAAGCAATTTATTACAGAAATGGGATTTTAGAGAAAATTGGTATCTGAATAGCCCAAAAAATTGACCAAATCGACTACCGGGAGTGCCCTGGAGCCGAGATTCCAAAAGAAAATGATGTGGCATTAACAAGAACCCCGAGATAGGATTTATGGTGCTGAAAAAGATTGGATCGGGAATAGTTTTCGGTACAGCAAAAATAGCAGCTGCCAATTTGGCTGCAATACCAAATTGTTATAGACGACTTCCCGAAAGTCAACAAAACTTGAGGGGGCTTCAATTTTCCATAAGGAACAACCCTTCAGTGGTTTCAGGAAGAAACGAGAAGGTTTGATGCCAAAACGGAGATTCAGGTCTAAGTACAGTTTTTAAAAATTGCTAGAGGGAGGCCGAAACGATATTTTTTCGGAATCTTCAAGGGTCAAATTGATGTTTTAGGACTTGAGGGTCTTGAAAGAATTTATCAAAAGTTCAGGGGCTAAGTGGAAAAGGGCCAAAAAGAGAATACCAAAAGTTAAGGGGTTAAACTGCAATTTTTTGAAAGTTGGGCATGGCCAGCACATGGCTGGTCAGCCATGGCTGATTTTGGCCATCTAAAGCACTGGGTTTTCACAAGGGATGGTCGAGGAACATTTTTGGTAAAGGGATGGGTCGACAATAGTCATCATGGTGGCCAGAAATCGAAGAAATCCAACCAAGAATTCGGCCAAAATGAAAAAAGCCTGCAAATTCATTTTGTGGTCATCTAAAGCTCGCTCGAGGTCGATCCAGGGGAGGTCGAGCCTCCTAAGGCAATGGGTTGCTTGGCCAAGGGCATTTGGATGCCAAAAAATGCCTATAAATAGACGTCTATGATGGCCAATTTCAGAGGAAGTTGAAGCTTCAAATCGGCCTCGAAATCAAACGAATTGAGGCTCAAGAATAAGGGGATTTTAAAGCCCATGAGGTATAGAGAATTTCTGGAGAATTTGATGCATTTTGGTCGAGGTTTGAGTGGGTTTCGAGCTTGGCCGGAGTTTGGAGGTGGGAGGCGTGGCCGAGAGTTTAGCCGTCAAATCGGAGGCCTTCCGGCCGTCCTTTGAGAGCTAAAGAGGTACCCCAGTGATCGACTTCAAGAGGTCTATCAAGTGGTGGAGTCGGGGTCGATTTTCGGTGACCGGCCGGCGAAGTGCTCGCCGGAGAAGACGAAGCGCGTGCATCACACGCACTGGCTTCACGCGCAGGCGCGTGACAGAGCTTTGGTTAGCACGTGAGGGCACGTTCGACTGTGGAAAAATCTGGAAAAACATTGTAAAATCCTAGAAATTCAAGATCTTGAAGTGTGTGCAATTAGTTTTGGATTTGGACTTTCTGGCGTCTCGATTTCCGCACCAAAGAATCTCGTTTTGCATAAAAAACGCACCATCCAGGTAAGTCCAATATTTTTCCTTTGAAGTTTATAGCATATTATGAATTGTTGTGAAGATAGATTTGAAGAAATAGTCTCGATGTAATTATTGGGATTTTTAGAAGGAAAAATGAAGGAAAATGAAGGAAAATAGGAAATAAATGGAATCTTGAGGATATTTAGTAATTAAATATTATTTTATGATTGAGGAGATCGAGATGATGTGATTGGCGCAACGTTTGAGAGTTGGCAAGAAAATCGAGGCGGGGCACTCATATCGAGGCGATGCACGCTTTTCGAGAAAATGCAAGTTTATCTCAAAAGGTGAGTGTTCTACCGAAAAACTTGGTTTTAAGTTGTGAGTTGTTTTGTCCTAAGTATGATTTTGTGAGTGATTTTCTCACAATAACTTATATTTATATGATTGTTATATATGCATTCTATTTATGAATGTAATGTTCATTTTGTCATATTACATAGAAAGTCGTGATAATTACATAGTATGATATTATTGTCATATTGATATTTGTGCATGGGAATGAGATGTCGCCCCCAGAGTGTAGCCGTAATTCCTCAAGGGCGTTGAGGGAATAACGTTAGACTTATCCTACAGAAGTTTGGGATTTGCCTAGGATTCCTAGCCGGGCTTGCAGGCCGGGGAAGTTACACTAAGGGCAAATGTCGTTCATGTTATTACATCATGCAATCGTATATATGTTTTGGACCCTCACTAGAAGTTTCATCTTCTAATAGGTTATGCTCCTGGAACATTCCACATTCCAGTTTTAGACTTACAGTTAGGGCAAGGAGCAGGTTGAGATATGACGGCACATGATGGCGTAGCCGATGGATTTAGCGAGCTGACTCGGATATATTTTAGCTTATGCTTTATTGATGTTTAGCCTTGTTAGAATATTATGGAATCTCCATGTATTTATGTATTTCAATATTGAGAATATGATGTTAATTATGGTACGAATTTTTATGTTATAAATAAAGTGAGTTGATTATGTACCATATCAGGTTTTGATTATCGCTTCCGCATTTTTAATGATTTGCTGGGGGTTTTGTTCGGGACTCGGTACTTAAGGTTTAAGTTATATACCGGGAAAGAAAGAAAAAAATAAATTATGTATATTTTGGGCCCCAGCATAGTGACACGCTCGGTAAGAGAAAAGCGGGGTGTTACATAAACTACCCGACCCATGATCTAGAATAGGCAGCCGTGATATATGCTTTAAAGTTGTGGAGGCACTACCTATATGGTGAAACCTTTGAGCTGTTCACAAACCACAAGAGCATGAAATATGCATTCTCACAAAAGGAGCTGAACCTTAAGTAGTGACGATGGATAGAGTTTCTCAAGGACTATAACTGCTCCATTCAATATCACCCGGGGGTGTGCCAATGTGGTGGTTGAAGCCTTGAATAGGAACATGTCTATTTCTATGGTCGGGTTGATAGCCCATGAGTGGCATATGTTGGGGGCTTTTAGCCCACTAACAATGAGTGTAGTGTAGAAGGAATCATCTGTCCTTATTGCTGGCATGGTAGTTTAGCTGGATTTGGTGAACGAAATATAAGAGGCATACGTAGACGATAAGCGAATACATCTATGGGTAGATGAGCATGGCAAGCCTGAGAAATCTAATTTTGAGATGCATGATGGTATACTCAGATTTTGGAGAAGAATATACATGCCAAACCTGAAGGACTTAAGGCAAAGAATTTTGAGTGAAGCCCACAGAGCTCGTTATACAATACACTCGGGGGCCACAAAGATGTATAAAGATCTTCGGGAAGTCTACTGGTGGCCAGGGATGAAGACAAGTATGGCAAGAAAAGTAGCTCAGTGCGACACATGCCAAAAAGTAAAGATCGAGCACCAAAAACTAGCAAGGCTAATGAAACCCTTAGACATCTCGAAATAGAAATGGAAGCATGTCATGATAGATTTTGTAACATAGTTTCCTAGAAGTCATAAAGGCAATGATGCAATTTTGGTCATCATAGATAGGCTAACAAAATCAGCACACTTTTTGCCTACGCGAATGGATAGGCTAGTTCGAAAGTTTGCGAAATAGTACATTGGAGAGATAATCAGACTCCATGGCACACTGGTAAACATAGCATCTGATTAGGACCCTAGGTTCACCTCGAGATTTTGGGGGAGCTTACAAGAGTGCATGGGAACGCAATTGAATCTTAGTATGGCTTATCACCTACAGACTGATTGGCAGTCTGAGAGGACCATTCAAATGCTGGAATATATGTTAAGGTCCTGTGCCTTAGACTTTGAGGGTAATTGGGAAAAACACCTGTCATTGGTAGAGTTCGTTTATAACAATAGTTACCACAGCAGTATAGGAATGGCACCTTATGAGGTTCTGTACGGGAGGAAATGTCGATCACCTATCTGTTGAACTGAGGTAGGAGAGAGAAAAAAATTGGGGCTTAAGCTGGTGCAACAGACTATAGAAAAGATCTTGCAGATTCAAGAGAGAATTTGAACCGTCCAAAGTCAACAAAAGTCTTATGCGAACAAGAGGAGATAGGATTTGGAATTTGAGGTGGAAGATCATGTATACCTAAAAGTATTTTCTCGGCATTTGGAAATACGAGGAAAGAAAAAAGGTAAGTTAAGATCGTGGTTTATAGGACCCTATCCGGTTTCAAGGTGAGTTGGACCTTTAGCTTACCGTCTAGAACTTCTTCTCAGTTTGTCCAACATTCATGACGTTTTTCATATGTCTCAACTTCGAAGGCATATACCGGACCGACCTAGGAAATTCTGGTAGAAATGATCAAGCTAAGAGATAATTTGACTTATCTAGAGTCACCCAAACGAATCTTGGATTGCCCCAACCAAGCTTTAAGAAATAAAGTCATTCCGTTGGTGAAAATTCAGTGGAGAAATCACATTGAGAAAGAGGTTACGTGGGACCTCGAGGATATGATTAGGGAAAAATATTTCCAATTATTCGAGGAAATAGAAATAGATAGTAAATTTTTGTGGTTTTCTAATGAATGTTACCAAAAATTTTGTGAAATAAAGAGATGATTGTGAATAGTGTATTTATTATTTTTTGAGATAATATAGACTATTCTTGATATATGTGACCATTGGTAAAGAGATGGGAAATTTTGAAAAATGACACGGTATGCCTGGTAGGCACCGTTAGTAAAATAGAACGAATTGGAACATTGCTATAGGGATCAAGAATAATTGTGTGGTTGAGGTACTAAGGTCATTTCAATTGCAAGTTATTTGCCAAACATTGGTGATTTGGTTGGTCAAATGCAAAAATTTTGAGGACAAAATTTCCTTAAGGGGAAGAGAATGTAATACCCAAAAATTTAGGATTATTTTGGGTATAGGTATTTTGATAGAAATATTAAAATTCAAGGAAATTGGGATCAAAATAGTTAAAAACTTAACCGAATCAACTACAAGGAATATCCTAGGGCTTAGATATCTAAGAAAAAATGCATGAGATTAACAAACGTTTTGAGATAGGATTTATGGTGTTAAAAGAAATCAAAATCGAGACAATTTTCGAAACAGATTTGATTCAAGCTAAAAAATCGAATAGACATAAAGGGCCTCTGAAAAGTCAACGGAACCCTTAAATGATTCAAATTTTGTGTAATCAGCAACCCTGAAGTGGTTTCGAGATGAAATAAGAAGGTTTCGCGACCAAATCGTACATTCGGGCCTAAGTGTAATTTCTCAAAATTAGTCGATGGAGGTTGAAAACATGTTTTTCCTAAATTTTTGGGCTAGAAATGAAGAGTTTAGAACTTGAAGGTCTCAATGGAATTTTTAGAAAACTCAGGGGCTAAACATATCACGTATAAGTTTGTGGGGAAAACCATATGCAACAAACCAGTTCTAGGATAGAACCACCCATATTTGTACAACAATAACCTTGAAATACGTGTCAACCTTTGAATGTCATGTTAGGCCTCAATAATTGTACAATTACTCAATCTCGAGCCTAAACGATCCCTAGACATCATATTCATTCAAAGGAATATCAATATTCATGTTTTTCACAATATTTCCATAATTTTCTCTTATTTTCTTTCTATTTTTCTCTTGATAATTCCAAAATAAATACCTATTTAGGGTTTTTCCCAAATTTTTCTCCACCATAATTCATAAAATAATTTTTCAAAAATATTAAAAAAAATTAGAAAATACCCCATGCTCACGTGCCTTCACGCATCGGTCATCTTCTCCGACTCCGGCTACCAGCGCTTACTAGATCTTCCCCCCACCATGCTTTTCTCATCAAGTTGATCACAATGGTGCCTTCCTTGGCCTGAAAACACCACCGGAAAGCTTCCCATCAACCAATTAAAGCCACGGCTTTGGCGACCCCTTATTTTTTGAGCCAACCCTCGAACACCACTCAAAACATCATGAAACCTCACCAAACGTACTAGAATTGATCCTCAACACCTCTAGAATCAAATCCCTTTATCTAATTCACTCGATTTCTCCCAGAACTCACGATTTTAACCTTTGAAAGTTATGAAAAATCCTTGGCCAAAACCCTTTATTTATAGAGTTTGCGGCCACAACTTTGGCCAATCAACGGCCAAAACTTGGTCGCCAAGTTCTAGCCTAGGCCTTGCTAACCCTAGGTAGTTGCAATTGGCCTAGATTTGGCCTTTCCGATGCTGTCAATGTGGCTGGTCGGCCATGGCAGTGTTCTCACTGCCAGGCTCTGGAAAATTTCACTTTAACCCCCAAGTTTCCTTCAAATGCTATTTCAACCATTTCCATGAAGCCCTTGAGTTTCCCAATAATTTCCCTTATGACCCCTAAGTTCTAAACTCTTTATTTCACCCCTAAAGATTCAAGAAAATATCGTTTCGACTTCCCTCAAGCAAGATAAAATTACACTTAGGCCTAAATGTACGTTTTGACCATAAATCTTTTTATTTAATCCTGAAACCACTTCAAAGTTGTTCCACTTACAAAACCAAAGTCTCCTCAGGGTCCGTTGACTTCTCGGAAGTCCCTTACAACCATTCGATTTTTTAGACCGAATCATAGCTGTATTAAAAATCGTCTTCATTCTGATCACTTTTTGTGTCATAAATCACGTCTCAAGACACTCGTTATTGACATACCTTTTTCTTTAGACATATAAGCTCCAGGGTATTCCCTGTAGTTAATTCGATCACTCATAACCGTGGAAAATTATACTATAACCCCAAATCTTCTAAAAATTTCACTTACGACCTAAGTTAGATTACACTTGAGTCCTTTTGAAAATCTTGGGTATTACACCTCTTCCTGGTGAAGTTAGAGACACTTGCAAGCTTGGGGATGCTTATTTGCTCTTCACATGAAGGAACCTCCTCTTTGCCTCCTTTGAGCTACAGCCCTCATAAAATCCATCATTGTAAAGACATGATAGGAAAAAAATAGTTAGCTACTTAAACATCTTAATAGAAAAGGTCTATTAAGATAGAAAAAATATACCCTCAGGAGGTGACTACTCTTATGGGGCTATGGAAGTGTGTAAGGATGATGCTTTATTGGAGTCCTTAGTGTGGTTGTCCTGACCATCTTAATCATCCTAATCTCTTATCATCCATTCGAGCAAAAAAGCGTCACTAAGTGTAGATGATCCTAGTAATGGAAGGGGATGGGATGGTTGAGGTATACTCTAGAAAGGGATACCCCATCCTACAACCAAGATGGTCTCAGGGATCAGATGATCGTGCAGGTGACATGGCCCTTGAGACATCAACCTATAAATGGCTTGACAATACATGGTGTCGGCTTACCTGGGTTTAGGGAGCTTTCTTCTTAGATCTCTCGATTGTCATCCCAACACCCCTATAGTAGGTCTAGTTTAGCGGAGGCTTGACCACAAACCACCTAGACTTGAAGTTGTCGACTTTGTTAAGTAAGCCAAAAAACTTCTCGAGTCTAGCTAACCTTTGAAGAGTAAAGATCCTGGCTTCTTAATCCACTGTCCTCAATTGATAAAAAAGTCAAAAAATTCTGACCAATGGAACCATGCCCTATTGATGGTATAGGATGGAAAAACCAATTAGTTAGTCCCACCCATTGGGATGAAGTTAGGTAGAGACGATGTGGTTTGGCCTCAACAGCTACATGCCAAACTCAGAAATCGAGAAACGAAGCCTTAAAATGAAAAGAAACTTTTTGAATCCCTATGCAGTTCCTAGTGACTTTGGCAGCACAAGTCTCTTCTTGCCTAGGAAGTCTAATTTGGAAGCTAGGAGGAAAATGGAATGAGTCATGAATCCTAGTTAAGTCCCTCTGTTCATGTCTTGAGCTTTTCCCAAGAAGGATCCTAACTTTTTGGGGAGAAGGCCCTTTTTTGAGGTTTTTTTTCCTAGCCATTAAGTTTTTGAGAGAGTATGATGAAGGTCACTGGTGAGTATTTTGACAGTCACTGGGAGAGTTTGAACTTTATGTGAGACTGATTAATAGCCTGAGAAGATTTCCAAAAATGAGGTCTTTGGGTGGCTGAAAACTGAACAAGACAGACACTAGGTGTGACAACCTGCTCCCACCTATGGGCGCCACTAATGAATAATCGATCGGATTACTCACACGCTAAGCCAATAACTGAAGAGATAGACTATGTTTCAGTAAGAAATGCCCTAAGTGGGCACTAGGCTTCGTCTCTCTCTTCGCTCCACTCGAGGAATTGGTCCCAACACAAACAAGAAGCATAGTGGAACGAGACCCGAAACTTGAGTGAGCTTCACCTTTCTTCAGCTCGCCTCACAACAAGCCAAAGATGACCTTGGCACAAAACTAGCACATTAAACAACCATTGAGTACTGGGATTTTATGGGAAATACCTTTCGATCCTTACATGATTCGAAGACTTGGCTCCACCAAACAAGCCACTCACAACCAGAAATCTGCACAATCACACATACACTATGTGGAATACAACTACACTAAACTGATTACAACCAACTGCATACCCTCCAACGCCCAACAACATAAACATTCCATCACGAGAATAAATATATACAGGCAACAACCACGAATAGATGCAGGAATATATATATATATATATAACATACAACTTAGACAACATCGCTAGTTGCCACATCATCCTCCCTACATCCCGGCTTGCTTCTAGACATATATCATCTACAACACGAGGTAAAACTTCATGAGTCACATTGTAAGGGTGCAAATAATGTAAACAAGATAATATATGAGATGCAATGATAAGTAAGTATGCATGAATGGTGAGGCATTACTGTAACGACCTGTTAGAAGGGCCTATAATTATTGAGAATTATTTAGCTAATTTTTAGCTTAAGAGAATTTTCCAATTAAATATTTAATGTGGCAATTTAGAATTTTTAATTGAAAGTACAACATTTAAATGATATTTAATTATGTGGAAATTAAGTGCAATGGCATGAAGGTAATTCTAGAGTTTTAAATAATAGTTTCCTATTATTATAAATTATTTAATTAGAGATATTATGTAAATGGGGGAATTCATACGTGAGAAGGTTTAGGTCTCAAGTCTCCAAGTTAATTAAGAATAAGGACTCCAAATTATAAAAGGAGAAGGAGATGGGCTTCTAAGGCTATTTCTTTATCTATATAAAGGCACATAAGCCATAGTTTTCTTCACGCTGCGTGAGGAGTAGAGAGCCAAGAAGTCTATGAGTTGCAGAAGTTGCTTTGCATAGGAGATTTCTGGTTAAGATCGTGTGAGTCGATCAAGATTTATCGAGGCAAGTATCTTCCCTGTAATCCCTTCCATTACAGGTTCATATTAGTTTCGTTTTCAAATTATTCCAGTTCTTCGTTGTAGTTTTCAGATTTATATTAGTAAGAAGAGATGTATATATATATATATATATGCGTATAGTAGTGAAGTTATGAGAAAATTCTATTACTCCTTCTCCATTTTGGATTGCAAGTTCTATTACTCCTTCTCCATTTTGGATTGTGAGTTCTATTACTCATTCTCCCATTTGGAGTGCAAGTCCTATTATTTCTTCTTTCTTTTGAGTTGCAAGTTCCTTCATCTTTTTATTTCTTTTGGAGGCAAATTCTCATATATGCATGATCTTTATAGCGATTCAATCAAATATTATCTTTGAATCATCCTTAAAGTTGTTTCATATCGATTGGGATTCGTTTTCCTAAGATTTTATTTAGAATGGTGTAAAATCATTAAATTTTGTTACAGATTTCAGTCTCCGTTAGCATTCATGTTTGTCAAATTTAATTACAGATATCCGAATAGGTCTTCCTATATCCGGATGAGTTCCAAGTTCCGAGCGTGTGATATCCGGATAGTTCTTCGTACATCCGGATAACTCACATCCGGATACCCTTCTTTTCTATCCAGATAGACCCAGTATATCCGGATGCCTTATTTTATATCCAGATGTCCCTCTCAAGTTTTGGAATTTCATATTCGAATGCCTCAGTGAGATATCTGAATGACCTAAATCATATCCGGATGTCCGAGTTCATATCCGAATAACTTCTGATTTGAGGGCCAGTGTATCCGGATGAGCCTTTTTCATATCCGGATGTCTTTCATCATATCCAGATATCCTTCCTGATATTTGGATGGCTTTTCTAGAAATCCAATTTAACTTTCAATACAGCTTAATTCAAGTTTTATTCAAATAAAAATATTCAATACCTTCAAATATTGAATTTATATGCCAGAATATAACAAGTTAATCATGCCCATATCATATTACATAATTTATAGAATCTTTGTATTCCAATATATTGAAGATCAGATTACATGTTTAGCATTTATTATGACATGATCAACATTATTTCATGAGATTATGTGCATACATCTTGGTATGAGCATGGAGCATGACTTTATATGAAACACTTAATATCGTGTGCTAGCATGTATGTGACCATTGCATTGCATTATGCGCCCCAGGTGGCTTAGTCCGTAGGGATCCCATAAGTATCAGTTTTAGCTTAGTTATGAGTTGCTCGCCTGGCGACGACCAGGGGGTTAGGGCTTATTGCCCACAGTTTGTGCTTACAGGTTTTATGTATGCAAGATTCAGATCAGACAAGTATGTATTATCAGATTATGTGGGCCTATGAGCCAAAGTTGCATCCCTGCATTTAGTTTACAATTTATATGCATTACATTTTTGTGAATGCAAACAGATAGTGATTATACACAGTACAAGTTAGTAAGTAATTTATCAGTATCAATATTTTTCGATTCAGTTTTAGTTATCCTTTTCAGCTTATTATTTGCTGAGATTTGTAGCTCACCTTGTACTCTTCACCATTCCAGGTCCTAGCGGGGGAGTACTAGATGTGGGGCCTAGCAACAATGGTCAGTAGTGTGTGTACATGGAGTCACTCAAGATCAAAGATGTCTGAGAGTTTTATAGTGTCTTGTCAGATTAAGATTATTTTATATTTCAATTGAGGGATTTTCCCTTAGACAGAGTTTATGATTTTCAGTTATTTCGACTCAGAGTTTTTATTTTAGTTGATTGAGATGTTCAATTATGGTATCAGATTTCAGTTTATCAGAGAGTTTTATTTTATTTTATATATTTTTCTCGTAGCATCTCTTCTCGGGCAGTTTAAGGAGAGGGGGTGTTACAATCACTGCCCTCTGAACCCACCTGTTTGAGGCATTAACCTCCCAAATTATCCCTAGCATGCATCTAGTCTCTCCCATGGCCGTAGTACTCCACAAGACCAACTATAGAACATGCACAATACACAACTGCACACAACATATATTTATCAATATTACAAACCATTCGCAAGACTGCCACCCTTGGGGCCATCCCTTACCTGGCTCGAAGCCTCTTCTCTCTCACGAGCGGAAACGCTTGGCTGAACTCCTAACTCTTCTAGGATTACCACTTCCTCGGTAGAACCTAGCTACCACACAAACCCAACAATTAGACATTAAACCAATGGCTTCATTTTTTCCATACACTATAAAAACCACCCGACAACAACTTCCAAACAACCCCAACCAAGGGCATAATTCAACCAACTTTTCACATTATATTATTCCACATACAAACTCGGTAATTTTTTATTAATTCATTTCTTAAAACCCACACTCGGCTCTCTAGACTACCCAAGGCCCTTTAAAAATCATTGAAAATTTCTATTTATTCCAACACCATGTAATACTGGTATTACACTAGGTAAGTATAAAAAAGACCTTGTGAGTGACTAGTTGAAATCTCTCCAAGAGAGTGGAAGCTGTTTGTTTAGGAAGATTCACCAAGGAAGTTTGGGAATAATAGGTGCAAATAAATTAGCTAGGGTTTCTCTTCTTATAGGAAGGATTGCGAGAGATGAAGGGTCAAAAGATTCGTATCGCAAATCACTGAGGGAGGTGAAAGGTTGGAAGATCTAAGTTGCACGATCTAGACTAGCTAAAATTAATAAATTGAGGAAAAAAAATACTTTGGGAGAATGAGGTTTCCTAGAATCTTGAAAGAGGAGTCTCTAAGAAATTTGGGATAGTATAGTCTCTCAAGAAGTACCAAAAAAGAATAGGTAACAATTGTTATGTCCAAAAACAATTCTAGGCCCATCAAGGAAGAGGCTTAGAGTTTCTCGAGTCATTAGGTCCCCCGAGTAACTAGGTCTCTCAAGTGACTTTGGGTCTAAGAGGACACTTGGAAATTCCTTAGGATCATCATGGAAAACTTACATGGATCAGTTTTATTGAGGAAAACGAGTGATCTCACTTGGTTTCTAAGGGAGATCTTTTTGGGAGACTTCCTTGGGCCATTCGAGAGCCTTTCTTCTAGTAACAAGAGACTCTCATGGGTCACTCAAACTCAAAAGCCTCTCTTCCAATAGCAAGAGATCTTTTGGGGAGACCTAAGCTCCTTAGACTTGGTCTTCTCCAAATGACTCATCATGTTGTAAGACCAAAAAAAAAAAAAAAAACAAATCAAACTTATCTCCGATGTGTTTGCTTAAAAATATAGAAGAGTAATCCCAAGAAATATGGATACTCATCCACTTGTTAATTTCATCCTCTATAAATAAGGAAATATCTCTCTTTGTTAAGGTATGTTCAAAACTCTAATTTTACTATACTTCTACTATTTTTGCATTTTTACTCAGAGAAATACTTACTTAAATATCGGAAGACTCGCACAAGAAATAGACGCTTTGCACCCCTAATTGTTTTCTTTTTCGTACATCTTCTAAATACTTAAAAGCACGTGGTAAACACTCAATACAATTATAAATTTATTATTATATTTAAATAACAATAATATCTATTTTACGTGAATTTGAGATGATGTAAGTCGATAACCAGCATAAGAGCTATATATTGCCGCACAATTTCTTCGACCGGTTCCGGCTTCCGGTTTCTGTGTAGCACCGGTCAGCCGAGTTATCCGATTGTGGAGGTAAAGCTTTGCCAGAGCCGACTGCAACTACGTGGACCTAATATAGCCTTGTTAATTGTCATCAACAGCAAACCGTTCTGTGTTTTTTGCCGCCCTGCCCGATCTTCACAGAGCCAGAGACCGGGGAGGCCACCATGTCGACGCTTCTTCTGCGCGCTTCTCGCTTCACTTCTACCTTCTTAAACTCCACACCGCCGCCGACTCTCCTCTTTCCTCTCCGTCACCGCCACTTCTCTCTCTGCATTCCGCTCTCGAACCCGAGCCCTCTTCTTCAATCTCTTCCCGATTCACATACTCGCCGGAAACTCTCTCTTCGAGCTTTCGATTCTTCTTCCGAGACGAGGCAGGAAGAGGAAGAGAAAGAGAAAGAGAAAGCATCTATTTCTTCCGAAATTGAGGGTGAGGATAACGGAAGTGTGGCCGCCTCCGATAAGGAGTATCCGAGCGGCGACTTTGAGTACAAGGAGTTCGGCCCATGGAAAAAATTAATGGTGAAGATTCGGATGCTTGTTGCTGTTCCTTGGGAGCGCGTCCGCAAGGGCAGTGTTCTCACCATGAAACTGCGGGGCCAGGTGCGCTACACAAACACTTCTTTCCTGTGCTATATTTCTAGTGGCTTAGTTTTCATTGTTCTTGTTCACTCAATGTATTGCATCGACATATGCATTGCTTCCGGCTTTGTACTTGCTCCTCTTATGACTATATTCCGTCTGAAATGCGCAATTTAATTAAACCTCGGATGGAATTGACAATTATTGTATCCTGTGACCTAATAGAACTGTAATAGCAAGTAATACATATAATTCTACGTTAATAAGAATAAGACCTAAATGATTAAATCATTTATATGGTGAGCGTTGATGCAATGGTAAGGTTGCTCGATTGTGACCTAGAGGTCACATGTTCAAGTAGGATTTCTAAGCAAGGGTAAGGTTCTGTATAATTGACCTTTCCCAAAACCCACAATGTAGGAGCCTCATGCACTGGGTTTACCTTTGTGTCAATCATCTATGCATGGTACATTGAAGCAAGCCTATGTTGCAGGTGATTCTTTGATATTTGATAGCAAAATATGCTCAAATATCTGACCATAAAAGTATGTTAAAATACCTGGTGAAGATATTCTGACATCCCCTTAAGCTTAAGATGGTAAATAAAATATAAACTTGAGTTTGGAACTAAGATACCAATGACATCCAAGTGGATGGTCCCCAAATGTGTTTTACTTATTTGTGCAATGATTAAGTGAGGCAAATTTTGTGATTTACTTATCATATATTAACTAAATGATCATAATGTTTTAACATGTTTATGGTTTATTAACTCCTGTAACTTGCTGTCATTAATTGTTTTAGGATTGATACATTTCATGCTTTCACATTTAATTAAGTATACCTTAGGATTGACTTGTTAAATTGATGTATTTCGGAGGAAAAAATAATATGATTGAGACCTCATTACCATTGTTGGATTAGCTGCTGATATAGTCACCCGAATAGCACTTGTACTCATTAAACCATAAATCATATTGGAACATGTTTTTAATATTGAGTAATGATTGATGAATCATGATTAGCTCCAAATGCATCATCTTGGCTTGCACTTATATGATAGAGGAGTTGGAGTTACTTGTGATACCATTTCTAGCACTGTTGATCAGTACTGAAAAGTTCTAACTGGTATTAATTTTTGAACCATCAAATCCGAGATATAAAGAATTAGGAATGAAAAAATCCATGAGATGATAGAGGTAAGGGCTATTATCAAAGATAAAATGAAAGAAAATCTATTGCGATGGCCTGAACTTGTATAAAAAAAGACTAGTAAATCCTTTAGTTAAGGAAAGTGGCACTATGTACTTTGAGTTTATTATTGCTAGGGCCTAGGGGCCAAGGGTTTTTTACACTAACTTGATATTGAGATTAAAATAATATTAATGTAGTTGGCCTCAAGTAGTATCGTAAAGATTTTGTTTATTTTTCTTGTAATTGGTGCTTAATATGGATGGGCTTTAGATTATTCACTTCTTCTTCTTCTTTTTTTTTTTTTTTTTTTTAAATAATTTCCAGATATCTGATCAGCTAAGGAGCCGTTTCTCTTCAGGACTATCTCTTCCTCAAATTTGTGAAAATTTTGTAAAAGCAGCATATGATCCTCGTATCTCTGGCATTTATCTACATATTGAACCCTTAAATTGTGGGTGGGGTAAAGTTGAGGAAATTCGGAGGCATATATTGGATTTTAAGAAATCAGGTAGCATTATTGTTTTGCCATTTATTTTGTTGGGAGCGCTTGATAATTTGTGGTATATTTGTAAGTTAAGTCTTTGCCTGTTTCTAGCCTTAGATTGGAACCAAGATCTTTTGAATTGACCATTCATAAGAATGCTGCTTGTTTGAGTGTATTCATATTGATCACACCTGAATGTAACAGATGGGCACTCATTGGTAATTACATCATATGTATTTATGTCAAATTTATGAATCTTAGGTAATTACATCATAAGAAAATGTGCTATAGCTCTAGTTTTGGAGCATGATGTTATATAGTAGACTTCTTTATGAATCTTATAGTGACATCATACTTATTTTGTGGTGTTCTGAGCTTATGTTGTTTGGAGAGTCAAGTTTGTCTTGGTGATAAGTGATAACAGTTGTATTTATATCTTATGGTCTTGGGAGTAAGTAGCTTCTCGACACATGGGCTCACATTTATCTCCCTATTACCATGGAGATGTTGATTTTGTACTGGTGAATGATATCTTTTGCCAAAGAGGCACAAACATGTCCAAGAAAGTGTGTTGTCTGTTTCAAAAAGATATGAGAGTCAACATTTTGTGAGCACTCCTTAGAAATGTGCCTGATACCCTATGAACTCATCCATAGTTCCAAAATGTACTTTATTTTTATCAATGCTTGGGTCACATTTCTAATCTGGTCCGGGAAACATTTTCTCTGTAGTCAACTAGAATTTCTCAATGAGAGATAACCGTATTTGACCCATTTATATGTTAACTCATAGTCAACTGTTTATTCTTTTCTTTAGTGTTTAGAGCTATGCAAATGGCCACCAAAACTCAAGCAGTAAATTCTATTACTAGCATAAGGAATATGATTGCTTGAAGTGTAAGCAAAGTTGTTTAGTCTTAACTTCCACATCATGCAATTCTATCAGTAGAAATTAGGAAGCAAAAACATAAGTGTATATTTCTATTAAAGGCAAATAGCAAAAAAAAAAAAAAAACCCAAACTTTTTCGCGAATTTGCAAATTTATCCAAACATTTCAATTTTGGCAATTGTATCCTAATTGGCTCAATTGGGTACAATTTTATCCAACACCTGAAATCAATTTGGGAGACATGTGTTATTGCTGACGTGACAAGTCACCTGTCATAAAAATATATATGAGTGGGACTCACATGTACACATACAAGTGGGACTCATATATACAATTTTTTTTTCATACGTGTATATGTGGGTCCCACTCATATATTTTTTTTTATGACAGGTGGCATGCCACATCAGCAATGACACATGTCTCCCAAATTGATTTAAGGTGTTGGATAAAATTGCACCCAATTGAGCCAATTGGGATACAATTGCCAAAATTAAAACGTTTGGATAAATTTGTAAATTCGTGAAAAGCTGTGTTTTTTTGTTGTTGCTATTTTCCCTTTTATTAAACATTAGATTTGCTTGTGTGTATACATGCATACAGTTAGATATTTACTTAACATCATTACGTTCTCTTTGCTGGTATCTAGTTTCTGGAGCTGGCTGTGCTAGTATGTCAGTATTACATGACATCCATATGCTATGTCTGTGTGTGTGGTACTTTTTATCTTTGATATATTTGAGTCATTAAATCTAATTTGTCTACTCTGATCTTTGAATTTTCTATGATTACTTTCTTGTGTTGGGAGCCTTGTTTTCAACATTTTTATCTATCTTACAGGGAAATTTGTTGTTGGATATGTCCCTGTCTGTGGAGAGAAAGAGTATTATCTTGCCTGTGCTTGTGAAGAGCTATATGTCCCTCCAAGTGCATATTTTGCTTTGTATGGTTTGACAGTTCAAGCATCATTTCTCGGAGGTAAATGGATTTAACTTGTTATGTTACAGGCTTCAAATGACTTTGACTAATATCACGTTCCATTTAGTCTGGGCATTCTTTTGCTTTTATGGTATGTAAGATCCAGAAACATATGCTTAGCTTCTGTTTATATGCCACCGACTAAATACCATGCCATGAAGATTGTTTCAGGCTAGTAATTGACACAGTGAAAGGTGTAACAATGAATTCATGTGAATTTCTGTATGCTAATTATCACTTCTCACTTGTTTGTTGCTTTCAACTACTTATATTACTAGTTTGTATTAGCACTAAAATGATATAGCTGATCTTAGTTCCACTGAATAAACCTTAGGTTTCCCTGTGAATAAATACATTGCCTTTTGAGATCTTTCTCTTTATAATAAAGAATTCCTAGCACATTAGCCTATCTACAGGTTGCTTCCCTTTCTGTCTTTAGTGCTTCTTTTTTCAACAGGACTTGTGTGGCTGTTATAGTTGTTTTCGTCCAACAAGCCCTCTAGGTATACAATAGGAAGCACACCCTTGTAGTGGCCAAGTCGTGTTGGACCAGCCTTTCCAAAGCACTGAGGTTATAGATTGTCCTCGTTTAAGATTTGCACATGACATTTGATAGGGCTATTTTCTATTTTGATTTTAAAAATAAGATTTAGACCTGGTTTTAATTGTTGTGTTTTGATTTATCATAGCTGTTTAGATGATAGAATTTTATTTGATTTAGGGATTAGATAGAGTTATATTTGCTTTTAGATATTATAATCATATTTTGATTAGTTGCTCTCTTAGAAAGGTTATCTTTTATTTGCCTATAAATAGACAAAATAATGTAACCTTTTATTTAGATTTGGACAATAGAATAATATTATTTCCCCTTCTTGAGTCTCTCTCTCTCTCTTGGCTTTTCTCTTCTTCTTGCTTCTTCTTAACTAATTATCTGTCTTCAAGTTTCTGTGATTCATTGCTATCCTGCATCAAAACTCAACCATGCATGCACACACCACCTAATTTAAAGCAGTGCAGTACATTCACAATCATATACATGGGGGTTCTAGTCCACTACCATGTCAATGGCAATACTGATGCTAGCCCACAAATATCAAGCCTCATACAAGCTATGGGCCACAAACTATGCCGAAATTCTGAGGATCAAGGCAACATCATTTTGCATACACCCATCGAACCAATTAAGAGCTTTAAGAAACCCCTACAAGGCTTGGTGCCTTTCCATGAATACAAGACCATTTTTAGTGGGAGGGAAAGGACATTGGCTTTCTTTCACGTGATTGTATAGTTCATTTTGTAGATGATATCTTTGGATTATTGTTTAGTTCACCTTGTGGATGATATCTCTATTGAAGTAGTCTCATAAGTGTTCCATACAAGGTTTATATGCAGAACATATCCAATAAAGAAAGATGTAAAATTAATAAAAGCTAAACCCATCTTCTTCCACTTTGTGTCCCCCCCAAGCAAACAATCTTCAAAATCAATTGCCATAAATCATTGGGAACTTGGGGCATCAATAACTACCACCAACACCAAGCCTTAGTCTTACTAAGTGAGGTAAACTACATGGATTTTGGCTCTGTAATTATGTTTATCCATGACTATATCTTATGCAAGGCTATTACATCCCATATTATGCCTTTTTTGCAAGTTTTTTTTAGTCTTTCTCTACCCCTTTTTCTATGTATTGTTAGGACTCGGGGGTATATATGTAATAAGGGATTGATTGTGTCATGAACCTAGGGTTCATAACGGGCTGAAATTGGCATTCGGAGGGATCCAAGAGGCTTAGGATTAAGGACAAAAAGTTTAGAGGGATATTTGAATAGAAATGGGGGAAGGATGTAGAGAGAAATGAGGGAGAGAAGTAGAGAAAAAATGAGAGGGAGAATTGTAGAGAGAGAATCAAATTTTCATTAGTCAATTCAAGCATATCCATCTCCTCCTACAATGGGCTTTTTTATAGGCATAGGTAGCTCCTTAACTAATTTCTAACAACACCCATGTGCTCCTAACAAACAACCAAATATCTCCTAACAAACTAATATAAGCCTATTACAATATTACCCCTTTATTATATCCCTATCCAATATTATCCTTCTAATCCTCCTAGGGACATAACAGATTGTTGTAACTGTAGACTAATTGGGCAGGGGGTTGTATCTGGGAAGGACTGTTAGTTGGTTGTAAATGCCTAATAAGTAGGCTGTTGTAGAAGGATGAAGGCACGTCTTGATTGAATAACAGATTCTTTCTCTCATTCTCTCTCTCTTCCTATCTCATTCTCTCCCTCATTTCTGTTCTTATCGAAATTCCTATTGGAATTTCGCCCCATTGTCAACCCTTAACCTAAGGGCTTGATAATTTGGTATCAGAGCCACTGATCTTTGGCGGCTGCCAGGCGCAGATATCGGCGGACGAGCGATGTTACGAACAACAGTTGGTGGTGAAAAATTCGAGTCACGGCAGAAGGTACACATTTGAAGCAACTCGAGGCGCGTATGGAGGTTCTGGAGTTGGGTGTGGCGCGCACGCAGGAGGACATCACAACCATAAAGAATCAAAGCCGGGAAGATAGGGCGGTCCATCAGGAGGATATGGCAGCCCTGAGCAATAGCATAAGGGAGCTTGAGAGGGGCTAAGAAAGGGCAAACTTTTATGGCTAGAAGGTCGACAACATGTTTAACATGCTATCCTCCTTGTCGCAATTTCGATTGTCGGAAGAATTTCCTCCAAGATTGGGGCCGGACTTGATCTTCGATAAAGATGGAATCTTGCCCTAGCCGAAGGGGTTGAGGAGGGTGGAGGATCGGGTTGCATGGGAATGAGAAACCCATGGCGAGGGACCAATTTATTCGAGCAGTGTCCATACCCCCACACCACGATTGGAAATTCCAATCTTTGATGGGGTAAAGCCAAGATGGTAGGTCCGCCACTGTGAGCAGTTCTTCGAATTGTACTGCATTAGAGAGGATTAGAAGGTGATGATGGCGGCGACATATCTCAATGATACCATCGACGCTTGGTACCAAAGCTAGAAACAATCGAAGCGAGAAATAATGTTGTGGGTGTCATTCGCGGAAGAGTTGCATGGCTGATTTGGTGAGGAGCATGGTCGACATAGTGGAGGAATTCAATAAATTGCGGCAAGATGGGTCAATGGAGGAGTACTTAAGGAAGTTCGAAGAAGTAAGGGTGGTGATAGGAATGGTCCATCCAAGTTTGCCTGAACCTTATTTTGTGTTAAGTTTTATTAGTGGATTGAGAGATGATCTGTGATCGGTGGTTAAGATGCTGGGGCCGTCATCAGTTAAACAAGTGGCGGAGAAGGCCCACTTGCAAGAATTGACATGGGAGGCTGTATTCAAGAAGAATAGGGCATGGACCCAGCCATGGTCGCAGCATAGTAGGGGTACAAACGCATCTTCTGAGGGTAATTTCATTCCTGCAACATGGGTGGCAGGTCAAGGAGGGGCTAAGAATGCTACGGGCTCAGGGCAAACAAGAACCAAACCATAGAGTAGAGGAGACAGTTGGGCCTATGTTTCAAGTGTGGAGAGAAATATTGCCCAGGGCATCAGTGACGTAGGTTGATCTTGAAAATGGAGGGGTTTGATGAAGTTGTGTTCAAAATGGCGGTCGCCTACCGAGGTGTTAGGCCATCCCTGGCCGTCGCGAATACATGCAAATTGACACCCTAGGCATCGGGCTCGATTAATTAGGCCCAATCGGCACCTAAGCGACCCAACATCGCCCGGGCCGCCTAATTTTCAATGAGATCCACACCAGATCCGACGAGTTTTTGGCTTGTTCCAGAGACGGGAGGACTAGATCTGACCGATTTCAATGAGATCCACACCAAATTCGACAAGGTTTCAAGCTCGGGACAACAGATCCGGCTATATGCAAAACTTCAATCGCTGAAGAAGGAGAACAGAGGAGTGGTGAACAAACGAGACTGAAATAGTGCACAACAGTGACTAGAGAGTCAATGACAACACTGATTGGACATCAAGCATCGATAAACGGATATATGAGTATCTGGACGGCCACGAGATCGCAGTTGAAATCGACTGTGTAGAGCTCTTTTGCTGCGTGTGTCGCGACCCAATATAAGCCGTTGTACACACACCCCAATAAAAGCATGTCTTTGTTAGTTTCGTCATCTATCATCCTAAGAAGTTCATTATAAATCAACAAGTTTTTCTTCACACATGTTTATGTTGAACCTGCAATTCAATTCTACTGGGTGTTGGATATTTCACTTGTCTCACCAGATTTCATTTGTCTTTTTAACTTTGATTTACCTAAAAATAATATAAAAAATTAAAAAAAAATAGTAGTTTTCTAAGGGGTAGGCCCCGCCTAGGCGCTAGGCTCCAGTTTGGCGCCTGACTAGCACTTAGTGCATTTTAGAACACTAAAGGTGAGGAAGAAGATGAATGTCTGGAAGAAGAAGTGGGTGAGGAAGAAAATGCAGAGGAGGCACAAGGGGACGAAGGAGGTGAGATTTCCTGTCACGAACTGAAAGAAGGCTCTACTGGAAAAATCATCCAAGTTAAAGGTTAGGTGGGAAAAAAAAGGTTGGCGGTGTTGATTGATAGCGATAGCACCCATAGCTTTTTGAATAAAGCTACTGCCATCAGCCTCAAGTGTGAATTGATGGAGACGAATCCCCTATCGGTGTTAGTGGCAAATGGGAACATAATGTATAGCCATCACAAGTGCTTCAATTTCAAGTGGGTGATGCAAGAGGTTGAATTTGTGGTTGATCTAAGGGTATTGGAGCTCGAGGGGTGTGATATTATTTTGGGGGTCGATTGGATGAAGCCTGTCAGTCCATTAACCTTTGATTTCAACAAGTTGGAAGTGACAATGGAGATTGAAGGGAGGAAATTGACCTTGGTGGGAAGCCTGAAACAGGGTGAGTGCAAATTAATTTCGGGGAGACAATTACAAAAGCTAATGCGAAAGAAAGGAGAGCGGATCACATAGCTATATTCCACACAAGCAGTGGAATGTGAGGAGGGAGGAATGGAGGAGAAGGACCCAAAAGTGGAAGTAGGACCTACCATCATCCAACTCCTAATTGAGATAAGCACTTACGATAACTTGCACTTACTGTTGAATGAATTTAAGGACTTATCTTAGAACCCAAATTGTTACCCCCTCAAAGACCTTTTGACCACTCGATACATCTTAAACCTAACACCGAACCTGTGAACATTCGATCCTACAGATATGCACCTGTACAAAAAACTGAAATTGAAAAGCAAGTCAAGGAAATGCTAGCCAATTCCATCATACAACCCAACCAAAGCCCCTATGCCTCACTAGTGCTCCTTGTCAAAAAAAAGGATGGCATTTGGTGATTTTGTGTGGATTATAGATAGATCAATTCTATCACCATTAAAAACAAATTTCCTATACCTATTATTGAGGACTTGCTTGATGAATTATCCGGTGCTACTATCTTTTCTAAGCTGGACCTTCGAGTCGGATATCACCAAATAAGAATAAACCTATATGACGTACCAAAAATAGCATTTCGGACACACTAAGGCCTATATAAGCTCACTGTTATGCCATTCGGTCTCACCAATGCCCCCAATCACTTTTTAGGCTTTAATGAACCAAATTTTCAGTCCCTATTTGTGGAAATTCATGCTTTTCTTTGATGATATCCTTGTGTGCAGCCCTAACCTTGAGCAACATTTATACCACCTTAGAACAACCTTTTAAGTCCTTAGATTTAATCAACTATATGCCAAGTTGTCTAAGTGTACTTTTTCCAAGGGGGAAGTTGAATACTTGGGTCACATTATTTCGGGGAAGGGAGTGAGTACCGATCCGAAGAAAATTGAAGCTATGGTGAGTTGGCCTAGACTTGCTATGGTTAAGGAGTTGAGGGGATTTTTTGGATTGACGGGGTATTACAGAAAATTTATTTAGCACTATGGAGTGATTTGTAGGCCCTTGACTGAGGTTTTTAGGAAGGATAACTTCCATTGGAACTCCAAAGTGGAGGCAACTTTTGGGGCCCTTAAGAAGGCCATGATCTAAGCTCTAGTTTTGGTGCTGCCTGATTTTTCTAATCCCTTTGTTATGGAGACTGATGCTTGTGACAGTGGAGTGGGGGCTGTGCTTTTGCAAGAGGAGAGACCGTTGGCTTACATCAGCTAAGGTTTGGCTCCTAAGCATTTAGGGTTGAGTGTATATGATAAGGAGATGATTGCTGTGTTGGTGGTTGTGGATAAGTGGTGGCATTATGTGGAGAGCAATCCTTTTGTGATTAGGATCGACCATGAAAGCTTGTAGTTCTTGCTTCAGCAAAGGCTGCATACTCATTTACAACGGAAAGGGGTTTCTAAGCTCTTGGGGTTGGATTACACAATCCAATACACGAAGGGGAAGGAGAATGTGATGGCAGATGCCCTATCTAGAAGGGAAGAGAAAACGGCTTGTCAGGCTATTACTGCAGTAACACCTGATTGGGTCAAGGATATTGTGGGGAGTTATGCTAATAAGGAGTGTTTGCAACGGTTGTTGGCTGTCCACCCAACTGATTAGCAGGGTTATACACTCTCTAATGGAGCGATCCGATTTAAAGGAAGGATTGTGGTGGGAAATGATGAGCAGTTGAAGTCTTAGATCATGCAAGCATTGCGCGGTTCACCTATAGGTGGGCATTCGAGAATGAGGGTAACTTACCACAAAGTGCGACGGCTTTTTTATTGGCCTGCGATGGCTTTTTTATTGGCCTGGGTTGAAGAGAGAGGTGGTGAAGTATGTGTTGGAATGTGAGATATGTCAGCGATGTAAGCATGAATAGGTTGCTTCTCTAAGGTTGCTGCAACCATTGCCCATATTGGAGCAAGCATGGGAGGACGTTTCTATGGATTTCATTGAGGGGTTGCCTAAATCAGAGGGCAAAGATGCAATCTTGGTGGTAGTGGACAGGTTAACTAAATTTTCCCACTTCCTTAGCCTCACCCATCCTTTTTCAGCTTTAGAGGTGGCCTGGTGTTTTTGGATTCAGTTGGGAAGATTCATGGAATCCCTCAGACTATTGTGTCAGATAGGGATAAGATGTTTACGAGTTCCTTTTGGTAGGAATTGTTCAGGAGTTTGGGGGTTGGGCTGCACTTGTTGACTACTTATCACCCTGAAATCGACGGCCAAACCGAAAGGGTAAATCAATGTTTGGAGGCGTACCTACGGTGCACGTGTTTTCCTAGGCCTAGGAGTTGGCATTAGTGGCTTTCCTTAGTCCAATGGTGGTACAATTCAAGCTACCGCACAGCTATCAGGAAGACTCCTATCGAGGCCCTGTCTGGATACCGTCCACCCTTGTTACCAGCTATCACGAGCTCCTCAGCTACCCTGGCTGATGTGGAGCACTATTTCCAGCAAAGGCAGGAGGTTCTAACAAATTTGAAAAGGGAGTTAGCTACAGCCCACAATCGGATGGTGTAGGCTGCCAATAAGAAGAGGAGTGCCAGAACCTTTGCTGTGGGGGATAGGGTGTTCTTGAAAGTGAAGTGCTTTCTTCAGCCTACTTTCTCAAAACACTCTAGTGTCTAAGTTCAGCCCAAAATATTTCGGGCCTTACACTATACTTGCTAGAGTTGGAGAGGTAGCCTATCGGTTGCAGTTATTTGCTGGAGTGAAGGTACATCCTGTATTTCATGTTTTGTTATTGAAGAAAGCAGTTGGTCCTCATACTGCTGCCAGCCCTGTGTTGCCGCCTTTGGAAGGGGAATTTGACGTGGTGACCAGCCCTGTGTTGCCACCTATGGAGGAGGAAGCTGAAGTGGTGTTGGAAACCCAGGCCATTGTGGATAGGCGGGTTATATATCAAGGTACAGCTCCTATTTCCCAAGTTCTGATCAGGTGGTCCCATCTACCTCCGGATCAGGCTACTTGGGAATATTAGCCGGATGTGCTGAAGCAGTTTCCTCGAGCTATCAATCTCCTCTAAATTCTTGAGGACAAGAATTCTTTCATTTAAAGAGGGGGGAGGGGGGGGGGGGGGAATTTGTTAGGACCCGGGGAGGTACAAATGTAATAAGGGATTGATTGTTGTAACTGTAGACTAACTGGGCAGGGGGTTGTATCAGGCGGGAAGGATGGTTAGTCGGTTGTAAATGCTTAATAAGTAGGCTGTTGTAGAAGGAGGAAGGCACATCTTGATTGAATAGCAGATTCTTTCTCTCATTCTCTCTCTTCCTATCTCATTCTCTCCCTCATTTCTGTTCTTACCGGAATTCCGCCCCATTGTCAACCCTTAACCTAAGGGCTTGACATATATTTCTTTCACTTCATTCAATTTCCTTACAAATGCGTCTATTGATCTTCTTCTTATATGTTCTAATCATCTTAAACACGTTTTGCATATTTTATCTTCATTAGAGGCTCCTCCAACCTTAAAACTACAAATAACCTCACTTTTAGTTTTGCTTTTCTTGTATGGCTACACATTGCAATATTCTTAACTCAGTTAAACTTCCATTTTTTACATGATATTATTTAATAACCCAACATTCTATATTATAAAACAGACTTTTCTTATAACTTTACCTTTAAGTATCACTAGGATATCACCCACACTTCTATCTTTATTAAATATACATTCGTTATATTTTGTTTCAACCTGTTCAATTATAAGGTGCTGCTTTATAACTCAATTTTAATATTCACTTTTTCTTGTGTGAGAATGTTTATTACCTCTTTGCAAAATGCAATTGTAATTTTCTTTACCTAAGGCTCATTGTTTCTTTTTAACTGCAGTGGAGTGGCATCAAAAATTGTTTTGCAGGTGTTCTAGAGAATGTTGGAGTTGAACCGCAAGTGCAAAGAATTGGGAAATACAAAAGTGCTGGGGATCAGCTGACACGTAAAAATATATCTGAAGAAAACCGTGAGATGCTGACTTCGTTGCTTGATAATATCTATGAAAATTGGCTGGATAGGATTTCTCTTACCACAGGTGAGTTGCTTGTGATATTGCATGATCCTTAAGAGTTATACTTACTTGTATTTCCTGAACTCTCACACAGCAAAGAAAATAGAAGATATTGAGAACTTCATCAATGAAGGAGTTTTCCAAGTAGAAAGGCTGAAACAAGATGGCTGGATTACGAGTATTAAGTATGATGATGAGGTACACACCAGTTTCAATATTTTTACAAGTAATTTGGCATGAATTTTCAGAGAGACTATATATATTCTGTTTTATTAGATTTTTGGGCAACTATAGTGAGGCAGCCTATGTACCCAGTGGTAGGTTAAACAGTTATTAATATAGTTACAGAAATTCAAAAAACTTTTGAAAATATTAATTAGTTTAGTAGAGTTGACACATGATATGAAGAATACTAACCTTTGATAATTTTGAAGTATAATAACAAAATCCAAAGCAATGCTATCTGCTACTCTCCTAATGACTATCTGATCACCGCGCAATTCTAGCAAAGATATTTATTCTACTACCGGTGTATATCTAACCTGCTGGGTTTAGTGATTTGCTAGTAATGTATATTGTCATCATCTGTTTAGATTAAATTCATTTGGAAACTGAACCATATTCTCTCTAACTTGATTGATACAATGATTTTCAATATTTGTTCCTAATTGTAGTTCATATAGGTCATGTCAAAGCTGAAAGAGAAACTAGGACTTCAGAAGGACAAAAATCTCCCCGTAGTTGATTACAGGTAGTCTCTTTTCTACCCTCCCCCCTACCCCATGGCAACTCCTGCATTCTGGGTCTTTCATGTTAGAAATACTGTTCTGTGAGAATATTAAATTCCATTCTCTGGAAGTACCTTTTTTAGTTCATTAAGTTGCACAGACATATTTTGACAGATGATGGATTTATGTAGATGATATATTAATGTCCAGATATTCGTTCTATTTCCCTGCACAACTTCACACAGTTGGTCAATGCAAAATGATCCTGATCTCTCATGTACTGAAACTTGCAAAGTTCTTCACTTCTGATTGTTCACTGGTGTTCAATTTAGAACACTAAGTGGAAGTTTGAATAAAAACAGCATAGATGTAAATGGGTCCCATATTTAACCCCATTTAAAATTAAAACAACTATATAAATTTATAATTGGGGGATATAGGCATGAGGTTAGAACAAGTATGAAAATTCATTATTTGAACATTTATTAAAACAAGTATGTAAATGGGGTTAATTGGGGACCCTTTTACATCCCGAAATTATCAAGGCTCGGTCCCATTATGTGGTTAGCTACATGAATTTTTGCTTGATCGTCATTTCTTGCTAAGTGGAAATTTGAGTTTCTGTATTATTTCTGTGTCTCTCAGAAATCTGTCAGTTCCCTCCCAACTTTTTAGGGGCAATGAGAAAAAGATAATATTGAGATCATTTGTGTTTCCAACTTGTGAACTCACATGTCTACTATTTCAATCATGATTGTCTCCCAAAATATTTTTGAATGGGTAAAAACTTTTTATGCAGATTCCCATATTTACAATTTTGCATGCTAGGACCTGAACACCCACCTTTTTTTTGTTTGACCTAAGTGGTTTCTGATACAATTCTACAAGTCCTTTTTTTTTGTTGCCAACTTTTGTTTTTCCTTTATTTCATTTTTTTCCTTCTTTTTTCTTGTTTTTAGCCGTCAACTTGCTTCATGTCTCTAAGTTTTTAGTTCTTTTTGGGTGTGATTTTTTGTTCTAATGTTTTGATCATGTTTTTATCTAGACCTTTGTGTTACAATAATGTGTTTTTCTTATTACTGAAAAGATACAACCTCATTGGCAATTCAGTGTAATGGCTTGAGCTTATGAGAATTTCTTCGACTTTACTACAGGAAATACTCTAGAGTTAAGAAATGGACTCTTGGTTTATCAGGTGGTAGAGACCAAATTGCAATAATTAGAGCCTCTGGAAGCATTACCAGAGTTCGGGGTCCATTTAGTGCATCTAGTTCGGGTATTGTAAGTGAGCAATTTATTGAGAAGATTCGTACTGTAAGAGGTAGGCTTTATGTTCTTAATACATTCACTATACACAATGTTCAATGTAGGAACTCTTAGGATTGAAATACCTGTTATATTTGTTAATTTTGGAGTTGGGCTTCTGTCTCTTTTAATTGCTTTCCTACTGGCCAATATTCTACTTCTATTAAAATGCTTTTTTGTGCTTTGTTTAGATTTTCCTTCCTATACTAATCTCTCCTCCAATTATATTGACTCTTTTTTTTTTTTTTTGGCCAGAGTCAAAAAGATACAAGGCTGTTATCATCCGGATTGATAGTCCTGGAGGTGATGCGCTTGCTTCTGATTTGTAAGTGCTGCTACATTCTATATCTCTAGTAAAAGTTCAATTTATGAGATGCCATATGATTATTGTCCAAAACAACAATTTGCCAAATCACCGCCTTTTGGGGTGTATCTTGTTTTGTTATTGAGGACATGAGTAAGTTATCTTCAATAATGTATTCTGTAAGCTCTGAGCTCTGTATCCTGAGATTGCAAAGCCATGGCTACCTTGGGATTCACCATTTGACCCCTTATTAAGCACTCAACAATACTTGTGAAGATAATTGTGCTGTTTCTACAAAAGTTTAAGCCATCAAATATGGTCTTATGCCTCCTCTACACGAGTATTTGTTTCTCAAAATATCATCATCATCTAACTTACCAATCTTCTCTATCAAGGCAATAATTTTTGTAAGGCCATTGTGTCTCATGACATGTATAAGGGTCTTCCAGTTTTTTTTTTTTTTTTTGTGTCTTTAGAGGGTCAGTCTTAGCAGTGTTAAGAACAGTTCTTTCTGTATAAGAAGAAAAGAGGAAGAAAAAAGAAGAAGATGAAGTCGTTCGTTTTTAGTAGGCTGTTTATTCTCTCTCTATGTGGCAAGTTAGTTTGTTCTGTTTAAAACAGAAAGCAATTACTTGCTCTGTTTGTTACTGACAGCTGGCGCAGCAGTTAGTTTGTTAGAGAATCATCTATTTAGTATATAAACTCACTGATCTCATTGTATTAATCATTGTCTCAATTCAGTCTTCAGAATTTCAATTCTCTCTTTAGTTTTCACTCAATTTTTCTTTTTATCTCTGCATTTACATGGTATCAGAGCCAATGATTCACATTAAATGGCAATAAATCCCGAACAATCTTCAAGTTCAACATCTCAAAATCTACATTCAACTTCTGTTGTTTTTCAATCACAAAATGATTTTTCCTCAATTGCGAAATTCAGGTGTTTAAATGAGTGATTTTGCAAAATTCAGGGATATATTTGGAACTACAAAAAGTTTAGGGTTCCCCAAGAAAAAGCATAGAAGTTTAGGGGCATAAATATGCTTTTGGACAAAGTTCATGGGCACATTTGAAACCACTAAAAGTTTAGGGTTTCATAAGAAAAAAGACCTAAAAGCTCAGGGGTATAAATATGATTTTCATGTTAATCCTAAGGTTTATATTCAAACTTGAATGTTGAATTATAATAATAAGTAAAAATAAAGCAAGTTCATCAAATAGCCAAGTATCCTGCCATTTAACTTCAAATTCTTCACTGAATGAGAAGTGCTCATAACCTGTTATGCCAGTAGGGATTCTCTGGATCTCATAGGGTCTCCCCAATGGACGAGCATTCTCACTTTATTATGGTCAGAGGAGGGTCATATTTGTACACAGGCCTGCCTTTGTAACTAAGTAGACCTTGAGGTTCTATTGACGATTGTGAGAGACCCTTAGCAGAGATCAGAGCTACTATAAGAAACATCAGAGCATTTTGTTACCATGTCAATGGGCATTGATTTAAAAGAGTATTCACCAGTAACTTCTAACTCTTGGTTAAGGTTATGTTATGGGTTTACAGTATATCCAGTAGGATATTCCATCATGGTCCAGTGAAAATGTTTCCATGAAAAAACAGTCAGTGGTACAGAAGGAAGGATGATTTTTCAAAATTTGTTCATACCTCCTAGTTATAGTTTCTTGATGTCAAAAAATATCTCTAAATAACCTCCTTAGTCATGAGTAAGGCTGGTAGAATTAATGATCTTGAAGAAAATTCAAGAAGCAATGTCTAATTTTGAAAAAGTTTTAATCAATGCAGTGGTTTATGTTTCAGAAGCACATAAATAGATAATTGGGTGCTTTTAGAGGATTAGCATGTGCAATTGGTGCATTTTTTACCTGTGTTTCCTCTTTATGCTTCAACATGAAGTTGGCTTTCTGTCTTATTCTCTTAGATGCCAATGTTATGCCTTTATATTGTGTTTCCTAAGTCATGCTTATTTTCATTTATGCATTTAATACATGAGACAAATTATTGAGAAGATGATTTGAAGGGAAAAAAAAAAATGTAGAGAAGTCCTAAGATGCTTATATAGTTGATTGATCAAACATTTGATGTTTGGCGCAGAATGTGGAGGGAAATTAGACTTCTGGCTGCCTCAAAACCTGTCGTTTCATCAATGTGTGATGTGGCAGCTAGTGGAGGGTATTACATGGCAATGGCAGCAGGGACTATAGTTGCAGAAAATCTTACCTTGACAGGATCAATTGGGGTTGTTACAGGTGAACCTACCAGCTGATGGTTTTATATTTCCTCTAAAAGTGGTTTTAGCCAGTACACTAGGCTCTCACGTGCACAGTCTGGGACAGGTAGTTGGCCTTGCCTAACTATTTGTGAAGAAGTTGACTCCATCGAGTCAAATTTGTATTGCAAAACCACTGGATGGCACATGATTCTGCAAGTTAGAAACAACTAATTTAAAGATTCAACTTATTAATAAATAACATGATCCCAACTATGTACTAAATTTAGGGCCCATTTAGTTGTAGAAAACTTTTCTAATTTTCAACTCCAATTTTATAACTAAACATGCTCCAACATTTTATGTTCCAAAAAGTAATAACATTCATTTTAAGAAAACATCCGTTTTGATGTTTTCCAATTCATAGTGTAAAGTTGAAAAATTAGAAAATTGATTTTTCTATTTTCTAATTGGAGATTCATTAATTTAGTAGTGTAAAATAAAATAGTGTATCTCAATGCATTTCACAAATGAGTAGGTACAAGGTATTACTTACATGCATCCTATACTAATATCAAGAAACAATATATACAAGAGATATACGCAAAATATGAAGTTACTTAAATATGTAGATTATAATCAAATTATAATCCTTTTAGTACTCCCCCCCAACTAGGAGCATAAATGTTGATCATGCCAAGCTTGGTGCACATGTAGCTCACGCGAGGACTTTTGAGTGACTTAGTGAATAAGTCAACCAGTTGATTGTTAGAATCCACAAACGCTATGATTCAATCTCTAGAAAGCTACTTCTCCCTTGCAAAGTGGTACTCAATCTAAATATGTTTAGTTCAATCATGAAACAAGGGATTAGAAGCTATATGCATTGTAGCATGATTGTCACAAATCAACTTCAAAGACTTGATCTAAATGACTCTTAACTCCTCAATCATCAATTGTTTCAACCGTATCAACTCACAAGTTGTTAGGGCCATTGCCCTATATTTAGCTTTTCAATGGACCAAGCAACAACACTTTGTTTCTTACTTTCCCAAGAGACTATGTTGCTACCAACAAATATACAATTTACAAATGTGAACCACCTCTTACTAAGAGATCCTACCCAATTAGCATCTGTATATCCCACAAATCTAACTATGACCAAGATCTTGATTTAATAAACCTTTACCAGGGGCACCCTTTATGTACAAAAGGATGTGAACCACTGCATCCCAATGATCACAAGGTTAATATAGAAATTGACTTGCCACACTTACACCGAATGAGATATCAAGACAGGTGGTTGTGAGGTAGTTAAGTTTGCCAGCCAACCATCGATAGCACCTAGGGTCAATAATAGCTCTTTCCTTGTCTTGATAAGAATTTGATATTTGGATCCGCATGGGTATCCACTTGCTTGCATCCAGGGATCCCTATACTTCCTCTTAGAAATATAGATGCCCTATTTTTAACGTGCCATCTCAATACCCAACAAATATTTTAATTGACCCAAATACTTGGTTTAAAATTGTTGTTGGAGAACTATTTTCAACTTAGTGATACCAACATCATCCTCCGCTCTTATAACTATATCATCAACATATATCACTATAGGGGTGTTCATTTGGTCCAAACTGGAACTAGACTAGGGTTGGACCAAGATTCCTAAAATTCTTAGACCAAAGACTGGACTGGTAGGTCAGGATTGGATCGAACTAGACTGCTTCGGTCTGGTCATTTATTTTTTTCGATTTTTAATATAAAATTTTAAAAAACATGCGTATATTATATGCATATTTACATTGTATATAATATATATAAATTTTTGAAATTTAATATATTATATGTTATATATATGATTAATAAATAATATTATATTGTAACCAATTTTCAGTCTTGGACCGATCCCGAACTGGACTAGATCGAAACCTGGTTGCAACCTATAGGTTGATTGAGGATCAACTGATCCAAGACCGAACCAAAATTTGAACATCCCTATATCGCTAAGAAAATGTGACGACATGATTTAAAGTGATAAAAAATTGAATTGTCAACCTTGCTCTAAGTGAACCCAAACTCCTAAGACAATTGAATTGGATCTACCAAATTAAGCTCAAGGAGATTGCTTTACGTCATCTGAGGATTTTCAAAGATGACACACCATCCCATACTCCTCTTGAGCAACGAAACTACGGGGTTGCTTCACATAAACCTCCTCTTGTAAGTCACCATGGAGAAAGCCATTCTTGATGTCTAACTCAGTGTTTTGCAAAGTGAAGTGCACTTAAGTGTCTAAGGCTTACAAAGCTTAAGCGCAAAGTGCACGCTTCAACAAAGTGAAATGCATATAAATAAGATAGAGAATAAACTTCTGTAAGCATAAAAAATATAAACTATTAAAAAATCCATCATTAAAAAGAACTAAATAAGAATGAGGGTTAAAAATTTAACAAATGATGAAATATCATTTTTTATTTATATTTTATATCAGTTTACAATTTCATGCAACATAACAAGAACACACAGGGGACATACAAAAGGATAAAATCTGGTCAGTTGCTAGTCTTGACTGAACTTGGAAGACAAATTAGTTTGAACTCTCGGCTGAAAGGATCTAAATATGTGAAGTCTTCTTTTTTAATTTTTTTTTTTGTCAAGTCTTCTTTTGTATTTTGTAAATGTTTGGCAAAGAAACCCATTCTATTTCATTAACATGATTTATACGGAGGATCAAATGGATGAATAAGCAAAAAGAATCATCCCTAATTTACAACAATCCCCAATTAATCAACCTTAATTTATAGTATTCCCCAATCTATCAATCCCTAATTTGCAATTAATCAACAATTCTTAATTACGAGGAATAAATTAGCAACCCCTAATTATATGTTTCCTTCAATTTTTTTTGCTTGATAAATACAATTGAGTCCTGTTTTTTCTTTCAAACAAATGTATATATGATTTTATTTAGATCTAATAGTAGCCTTTTTTGAGTAAGGATTCCATAGAAGCAGCCACACACAAATCCAACCATTCGTATTGTTTTAAAAAAACTAAGTGTATTTTTGAAGCATGTTTTTTACACATTGAAGCTTAGGTAAAAGTGCAACTTAAGTGCGCTTTAATTGCGCTAAGTGAAAATTGCTAAACTTCAAACAAAAAAGCCCAAGTAGGTTGCGCTTCGCGCTTTACGCTTAAGGCACACTTTTTTAAACACTAGTCTAACTAATAGAGAGGCCAATTGAACATAGCAACAAGAGACAAGAATAGAAAAATGAAGGAGATCTTAGCAAGGGGAGAGAAAGTGCCCACATAATCAAAGCAAAAAATATGAGTATGCCCTTTAACAAAGTGGGCCTTGAGGCACGCTTTTTTAAACATTGGTCTATCTAATAAAGAGGTCAATCAAACATAGTGGCAAGAGACAAGAATAAACAAATGAAGGAGATCTTAGTGTGAAAGCATATTGTATTAGCAACATTATTCTTTTCTATTTGGTTTATTTTACTCTGTTGTGTTGGTTTACATATGTTAATTCATTAAGTCATGTAAGTGGTTAAGTCCGTGTAAGAGGCTTGCTGTTATATATATATACAACAATGTGCTCCTTTTCAGTGTGTTAATTTTGAATGAAATACGAAGCTAGTTTCTCCTTCAAACTCTCTCTCTGCTGTTCGTAATTTGCCCTAGGGTTTTCTCAAGATCTTTTCATGGTATCAGAGCCATAGACGAAAGTCATGGTGTCCAATCCTTCTCACAATACCTTTTATTCTCTTCCTCCTCCCTTTCTACTGCTTCGCAATCTGATTTTGGTGCAATTGCAAAAGCTTTGAATTTCATTCCGATTAAGCTCGATTTAGGAAATTATATTTTCTAGAAAGCTCAAGTGTTGGCTACCATTTGAGCGTTTGATCTAGTACCGTTGCTACAGAAATTGACTCCTAAGTATGTAGTTGATCCAGAAAGCAGTAATGCTAAGGCTACGAAATTGAACGAGGATTATATGAATTGGTTGAGATCTGATCAACTTCTCCTTGGCTGACTATTTTCAACTATTGAATGAGAAGTTTTAGCTCAGGTAATTCGGTGCGAATCTGCTGCAGAGGTATGGTCTACACTAGAAAATTTATATTCTAAACAGACAATTGCAAAGTCTTTTCAATTAAAGCAACAGTTACGTTCTATCAAGAAATATGATCTTTCCATTAATGACTACATATTAAAGATCAAGACGATAGGTCATTCTTTAGCAGCCATCGGAGAACCTTTACAAGATAAAGAACTGTTGTTGGCAATTTTAAATGGCTTGGATCATGACTATGAAACAGTAGTTAGTCTTATAACCTATCAAATGGATAAGATAGATTTAGAGAAGGTTCAATATCTTCTCCTAATGCATGAGCAGAGATTAGCTTCACAAAATTTGCCACAGTCATCTATTGTTTTTGATTCATCTATGTCTTCAATGTCTGTAAATGTGGTTTCGTATTCATCTCAGGGAGGAAATGGATTTATAAATACTTCTAGAGGAGGTTATAACACTAGAGGAGGAAATGTGCTAGAGGAGGTTGAGGTAGAGGTAGATCATCCGGTGGAAAAAGAATATATTGTCAACTTTGTGGAAAACCAGGGCATTTTGTTGATAAATGCTATCACAGATTTGATAAAAATTTTTAGAAGACCTTTGGTCAGTCTTTTGAAAGAGGTGATTCAACTAGTCCTCGTGCCTATCTAGCCTCTCATCGTGACTTTAATGAACCCTACATGACTGAAATAGGATCTACTCATAGCATTCCTTATGGAACCATTTCTCAGTCATCAGAAACTTATCAATCTCCAATCTGTTCACTCTGATTCCTGGTTTGTGGATTAAGGTGCCACAAATCACATTACTTCAAACCTCAACAACCTGTCTCTTCATTCTCCTTATCATGGTGGTGACAAAGTAATTGTTGGTAACAGTAAGTCTTTACCTATCTCAAATGTTGGTACCACTCAGTTTTCTTCACTTGTTTCATTACCTAATGTTCTTCATGTTCCTAAAGTAAAGAAGAACTTGATTAGTGTATCTCTATTAACTCGTGATAACAATGTCATAACTGAGTTTGATTCAAATTCTTGTGTGGTCAAGGACGAGGACTCCGGACTGGTGCTACTCCACAGTCACCTTAAGGATGGACTATACTATTGAGCCTACTGTTTTTGTTCTACCTAATACTTCTTTGAATACATGTAATAAACAGTTTAGAAATGCATGTAATAGATCGCACTCATTTTGTCATGAGTTGCCACATCCCTGTATCAATGTAGCTCTTATAGATTCTTCACTTTGTAAACAATGGCATGCACAATTGGGGCATCCATCATCTCATGTATTGCGTCATATTTTGAATAAAATTCAAGTTCCTTGTTCATCTTCTGTTCCATTTTGTGACTCTTGTAAAGTTGGGAAATTAAATCAGCTTCCATTTAGTGATTGTGATATTATAGCTACAAAACCATTGGAACTTGTCTATTCAGATTTATGGGGACCATCTCCAAGTTTGTCCATAGAAGGCTATAGATATTATATCATCTTTGTAGATGCTTATACTTGACTTATACTTGGTATACTTGGCTTTACCCTTTGAAACTTAAATCAAATGCATTATCTACCTTTATTACCTTCCATAAATTTGTTGAGCTTCAATACCATTCAAAACTCACAGCCTTACAAACTGATAATTGGGGGGGGGGGGGTGGAGTTCAAAGCCTTTTTGCCATATCTTAGAACCCATGGAATTCGACCAAGGTTTTCATGTCCTTATACCCACCAGCAAAATGGAGTAGCGGAAAGAAAGCATAGACATATTGTTGAAATGGGTTTAACTCTTTTAGTACACTCTCAAATGCCTCTCAAATTTTGGGTAGATGCCTTCCAAACTGGAGTTCATACAATTAACTTGTTGCCTGCTTCTCCCATTCGATTTCTTACTCCATTTGAACTGCTATATAGCAAACCATCGAACTATTTTTTGTTACAATCTTTTGGTTGTGCTTGTTTTCCCTTCCTAAGACCCTATAATAAGCACAAATTTGACTTTCATTCCACAAAATGTGTGTTTCTAGGGTATTGTCACTCTCAAGTCGGGTAAAAGTGTCTACATCCCTCTGGGAAAGTTTATGTTTCAAGACATGTTCAGTTTAATCCAAATGAATTTCCTTTTCCTTCATTGTTTGCTTCCTCTTGTACTTCTTCTTGTTCAACCACTGGGCTTGGGTATTCTACTTCTTACCTTCAATCATTTCCTTCAATTTCTTTCTCTCCGAGAGTAGCACAGTCCTTAAATCCTTCCTTGTCACCTGTTGGTTCAAGGTTTAATGCCCTCAGTGCTTCTAATACAATGCCAATTGAAAGGGAACAACAACCTATTCCTTCTTGTCCTCAAACCAAAACCAGTTCTGTTTCCAAGCCCAAACCTGGTATTGCACCCTCTATTCATCCAATGATCACAAGATCTAAAGCCCTACAACTTGTCACCACCTCTCCTCATGCCTTAGTGAGTAATCTAGAACCTTATTCAGTTTGTGAGGCTTTGGTAGATTCTCGTTGGTTGCAAGCTATGAAGGAGGAATTCTCAGCCTTGCAACACAATAATACGTGGGATCTAGTTCCGTTTTCTAATGAGATGAATGTTATTGGAAGCAAATGAGTTTTTCGGGTGAAATAGAAATCAGATGGTTCAATTCTTAAGTACAAAGCTCACTTGGTCGCTAAAGGATTTCTACCAACACTCGGCATAGACTATGGTGATACTTTTAGTCCTGTGGTGAAGGCTCCAACGATTAGAGTTATGTTTTCTCTATCTTTTAATTTTGGCTAGGACATCCAACAAGTGGATGTCAATAATGCTTTTCTAAATGGTGACTTCGAAGAGGCTGTGTACATGACCCAACTGGAAGGTTTTGTGGATCCTAAGTACCCTTCTCATGTATGTAGACTGCACAAATCTCTCTATGGTTTAAAACAAGTGCCTCGTGCTTGGTATGTGAAGCTAAAATCTGCTCTTTAGCAATGGGGTTTTACCAGGGCAACATCTGATGCATCTCTCTTCATTAAATGTACTGCTGCCTATGTGCTCTTTCTTTTAGTATATGTTGATGATATTCTCATAACTGGTTCTGATTCTTCGGCTCTAAAGCAGTGTATTCAAGATTTGGAGAATACTTTTGCACTGAAAACCCTAGGATCAGTTAATTATTTCCTGGGTTTGAAGCCTTTAGGGATGCAATTGGGTTTTATTTAACTCAATCTAAATATACTCTGGATTTGTTGAAAAAAGTTGATATGACTGATTGTAAACCCTGTGCAACTCCTACCTTATCTGGTTTTTGTCTCACTGATGAAGGTGAAATGTTTTCTAATCCCTCATTATATCGGACTCTCATTGGATCTCTTCAATACCTAACCTACACACGTCCAGACATAGCCTTTGTAATGAATCGTTTAAGTCAGTTTTTTACTGCTTCTAAGTTGCAGCATTGGACTGCTTGTAAAAGGCTACTTAGATACTTAAAAGGGACAGTAGGTTATGGTCTATTCTTCTCCCCATCTCTAGGAGATTTGGCAATATCAGTCTACACAAATATTGATCATGCAGGTTGCAAGGTCACAAGGGGATCAACTAGTGGGTTTTGTGTCTACCTTGGGTCTAATTTGATTGTTTGGAGCTCAAGAAAACAAACTGTAGTTGCAAGATCGGTTGGAGAAGCTGAATATAGGGCTATAGCTCAAGGTGTAATTGAGCTAATATGGTTGAAATCTCTATTCACAGAGTTGGGATATCCTTGTAATATTTCTTCTAAGCCTATTGTATGGAGTGATAATTTGGCTGTTAAGAGCATGGCTGAAGACCCTGTTTTCATGGTAGAACCAAGCACATTGAGCTTGATGTACATTTTATTCGAGAAAATGTTGAAAATGGAGAAATTGAGATCAGATAGGTGCCCATAGAATATCAGGTTGCTGACATTCTCACAAAGGGATTATCAAAGGATCGGTTTCAATTTTTATGCGACAAGCTTGGCCTAAGGTTTTCTCCAGCTCACCGGGTTTCATATGCCTCTATAAACAATCAGCAACAGAAGCAAAAGGGAGTCCTAATTGAGGGAGAATGTGAAAGCATATTGTATTAGCAATAGTATCCTTTTCTATTTGGTTTATTTTACTCTGCTGTGTTGGTTTACATATGTTAATTCATTAAGTCATGTAAGTGGTGAAGTCCGTGTAAGAGGCTAGCTGTTATATATATATATATATATATATATAGCAATGCGTTCCTTTTTAGTGTGTTAATTTTGAATGAAATACGAAGCTAGTTTCTCCTTCAAACTCTCTCTCTACTTTTCATAATTTGCCCTATGGTTTTCTCAAGATCTTTTCACTTAGCAAGGGGAGAGAAAGTGTCCCCATAATCAATGCAAAAAATCTTAGTATACCCTTTAACAAGAAGGTAGGCCTCGAGGTAATCAACCTAGCCATCTAAACCAACCTTGACAGTATAAACCCAATGACACCTAACAATAGACTTGCCCTAAGGGAGAGGTACCAAGTCCTAAATCCCATTGGAATGTAAGGAAAAGATTTCTTCAACCGTAGCATCGTGCCACCCAAGATTAGAAAGAGCTTCTATTGCAGTTTTAGGATAGAGATAGAGGACAACAAAGAGACAAAAGCAGTGTATCTAGGAGACAATGAGCGACAACAAACAAAATTTGAAATGGGATGTTCAGTGGTACAACAATGAGTGCCTTTGCAAAGAGCTATAGGTAAATCAAGATCATGAGGTGAAGGAGGCCAACTAAAGGGAGAAAGCTCAACTGGCATGAAGGATGAAAAATCAAGTTGCTTCATTAGTTTATCTTCTACTAGATTAGTTGTTGGGTCCACATGTTGAGGGTGACGCTAGTAAGTTTGAAGATTAGGATGATCGAGGTGAGAAGATGGAGGTGGAGCAGTAGAAGATGGAAGATCAAGAAAGGGGACAGACAAAGGTAAACTAGTAGACATTGACTTAGACAACTCAAACGATGAGGAAAAATAAAAGGATGACTCAAAAAAAGGTGACATCAACATAGACGAAATATTGAGCTAACTCAGACAATAGCATCAATTTCCCTTTTGAAGTCGAGAATAACCAAGAAAAACACATTTGAGAGACCGAGCAGATAGCTTATGGCAACCAAGAGCTAGTTGATGAACAAAGCATGTACATCCAAATGTACGAGGAAGAGAGTATATGTTAGCTTGAGGAAAAAGAATAGAATAAGGGACCGAAACCTCAAGGACAAATGAAGCATTTGATTAATCAAATAACACACCGTTAAAATAGCATCATCCTAATATTGAAGAGGGACATGCATTTGAAGAAGTAGAGTGTGTGCAGTTTTATTAAATGATGATTTTTCCTTTTAGCGGCCCCATTTTCTTGTGGGGTGTCGGCATATTTGTCCAAGGTGCAAGGCACACTAAAGCACAAATTAATGCTTGGGGCTTAGGCACGAAGCATAAGGCGAAGCACGAACCTCAAGCACATGAGATACACATTTATTCAAAATGTTTATAAATATTTATACACTATTCTTTTTAATATGTACATATAAAGAGGTTGATGCAAACTTATAAAATCATAAATGATAAATAACTAACTTTATAATAACAGCTAATATCATTGCAGAAAAACAATTAGTTTCTCTTTCAGTTACTTTATTTTAATTGCAAAAAAGATTAGAGGAAAGAAAAAATTGAAGCAGAACTCTACAAAAAGTAATTAGTTTATTCTAATTTCTTTTGCAATTTTTAAGAAAAAAAATACAATAGAACAAACAACACATATAATAACAAAAAAAAAAAAAATTAGTTTCATTTAAATTGCAAAAGAAATTGGAAGAGAAAAGAAATCAGTAAAGCATATAATGAAGACATTTGTTTCGTAGCAATTAGTTTCTTCTAAATTGCAACAAAAATTTGAAGAAAGAATAGAAGAATTAGGGTAGAGCACACCATGAAAAATAATTGTAGCAAAGAATTAGAGTAGAACATGCAGCAGACCTCCAACTCACACCACTAATTTTACTTCTCACTAATATACAAGAATATGTGTTGAATGATTCACGAAGATTGAAGGAGAATTAGAGGAAAGGATCGTGAGCTCACTTTCTTAAAATCAAGATAGATATCCTCCAAGATTAGGAAAGTGATTCTGACTTGAGAAGTTTCCTAATTCTGCAATTGTCTTTTAGTTTTCTTGTACAGTGTACAACATATTTTTTTTTTTCCCTTTTCTATAACTTTCCTATAGTGTAATCTCCTTCCCTATTAATAGAGAATGTATTCGGTGTTTATACAACATAATAGAACGATTCTTCATAGTTCTTCCTGTCCAATCTATACCAATTTCTACTTGGTATTAGAGCTTACCTAAGGAAGACTTGTACTCGTTCTTTTCCTGACCTTCATTGCCCCGATAGTTTCTTGTCCTTCTCTTCTAGCAGTTACCCTATATAATGTCTGAGCTTTCAGAAACAGCTTCTCCCATGTTAACGAGAGAAGCGATCTCAATTGAGCCACCAATAGGAGGTACTTCGCCCGGTGAGTTGCTCAGTATGCACCATTCATACCGATTGGATGGTGGAAATTACCTCCAATGGTCTCAACTAGTGAGGACGTTTTTGAGGGGAAGGGGGAAGATCTCTCATATCACTGGACCAATCCCTAAAGCCTCGGATCCCACATTTGCTGCTTAGGACATAGAGGACTCTGTTGATGTCATGGCTGTGGAGTTCCATGCAACCCAAGGTGAGTAAAAATTACATGTTTCTATCTACGACTAAGGCTATTTGGGGGACAATTAAGAGAACTTACTCAAAGGTGAAAGATGCATCGGTTGTTTATGAGATTAAGACTAAAATCAGTAGCACAAAATAAGGGTCCATGTCTGTGACTAATTATTATAACAAGATGAATGGTTTTTGGCTTGAGTTAAACAATAAGATGAATGGTATCTTAAGATGTTTGTGACTGATTATCATAGAGGTTAGAATAATAATCAGTCACAGACAATGAAGATACTATTGTTCTAACCTCTATGCTAGAAATAGATAGAATAGTTGAGTTTTTGACTAGGTTCAATCCTGAATTTGATCAGGTTAGAGCACATATTCTTAGTCGTGAGAAAATGACATCTTTGAATGAGGTCTACTTCATAGTTCGAAGTGAGGAACATAGAAGGGTAGCAATGTTTAATGATCATCATGTGGAAGGCTTTGCTATGGTTTCTAATAGGGTGCAAGGGACATGGTCAAACTCATCACAACGAAGGGATTAGCCTTCCCCAAAACAAAATAAGGAAGGAGTGTGGTGTTCCTACTACAAGAAGCCTAGACACACACGCGAAACATGCTTCAAACTGCATGGTAAAGAAGTTGTCCTGAGCAAAATGGGTGGATTTAAGAACTTGCAGGCCAAACATCCCACAAGAGCCTATCTGTCCACTAAGGAAGGAGAAGAAACTGCTGAAAAAGGTGAAGCTACAGCCATTCCTGATCTAGGGGAGTTGAATGTTGAAGAAATCAATAAGTTAAAATCTTTCTTGAAAACTTTTCAAGGGGATTCAGGCTCTCTAGCTGAAGTAGGTATGTTCTTTAATTTTGAGTTCTTTATTGCTTCTCAAACTACTAGGAATGAATTATGGATTTTGGAGCTACCGATCATATGCCCCTAACCTAAGATCTTTTGAGACCTATGAACCCATAATAGCTCTAGAAAAATTACTGTAGCCAATGGTCAATCTGTTCCTTTCATTAGGCAAGGAAAAGTGTGCTTGAATCCTGTTTTTCAAGTCCAACATGTCCTTTATGTTCCTAGCCTTTCTACCAATCTTCTTTTAGTACACAAATTGACTCAAGACCTTAATTGTCGTGTGATTTTTTCTCCCTATGACTGTATGTTTCAGGATCTAACCACATGGAGGATGATTGATATTGCGAAAACACACAAGGGGTTGTACTACTTGGAAAAGACCTATGAATCACCTGTAGGAGACCAGACTATCCTAGCATGTTCTTCCCAACCAGCTTCTACCAAAAAGGATGTTTGGGTTCAACACCTTAGACTAGGACATCCCCCTTTCTCCCTATTGAAAACTATGTTTCCAAATCTCTTTCATGGTCTAAATGTTATTGAATTTCACTATGATGTGTGTGAGTTGTCAAAACATCATAGAGTCCCGTATGCTATCAGTATTAAATTGTCTTTATTTAATTTTTTTCATTGGTACATTTTGATATATGGGGCCTTCTAAAGTTCCCAATTGTTTTGGGACTAAATGGTTCGTTTCTTTTATTGATGACTGCACTAAAATGACTTGGGTTTACTTGTTAAAAGATAAAGCAGCCCTTAGCAATATCCTATAGTCATTTCATAGGATGATTCTCACCCAATTTGGGATATCCATTAGAAAATTTAGAATTGATAATGCTAGGGACTACTTCAATCACTACCTAAATCAGTTTTTTCAACAAAAAGGAATTTTCCATGAATCCTCGTGTTGACACCCTCCCAGCAAAATGGAGTTGTTGAGAGAAAAATGAGGTATCTCCTCAATGCGACGAGCTCTCTTGCATCAAAATTCTGTACCTAATTTTTTTTGAGGTCAGGCTGTATTAATTGCCACACATTTGATTAATAGGGTTCCCTGTTGGGTGCTAGGTCATCTTAGTCCCTTTCAGTGCCTCACAACTCACTTTCCAGAGCTCAATCTTCATTCCCCTCTTCCACTTAAGGTATTCAGGTGTGTGGCCTTTGTGCATGTGTTTAAACAACACAGAGACAAGAGACAAGTTTGATCCTAAGGCTCTCCATTGTGTCTTCCTTGGTTATTCATCTACTCAGAAGGGTTCACCATGACTAATATTCTAGGTTACAGCCTATTTATAGGCTTTCTAGGTAAAGGTACAAATCAGCAAAGCAGCAAAGTACAACAAAGGAAAAAATACATGTATTAGATAATTCTTAATATGTCCTTGGGTTGTGACACAAACAAGCCCTTCACAATTCAATTATTGATGAGCAAATGGTCCAGTGAAGCAGTTACACATATGCCAACAGGTTTAAATATCAAGAATCAGTGGGAACGGAACCATTGTGTATTAGGAGCAAGGAATCATAGTAGTTGTTCTATAATATTTTGCTTTATCCTGCGATGTGTTTTAAGAACTTAAATGTGTTTATGAAGACTAGATGATATTATGATGTCAGTTTAAAAATTTTTGTTAGTGTATTTTCACGTTTTCACTGTTGAGTTCCACGCTTAAACAACATGACTGTTTGCTATTGAGATTCAGACAAACAGCAAAAAAGTTTACAGCTCAAGTAATTAAATGAAGGAAAATAAATTGAAATGACTCTGAATGGAATTCATGTGGTACATCAATTCCCTTTTACTCCTGAAATCCTTATGCCCTTTAATTAAAATGTCTTTTTTATTTCATCTAGAGTTAAAAATTGATAGTAGGCTTATGCTGCAAAATGTAAGCATTAAAATCTTTATGCTCTTGAAGAAAAAGAGTGTCATGTATCCAAAAGGAGACCTATATATTCTTTCCTATGTTTTGTCTTGATATTTTTGTATCTATACTTGTTAGGGAAATTTAACTTGGGTGAACTATACGAAAAGATTGGCTTTAACAAGGAAATTATATCAAGGGGCAGATTTGCTGAACTTAATGCTGCTGAACAGCGCCCATTTAGGTGAGAAATCCTGTTGTTGACAAGGATACAGATTCCATTTTCTGAAGCATGATTATGAGAGAATTTATCCCCATCCCGTCTCCCTTTTTCCTGCCTCCACAATTATTCCTTCATGGTCAATTCCTATGTTTCTTTTGTATGTAGGTCATCTCATTGTCGACTTTTCCTTGATATAGTTTTACTGCTTAGCAACAATAATTAAACTCAACTTTGCAGATCAGATGAGGCAGAACTCTTTGCTAAGTCTGCACAGAATGCATATAAACAATTTCGAGACAAAGCAGCATTTTCAAGATCAATGACTGTATGGTCGCTGGTTATTATATATATATATCAGGTGCAGTATTTTTCCTATTTCATCAAAGTTATGACTATTCTTTGACAGATAGAGAAGATGGAGGAGGTTGCACAGGGTAGAGTTTGGACGGGTAAAGATGCAGCTTCCCGAGGTTTGGTTGATGCTATTGGTGGGCTCTCTCGGGCTGTTGCTATAGCAAAACAAAAAGCTAATATACCGCAGGACAGACAGGTTGGTTTCTTGATAGCCTGTCTCTGTTTAAGTCTTCCAGTGCATTGCACGAAGATCAGTCTTATTACATGTGGAAATAATAACTTTATTTCATATTTTCATATAATCTTATATTGTTCCACTAACTGGGAAAATCTATTAAATGTTTCAACATTTTTGTGCTTTGTTCTAGGAACAGCTAATTGGATAGTATGACTGGAAAATGTCTTCTCTACAGTCTAATAAAACAAAACTGTAGTTTTGACTCAGAAACCAGGCAGATGCTGATCTGTGTTGTTCATACGTGCAACAAGTAGAACCTAGTGTTTTAGATGTAACTAATATGGTAATGCCCTAGGCATGTAGCACACCACCATTATCGTTCAGTGACTAATCTGATTCTTAACAGCTCAACTTTTGATTGGCCTTATTTTACTTGTGATGGTTATTGTTTAGGTAATACTGTGCAACTAGAGTGTTTTCTTTTGGTTTTTGGGATTTGTTTTTTTTCTTGTTTTTGGGACCCAAAACTCAGGACATTTTGGACATGGAATTGATTTCATTTAGGGCCTGTTTGATTGGCCATATTTTCTATGGAAAATGACTATTTTCCATGTAAATTTCAGTTTTGGTGGTGTTTGATTAGCAATATTTTTTAGGTAAAACTAATTCTCATTTTGGTCATGTGATGCCCCTTTTCTCACTTTTGATGGAAAACAAATTCTTGGGGGGGGGGGGGGGGGATGAGAAAACATTTTCCAGGCAAGATGGCAGATCATTTTTGACCGCTCCTTCCTTGAGTCTTTCTTCCATTCGGTGCCTGATCCTCGAGTTCCCCTTGTTCGTCGCCATCTTCGCCGAATACAAGCTTCGAGGGTTCATCATCTTCATTCAAGGTAAGGTTTCCCCTTCCCCTGAAAGTAGATCTGCAGCGAGAGAGGCACAGAGGCAACGACGAAGTGATGTAGCGAGAGAGGGACAAAGACAACAACAGAGTGAGTGAGAGAGAGAGAGGGCGAGCGAGCGACGGTGAGTGGCGATGGCGGCGATGGGGGGAGGCAGGGAGAAGAAGCGGGTTTGGGAAGGAGGGGGAGAGAGAGAGGGGCGGCGACGACGAGAGGGGGAGGTAGGGAGGAGAAGTGGGTTTGGGAGGGAGGGGGGGGGGGGGGAGAGAGATGAGCAGTGAAGATGGTAGCAGAGGCAATGGTCACTCCAACTGGCGATGAGGGGAGGCGAGGAGGAGAAGTGGGTTTGGGAGAGGGAGAGAGACAAATGAGGGGAGGAGGGAGGAGATGGGTGGGTTTTGAGGAGAGAATTCTATAGAAAACAAAATTGTAGTCAAACACCCTTAATTGATAATTTCTATGTAAATAATTTCTAGGTAATTGAATTATCTAGAATTTATTTTCTTTCCATACAAGTTCCATGCTTGCAATCAAACGCACCCTTAGTCTTCATTTTCTTATGGCAATGATTTGTGGACCCAATGAAAAACATTTTCATTATAGGAGGCCCTGGTGCACAAGACTTTTCACTATGTGAGGGCTAAAAGAGTGTCATTTTTATACACAACCTATTGCATTGGAACCTATTACCTTTCAATCACAAAAAAGCAATCTTGATGTTGCTATCCATGCATGCTAATGTTACCTTCATCTAGTTTAGCATGACACATAGACCTCCTCATTTAGCTTGATCATCTATAACACATTTCCATGCTTAACGCATGGGTTATCTCTATCTCGACTTGATCCTCCAAAGCTCGACCTTGTTTAGCACAATAAATATAGCCAAATTTAGCAATGTGTGACAATTATGGTATTAGAGCATGGTGTAGTTGGTGTGGACCAACATCATGATGGCCACATTACATGGAGCCAAGCTTGAAGATGGTGGAGGTTTTTGATGTTTAGATAGTGGGCATGTTTAGTGTGTGGAAAGCTAAATGAAGCAGTTTAAGGACACGTTCAAACCAAGCAAGGAGACAAAAGATAGAGATGTGTCCAAATAGCATGTTGTCAGCCCACCAAAGACATGCTAAGGGTGAAGAGTGTTGGGCTCATGGATGATAAGGCAATAATTATGAAATATGAGGGTGGCAAAGCTTGGAGTTGCAAGGTTAGTGGGGGAGGAGGCGTGTTCTTTACACTTTGAGGTTGCAAAGGCTATGTTGATTATGTGGAGGAGTTATGGGCTTGAGGATGTTAAGACAAGTGTTGCCACAAATGGCGCCATGGCGTGGGATGGATCCAATAGGTGAAGTCACAACACCCCGAAGCATGGTGGGGTGTTAGCTTAGATTGAAGCCTGGCTTAATGACACAATGATAGTTGTGGGTTACAAGTGCAACATGGTAAGGCAATGGCCAAGTCAAGTGGAGGATTACAAGGCATACATAATGAGGGGTGGCCAAGCTAATGTGTGGGTGCATTGGGGTCCCATAGCCTTGCCCAAATGGATTGCTTAGAGGTGTCCAAGTTGACACAAATCTAAATGGAAGAAGAGGTCATGATCTACATCAAGGTGAGGAGTGGTGACTTGGGTGCATGTGAGGCCCAAGTGTGGGGAGGAATGCCAAGTAGATGGCAAGCTTAATGCACTGCTACACTACTTAGAGGTTGTGAGTGGTAAGGATAGATGTTAGCAGTTATGTCAAAGGATAGGACGTAGTGTTTGCCAACGACCCTATGGAAGTGGGTAGATGGGAAGCAATGATCAAAGTTAAGACTCCAAGGGGTCAACAAAAGAGGAAGTAGTTGCGCAAGAGGGAAAAGGCTTAGGCATGTAAAGGTTGGGGGCTAAGTGTTGATCTCATTAGTGGGTTAAGTAGTGGTGGCTACAAGGCTATTGAGTTGACATGATGGATGCTTATGAAATTACCATATCTATTGCAAAATATATTCTTCGTTGATACAACCCATAGGAAAGAGAACAATATATAGACCAAGGAAAGAACAAATTAGGAAAGAAATCTCTAATCTAGGAAATAATTTGAAAGAGGAATCAACTATGAAAAGGAAACAATGCAAAAGGAAATATTGGAAATCCTTCTTATTTGATTTTGATGCTGTCAATCTTCCAACACTCCCCCTCAAACTAGTAAATAGATATCTATAATTCCTAGCTTGCTAAAACTTGCTTCAAAATCTGGCTTTGGCCAGGCCTTTGTAAGGAGGTTAGCTTTCTGCCACTTTGTTGGAATGTAGTGCAAGGTGAATGTCCCACTATCAATCTCTAACTCGATGAAGTTTATGTCAATTCTCACACTCTTCATCCTGTCATGTTGAATAGGATTATGAACTATATTGATGGCAGATTTACTGTCACTGTATAGTTTCATATGCTCTTCCATTGGAATAGATAGGTCTTGCAGCAACTTATTAATCCAGATTAATTCACACCCCCCTTGAGCGATTGCCCTATATTCAGCCTCAACACTATTTCTTGCAACTATTATCTGTTTCTTACCGCATTTCCCCAAACTCTTGTGCAATACCTTGTAGTGGATTTTTGTGTCTTCAACTGAACTTGCCCAGTCTGCATCTGCACAACACTCAACACCTTGTTGGTCATTTTTTTCTAAATAGTAAACCCTTTCCCAAAGTGCTCTTCAGGTAGCGAAGAAACTGACTCACTATTTCTAAATGTCTCTGTGAGAAAACAATTATGAGAGAAAAACTTAAGAGATTAGTCTCTTGATGTGTTATTTATAAAAGGCACAGCGGGCCTAATAACCTATGGGTTTAGCCTAATTACACATAGTTACAACAGATAAATAAATAAAAAACACATACAACAATATGTAATATATCTAATTATACTCATAATTCTAATACTCCCCTTTAAGTTGAAGCATAGATATCATATGTACCAAGCTTATTACAGATTTATTCTATCCGATGATCGTTTAGAGACTTGGTGAAGATATCGACAAGTTGATCACTGGAGTTAACAAACTCTGTAACAATAATATCTTCAACCAACTTTTCTCTAATAACGTGACAGTCGATTTCAATATGCTTAGTTCACTCATGGAACACTAGATTGGAAGCAATATGCAAAACAGTCTAATTATCTCAAACAAGCTTCATAGGGAACATTTCACAAAACTTGAGTTCTTCCAAGAGTTGCTTATGCCAGATGAGCTCACAAGTTGCATTAGCCATAGCTCGATACTCTGCCTCTGCACTGAATCTAGCTACTACATTCTGTTTCTTACTTTTCCAAGAAATCAATTTTTTTTCCCACAAGAACACAATATCCAGATGTCGACCGACGATCAGAAGGAGAGCCGGCCCAATCTGCATCTGCATAACAACAAATATCTGTGTGCCCCTTATCCTCATAGAGTAGCCCCTTATTCGGTACTCGTTTGATATATCTCAGAATCCGGATGACAACATCCCAGTGAGAATCACATGGAGAACTGAGAAACTGGCTTACCACACTCACAACAAAAGCAATGTCGAGATGAGTGATTGTGAGATATTTTAGTTTGCCTACCAATCTTCTATACCCTCTAGAATCTGAGTAAGACTCCCACTATTCTGGCAAGAGTTTGACATTTGAGTCCATTGGGGTGTCAATCGATTTGTAGTTCACCATACCAGTTTCCTCTAAGATGTCAAGTGCATACTTCCTCTGAGAGATTGAGATCTCTTCTCTTGATTGAGCAACTTCAATACCTAAGAAATACCGGAGTTTGCCTAGGTCTTTAGTCTAAAAGTGTTGATGGAGATGTTGCTTCAGATTTTGTACACCAACCTGATCGCTCTCTGTGATAACAATGTCATCTACATAAACAACGAGGTAGATACATAAAGAAGAAGAATATTAATAGAAAACTGAATGATCAGCTTCACTTCGAGTGAGACTAAATGCTTGAACCACAATGTTGAACCTGTCGAACCATGCTCGTGGAGATTGTTTCAAGCCATAGAGAGATTTCTTGAGTTTGCAAACTACATTGGACTCCCCCTGAGTAACAAAACTAGCTGGTTGCTCCATATAAACCTCCTCTTACAAATCACCGTGAAGAAAGGCATTCTTAATGTCCAATTGATAGAGCGACCAATGACGTGTGGCAGCCATAGAGAGAAATAGGCGAACATAGGCCATTTTAACAACTGAAGCGAAGGTATTACTGTAATTTAGCCCATAGATTTGTGTAAAGCTTTTGGCAACCAATCGAGCTTTAAGACGTTCCACCTGTCCATCGGGGCCCACTTTAGGGCTGAACACCCATCGACAACCAATGAGAGTCTTTTTTGGTGGCAAAGACACCAAATCCCAAGTGCCAATAGAATGCAAAGCACCCATCTCATCTAACATAGCCTCGCCAACCAGGATGGGACATGGCTTTACTTGTAGTTTTAGGAATAGAAACAAAAGAAAGGCTCGAAAGAAAAGCACTATAAGTAGGTGACAAACGGTCATAACACAAAAAGTTATAAAGATGATGTAGATTGCGAGTAGACCGTGTACCTTTGCAGATTACAATAGGAAGGTTGTCGGGCACAAGATCCATGGCAGGAGTGACCACTGACGAATAGAGTGAGTCAGGAGAGTCGCAGTCAAGAGGAATGCAGGTGCCAGGAGCAGGATGAGGATGACGGTGATAAGTAAGAAGTGGAGGATCTGAGGAGTGTGGACTGGAAGATGGAAGTGGAGGGTCCATCGAGGAGGAGATAGACGGATCTGATAAAGGCAATGGAAGAGAAGGAATATGCAATATCTGGTCAAGACGTTGTGAATCAGGTTGAGCAATTGAGAAGGACTGTTGTTCAAAGAATGTGACATCAACAAACATAAGATAGCGGTTCAACTCAAGAGAGTAACACTTATAGCCTTTCTGCAATCGGGAGTAACCGAGGAAAATACACTTGAGCGATTTGGCAGCAAGTTTATCATTTTCTAGTGAAAAGGAATGTACAAAACAGATACATCCAAATACACGAAGGGGAACAGAATAAAGGGGCTGGGAGGGGAACAAAAGAGAGTGAAGAATGTTGTCCTTTAACACTGAAGATGGCATGCGATTGATCCGATAACACGCAGTAAAAACAACATCTTCCCCGAATTTGGTGGGAAGATTGGCATGTAAAAGTAGTGTTCGTGTAGTTTCAATGAGATGAAGATTTTTACGCTCGACAACACCATTTTGTTGAGGTGTATAAGGATAAGAAGATTGATGCATAATGCCATAAGTAGTCATGAAAGTAGTAAATTGAGAAGAAAAGTACGCAGGTTATCACTACATAAAGCACGTATAAAAACTACAAACTGTGTTTTTATTTCAGTAGTGAATGTTTGAAAGACAGAAAACAACTCAGACCGACTTTTCATGAGAAACAACCAAGTGTAACGAGAAAAGTCATCAATGAAAGTAAAAAAATATGATAAACCAAAAGTAGAATTGACACGACTGGGTCCCCATATATCAGAGTGTACAAGAGAAAATAGAGTCTTAGCCCTCTTATTGACACGATTGGAAAAATAACTACATACGTGTTTACCACGTTGACATGACTCACAATAAAAAATAAATAACGATGACAAACTAGAAACTAATTTCTTCAATTTGGAGAGGCTGGGATGACCAAGACGAGAGTGGAAAAGATCTGGGGAAGCAGCACTGGTGCAAGCCATCAGCACAACAAGATGATAGTGACCATGTGACTCACGTCCGATGCCAATCGTCCGCCCTGTACTTTGGTCGTATACATAAATAGAGGTAGGAGTGAAAGTGATTGAGCAGTTAAGGGTTTATTAAGCTGGCTAATTGAAATCAAATTGAAAGGATTGCCAGGGACATATAAAATCGAATTTAAAGATAAAGACGAAGTGGGTGTGGTTCGGCCTATCCCTTTAACTGCAGTTTTGGTGCCATCAGTCAAGGTAACTGTAGGCAAGATATCAGAATAAGTAAGTGGAGAGAAAAAAAGTTCATTACCACACATATGATCAGTGGCACCAGAATTTATAATTCAAGGACCAAGAGATGGGCTTTTAGCAACGCAAGCAACGGGATTACCAGGATGAGACTGCTGGGTGGCCTAAAACTTTAAAAAGACATCATACTCAGTTGCAGACATAGGTATCAATTGTGAACCCGGTGCAGATTGGGCAGAACAAGGATCACTCTGAAATGCATGAGCTGCACTACTAGATGATGTAGGCGGAGCAGCTTAGCCAACCATGTTTCTTCCAATATCTGTCCTTAAGATGACCCAGTTTCTTACAAAAGGTACACTGTGGACGTGTCCGATTATTATTACAGTCTCTATTTCCTCCTGAGTGAGAAGCTTGAGACACAAGGGCTAAAGATTCAGACTGGAGGAACAACATGAGAAGAAGAGGACATACCATGTGCACCGGTCATGTTCAACAACCTTTTAAAAGAGTCCTTCATGGTAGGATTAGTGGAGCTGGTCAAGATTTGATGCTTGATGGCGTCAAATTCTGGTTTGAGACCTGAAAGAGCAATAACCATAAAAAACTTCTCTCTTTGCGCAACCTGTTCGGTCTTGGTCGTAGTAATTGGAAGAAGAGCATCAAATTCTTACATGAGAGCCCAAACATATCCCAAATAAGATTCCATGGACGACTCTTGCTTAAGATTCTTGATATTAGAGACCACGGTGTATAAATGCTGGATGTCATTCGTATAACATTCTTCAGCTTCCTTCCACACGTCAACACAAGTTTCAAATGGGTGAAAGAGCTACATGATGGATAGATCAATAGACTGCCATAGGAGGTTGCATAACTGGGCATCAACTCGTTCCCATCTAGCTCGATTGGCTTTCAGCACACTTTCAACCTTTGTGGTAAGATGATCGGCTTAACCTTGCTCTTTGAACCACATTTTGACAGACGCTGCCCATGAAAGATAATTGACAGACCTTATCAACTTGACAATGGTAATATTGGCTGTTCCGGGATTGGAGACAGTAAAGGATTGAGAAGTAGCAGGGGCAACAGGTGCGGTTGCGGGAGTAGCACCAACAGAAACTGTCACTAAGGTCAGATATAGTGAGGATTTGACACTGGGAATAAGCCTAGGGAAGGGAGGCGAGTTGATCTAGAGAAGCCAGGAGAAACGGCCGGCGGACGCTCCTTCACACGCCGACGCGTAGGGGCAGACGACTACGATTTTTCGGCGGCAACTAAGCCTGAAGGCGACGAACCCTAGGGTGGGGTCGGTTCGAGCAAATGACGGTCGGACAGTGATGTTCTGACATGAACAGTGATGGTGAAGAGAGAAAACTAGGGTTTAAAGGCTGCTGGAAAAAAATACTCAATGGTGGCAAGGGTTTTTCTCATCGATGGCTTTGATACCATGTGAGAAAACAATTATGAGAGAAAAATTAAGAGATTAGTCTCTTAGTGTATATTTATAATAGGCACAACGGGCCTAATAATCTACAGGCTTAACCTATGGGCTTAGTCTAATTACACATAATTACAACAAATAAATAAATAAAAAACACATACAACAATATGTAATATATCTAATTATACTAATAATTCTAATAGTCTCTTTGTAGGAGCATGCATGAATTAACTCACCACATTGATGGTATAAGCAATATCAGGCCTGGTGAGAGATAAGTAAATGAGTTTCCCTACAAGGTATTGATATCTCTCTCTTTCAACTAGTGGATCCTCTTCGGTAATTTTATGCTTCAAATTTCAATCTAGGGGGGTCCCTATAAGTTTGTATCCCAGTTTCCCTGTCTCCTTTAGAAGATCCAGGGTGTACTTCCTTTGGGAAATGAAGATGCCCTTTTTACTCCTAGCGATTTCCATCCCATGAAACTATTGTAGGTGCCCGAGGTCTTTTACTTTGAGTTTTGCCTGCAATTGATTTTTGAGTCTGATGATTTCTTGTGTGTCATCCTAGTAATTGTCGTATCATCTATATAGACGATAAAAATGGTCATTTTCTCATCTTTAGACCATTTTACAAAAAGAATATGTTTAGTCTGATTTTGAGTGTAACCAAATTGCTTTATAGCTCTATTGAATCGAGTAAACCACACTTTGGGAGATTGCTTTAGTCCATATAAGGACTTTCTCAATTTATACATCGTGCTCGCTTTGTTCTCTTCGAATCCAAGAAGGAGTCTCATATATACCTATTTTTCCAAGTTTCCATTCAAAAATGCATTCTTTACATCCATCTAATGTAAATCCCAATCCAGTTTGGTAGCGTGAGAGATAAGGACTCTAATAGAATTCAACTTGGCAATAGGAGAAGATGTTTCCTCGTACTCTATACCTTAGTGTACCCCTGAGCAACCAGTCTTGTCTTGTATCTGTCTATATTTCCATTAGCATTCAGTTTTATGGTAAAGATCCACTTACACCCCCACGACCTTCTTCTTTTTGGGTAAAGGAACAGTATCCCAAGTCTTGTTTTCATTTAGTGCTGTCATTTCCTCCATTACTGCCTTCCACTTTTGATCTTGAAGAGCTTCATGTACATTGTTAGGAATTTTTACATGGTCTAGTTTTGAAGTGAATGCCCTGAATTTGAAGGAGAGCTTAGAGTAAGTGAGATAGCTGGATATGGGGTACTGAGTACAAGATCTTACTCTTTTCCTTAGAGCAATAGGCATATCAAGATCATCAACTGTGCACTTACCTTCCCCAAGCTGTGTCTTCCATTGGATTTGGCTCCAGGTCTGGTGGTGTGCTTTGTCGAGGAACTCGTGGTCTCCTAGAGTAAACTTTAAGCTCCTCTTGAGATGATTTTCTAGCTTCTCCCCTTTGACCAGTCACCATTCTGGGATTAGTTTCAAATTATTGGACAGAGAGGTCTAAGGATATGAGATTAGGTAGCGGAAGAGAAATTAGGAGATAGATGAATCCCAATGATGATCTTCAGTTGAGTTTTCCCCCTAAAGAGAAGCATTGGGGAAGAAAGGTTGATGTTTTAGAAATATGGTATCATGGGAAATGTAGAATCGTCTAGAATGAGGGCAGTAGCACATGTACCGTTTTTTGAGTGAGAGAGCAGTCAAGGAAGATGCATTTGTAAGCCTTGGAATTGAGTTTTCCGCAAGTAGGATTGGGATTATGGACAAGTACCGTGCACCCGAATATTTTGAGTGGAAGGGAATCGAGGAGTCAGATTGAAGGAAACTCTTGGCTTAAACAACGATGAGGAGGTAGAAATTGAAGGGTTTTGGAAGGAAGACGATTGATAACATAGGTAGCAGTGAGCATAGCTTCCCCCAAAAAATGGTTTGGAACATTGGTAGTGAACATAAGGGAGCTAGTAACTTCAAGAATATAACGATTTTTTCGCTCGGTAATGTTAGTTCTATATAATGGCAAATATATCCCAATAGGAGGGGTGAATTGGGATTTGGGTAAATTTTCGATAGTTTAAAGACTTATACCATGCAGGACACTATGTTTCGAAACATGAGGAAGTATGTTTCGAAATAAACCTTTCTATTAAGTATGTTTCGAAATATAAATAGATATGTTTCAAAACCAAATTGTCTGTCAAGTATGTTTCGAAACCTATTATGATATGTCTCGAAACTTTCATCTCTGTTTTGCTTATTATGAAACTTTTAACTTTTGAAAGCATGAACAATGAGAATAAGAAAGTAAAATAGTAAAGCAAATTGCACACGAGATTTATAGTGGTTTGGCACCTATTAACTCCACTATCTTTAAGCTTACCCACTTGAAGGATTTTCAAACACAATCACTTTCACTAGTAATCAATCACACCAAAGGTTTTACCACGATTCACCATAAAATCTTACATAATGAGTTTTTACGGGCTTAACTCAAACTTTACAACACGATAAATAAAAATTTATCTTTTACAACTCAATAGTTTGAATGTAATGATATACCTTACCAAATAGTTGTTACAAATCTATTGGTATGGAGTGAGGAGAGCTTGAAAGGATGAGAGCGTCGATTTTAGTTTGCTTCTCCTTTACACATCACAATGCACACCAATGATTAATTGAAAAAATCTTCTTTGAGAACTTGTTGAAAAAGTTTCGTTCACTTGTGCTTGTGGATGTAACAATATCTCTTGTAGGTGTGTATACTTGTGTATGCTTGTAAGAGGTGCTTATTGACTTCAAAGAACTGATATAAATACCAAGAAATAGAATTTTGGCTAATTATAACCATTAGAGACAAGATAATAAAGTAGGTTTCGAAACACCACATTTTTACACAGAGGTTTCGAAACATACATCTCATGTTTCGAAACATCTAGTCTTTACAACTGGTTATGCACCAAGAGACAGAATAAGTGGGAGACAATGTTTTTAAAAAATAAAATGATTTTGTTTTATTCTCCACTTTCAAAATATCTAAAATTGAAATATCAGAGATTAAGTCAAAAGGTGACTTTTAAAATAGTTTTTGAATTAAAGTGCAAAAGCATGACAGTTTTTCAAATATTCTGCTGACAGTCAGATGTTTCGAAGCATGCAATGAAGGTTTCGAAACATACTTCAAAAACATATGCAATGCGTTTTTAAATGCTCTGCTGACAAAAATGATAGAGATTTCGAAACATACTATATAAGTTTCGAAATATAGCATATAAATTTAGCAAACATAGAAATCTTAACAAAGGATATTGCGAAATATGTTTAGAAACATAGCATAATGATGTTTCGAAATATGAAAACTTAGTTTCGAAACATAATACATAAATTTGGATTTTTTTTCAAATATTTGAATATTCGCACCAAAGGTTATTCATGCATGTTTCGAAATATAAAAAAATTTATTTCGAAGTATAAGATTTTGCATTCTAAGATAGGTTTTGTATCAAACATATTTTTACATATATCAAAAAATATGATATATTAAATTGCCATAGCTACGCATGCTCCCAAAGCCAATTCAACTGTTTGATATGGGATTTATGATTGTATCCTGAATTTGTACGTGCAGGTTGATCTTGTTGAGGTGTCGAGACCTTCGCCATCTCTACCAGAAGTGTTGAGTGGGATTGGCAGTTCCCTTGTTGGAGTGGACAGGACAGTGAAAGAGCTGTTGCGAGATTTGGTGGATTCAGATGGAATTCAAGCCCGGATGGACGGTATTCTGTTCCAAAAGCAGCTTGAGGGAGCTACCTATGCCACCAATTTTATGAATTTGGTCAAAGATTACTTGAGTTCCCTCTGAGCTCAGGCCTCTCTCTCTCTCAATCAAAATCCATATTTCTTCAGTAACTTGCGTTAATAATTGTGTAGAATAGCTAGAGAGAGAGAGATGCCTAGGCCACTCCACTCCACTCCAGTGACTTAAAATCTCTTGTCACCTGCTCTCATCTCGTGAAACCTTTGGATATTGCAATAAACATGTAATGAAGATGATAATTTCATTTGCAATATATAATAGTGCAGTGGCGGCGATAGGTGAGGTTAATTAATTTCTCTCATAGGTTAAACAAATATTTTTCCTTTTGCAAAAGCTATGCATGGAGTGTTGTTGAAACCAATTAATATTAACAAATATATAAATTTTTCCATTTTCAGATTATGTTATTCTCTTGCTCAATTTTTGTTGGGATCCGGATCCAATGAAGAAACAAATAGCTCAGAATTTAAATTGGGCAATAAGACATATAAGCGTAATTTTTAAACACTACAATTATATGACTCATTAATATTTGGATAAATTGCTTATTCACACCCCCCCAACCCCAATCTGATTTAGGTCTTAGCCCAAATATCCTATATGGGCTTTTTTTTTTTTTTTTTTTTTTTTCAATAGAACTAGTTTGTTGGCATTCCTTAAATTACCAGTTACTAACATTATTAAATGAAAATTAACGTAAAATAAAATCTGATTTTTCTCTGCCTAAAATAAACATAAGAAAATTGGTCTTTTGTCTTCTTTTTTAGTGTTTTTTTAGGTGAGAAAGGGGGTGTCTTCGAATGTCAAAAGCATTAGAATGTTTAGGAAGGTGAGAAAAAGTGTACACCGTGATTTCAAAATTTGCAAGTGCAATCATTTTGAAGACATTCTCTACCATGTTTAATATATTCTTCATATAAGGAGGATTGTATCATTTAAATTAATAGTTTAGATTTTGATATTTAATTTTTATTATGGTATTTGGAATATGCCCTAACAAAAGTTATAAATACTTTGAATTTTTTTCAATCCTTCTTATGGAAGAAGAAAAAAGTATCAAAATAAAAAGAAAAAGAAGAAGAAGAAGAAGAAGAAGAAGAAGAAAAGAGTGAGTGAAGCAACCGGAGAGGGGAGGTTGGGTTTGTTTGGGCGATGGGCATGGCAGTTGAAGCGCTTGGCGGTCATTGGAGTAGCACAACATGGGTGTCGCTGTTGTTCTCTCTCTCCATGATGGGTTCCAACGCTGAATTTTTTTTTTTTTTTTTTTGTTCTTTTTTTTTTAATTAGAATATAAACTTGTTACAGTTTTATCTTATTTTCAGTTTAATTAATAGTGTTCCAAAAAATCATACAAACAATTAATACTTATTAAAAAAAAATAATAAAATGGTACCACTCCCCCCCCCCCCCCTCTCTCTCTCTCTCTCAGGAGTCTACAGTCTACATATCATGAAAAACCAGGAAGGAAGGATAGCTGCATGAGAGAACTGAGACCAAAATCTATCAAAATGGAATTCCAAATTAAAAGACAAGATCAAATAACTAAACCTAAACATAAACCAACATATATGAGTGACAACAAACTTGACTCTCCAACGAGGCTCTAATCAAACACCAAATGCACCCTCAAAACAAAAACCAAAACTTGTATCGGTTCCTCTTAACAATAGACAAATTTATTTTAAGTAGGAGCGGAAGTCCCTCCTAATAAGGATATTCAAACATATAGGAATTAGTATGAAATGGAGGTCTCCCTTTCACATCTAAAGCCTTGATCAACCCAAAGTCCAAGCCAGCCGCCCAATTCCATTTACCCTAAGAAAATAAAATTAAATTACCATCAGGGCAGTTTAATTTGAATAATATATAGTATGTTGTGTCTCCACTCACTTTATCCTTGTAAATCGTTATAGCTATATAAAAATCAACCACGACATCTGCATTCATTCATTAACTAATCCACCTTATAAAACTCAAAATGGCCATAGGTTTTTGTGTGTTACTTGAGGTCAGAAATTAGACCCGCCGCCTCGTAGCGTGCATGGCGGCAGACAGTCCTAATCTTTCACTCCACGCCATCAAAACCCTTTTACCAAACCAAACGGAACCGCCATTTTTCAACTGTTAAATTTTGAAGTTCGAAAATTTGTCTTTGCCTTTTCTTGAGTTTCCCCAAGTGCTGCATGTTCCAGCTGAAATGCAACCCCGTTTGTCTGTGAAGAATAATTAATTTAATATAATGGATCGAGAGGGAGGTGAGGTGAGGTGAATATATAATAATATATCTATATATGTGTGTGTGTATTAGTGTTAGTGTTTAGAAGTTAGAGCCCTAGTCTTTGACTGGAGTTTGGACCTTAATTTGGAATCTCTATAAAAGTCCTAGCTACTCGGTGTCTCTCTTCCTCTCCCTTTCCTTGTTACCAGAGGAGAAAGAAGAGTGGAGAAAATGGTGCACGGAAGGGTTAACAGCTTTGTACTTGGACTTGTGTTCATTTTCCTGGCTCTAAGGAATTCAGCAGCTCACACCCACAAAGGTAAAACACGTGAATAAATAAATCACTTTTCTCTTGATCAAACAACTTTAATAATTTACATCGAAGTCTAGCTAGCTAGGTAGTTAATTAAGCAGATAAATTATGATCATTTTCCTTAATTACTTTTCTCAGATACCCAGCAGAAAATGGTGGCTTCCAGAGAAAATTTTAATGCAGAGGCTACAGTGGTTGAGGCAAGCAAGAAAAAGTTGGGCGGAAGAAAAATGGGGTCTGGAAGGAAAGAGGAATTAAGAATGATGAACGGGTCTGCTGGCAAAGTGGACGGTAATTTGCTGCGTGGAACAAGTGCTCATGCTCATCATCATCGTCATCTCCATCCCGTCACCCTCATGACCGAAATCGAAAGTTTTAAGATTTTCAGTGCCGATTATCATATGCCAAAACCCCACCCACCTAAGCATAACTGATGAATTTCACCTCAATTTTGGTAGCTTTTTCTTCGGTTTTGATTTTTAGCAAATGTTTTGAGCAGAAAACAATCGCGGATTAGTATACTAATTGTATGTAAGCAACAGAGTTATTAATGTTGAATAGAGAGATTTCATTGATTCAGAGGCAGCAAATTTTATCTTCTTTTCTGCTTTGTAAATTTTGTATTTTATACTCTTTCCGGTTCAATATTTGTTTACCATCTTCTTCCAGCAGACTAATAAAACTAGTTGGCTAGTTTGTGGAATAATGTGCATAATAGCTGTTGACCAACGCTGTAGCCTGCAGGATAAGACGAGTGTTGGGGGGCTGCTGTGTCTTCTTCCAATTTCAATACAAGTCTGTTTGGATGCACAGAAAAATATTGATGTATCCAAGGAGACTCTAGGGTATATTATCAAGGAAATACCGACTTTCATCTTATTTTTATAAATTATGTTACCCAATTTGTTTTTTTTTTTTTTTTTCAATTCTATACCACCATTAGTTATTATTATATTTCATCATTAAACATTGCAAAACGACGTGGAAAATAGGAAATACGTGTGACTGCAACTTTAGAGCTCTTAGTCTCTTTGCCATTTGGACGATTATCAACATCATTGCCATTGCAAGTGCCTCTCCGCCATTCTCCTCTCTCCCTCCCTCTGTGTACGTGCGTATGTCTGTAACCCAAAAATTGCAATTGCAGATACAAGAAGGAGATTACAGTTGATGATAATGGATCGCTCCTCTCTACAACCCGACCATCGCCTTCTCTTCTTCATAGATCAGGGAGAGAGAGGTGCACTTGTCATCCACCGCTGGTGTCCACCATGTTCATTGCCTCCTCTCTTTCATCTTCTTCGCCTTGCTACCACCTCTTTCTTCCCTTCCTACTCTCTTCTTCCCTCCCATCACCTCTGCCACCGTCAAGTAGGATTTCAAAGAGAATGCCCAATTAGTTCAGAATTGTATCAATGGAAAGCAAAGATTATATATGTAGATGTAGAGAAAGGATGTAGAGGAAGGAGAAGGAACGAACTATCATTGTCACGATCTTCACCAAATTGGTATCATCATCTTTGTTGATTCTTCATTGATCCTTCCCTTTCATGTGTGCAATCCATGCTAATCCATCCATACTTTTCTCCAGGCTACCCCCCAAATTTCAATTCCTAACTCACCATAGTTGTTGATTGGGATTTCTCTTCGAAACCTTAATTAACGACGACCTCAAGTGAGCTTTGGTGCGCACTGTCATGTTGAGTGCATCAAATCTAGTGCGACTCCCATGCTTCAATTTCATTTGTCCAAAGACTGTTGTGGCTAGGGCTCCAACAAAGTTTGGGTTCTATGGGAGGTTTCTCTTGTGAATGCTTAGAAAGGTCCAAACAATGCCACGTCTATGGTTTCTCTGCAGTTTTTTTTTTTCTTTATTTTTTTTTTACCTTTATCTTTCGAAGGTCTATTCTTCCCCTTAAAGGTATTTGCTATGGACTAGGTCTACAAAGCCTCTATCTAGAGATTCTTTACTATCTATGATATACAATAAAAGATTAAGAAAAGATCAATCATTAGGTATAGGGATGATGAACGTAAGTTGACCCTCTTTCCTAACCCTTTTGGGAATCATATACCTTGTGACTAACTTGATTATCTCTATGGTGCCTGGAGAAGGACAAATCCATTTTGTAATACCTAGTTTTGGTGTATTATGGTTCATTAGGCAAGGGGTAAGGATGTTAAATACCCATTTTCGTGCAAAGTTAGCACAAGATATGCACACAGATACCTAAGTAGACCTTGTAGGGTCAAGTGAGCCTTAAGGGTCAGGTAGGCCACACAAGGTCTATTGAGCCCCATGGGATCACCAAGACATGCGGGATTTGTAATACCCCATATTACAAAGTGTCAAGTAATTTCAAGGAATTGAAAATCAATTTGAGAATTTAGTTAGATAATTGTCGAATCGATCGGAGGGAGTACCCTGGACTCTAGATTTTTAAGGAAAATAGTATGGTAATAACGAGTAATACGAGTTATGATTTTAGATATCAAAAGTAGTTAAATCGGGAACAGTTTTCAGTTCAGCTATCTACTAGGTTGAGAAAACTGAATGATCGTAAGGGATGTAATACTCGAGATTTTTAGATTCAGATACTTGATGAAATAAAATATTTTAAGGGATTGTGGATATTTGAAGATAAAAGTTTAATTTCTGAGCTAGGGGCAAAATCGTAATTTTTGAGATTCGGGTAAAAGTGTAACTTACCTAAAAATCAGGGATATTAGCATAATTAATTCATTCTTCAGAGACTAAAATGCAATTAAAAATTAGCCCTGGACCATGTTGAAAAGGGTCTAAGTGCAATTACCCAAAAGTTTAGACCAAAGTGTAATTTTTGAAACCTTTTTACTATGGGCATTTGGGAGATTTAGAAAAAGCCTCATAAATGACTTTAGAGATAAAGATGAATCCTTATGATGACTTTAAGGATAATATTTGATAAGATTTGATTGGATAAGATAAGATTTGGATAAGATTTTGTTGGATATGATTTGATTTGGATAAAGATTTGATTTGAATAAGATTTGATTCGGATAACAATGATTGCATAAAATCTTAGAATATTTGGAATGATTGCAGAATATCTTAGAAGATTTGGTAATGATTATATAAAATCTCAGAAGATTTAGAATGATTGCAGAATATCTTAAAAGATTTGATAATGATTATATAATATTTTAGAAGATTTTAGAAGATTTGGAATGATTGAAAAAAAATTTGAAAAATTTGAAATTATTGTATAATATGTGTTTCTTGGTGGCTAAGTTTCCAAAACCTATAAATAGGGGTTCATGGCCAAAGGTTTCTCATTCAAAATTGTGATAAGTTCGTGCTAAACAAGAGTGCTTTGGGTTTAGTGGATAGGGGGCTTTTTAAGCATATGCGAAGCATCACACACGCAGAGCACTTGGGCAGCGCGTGAGGGCGTGTAAAGAGGCGGTTTGGTCAAAAGACTTGAGGAGTTGCAAAACAGTCGAGGTTGGGCACAAGATTTGAGGTGTTCTGAGTTTCGTTCAAGGTGAGTGTTTGCCTCCAAAACTTATTTATTGTGAGTTGTTCACTATCAAACTTGACTTTTTCATGCAAATGATTTTGTTGCATGCAAATGATAACTGGTGATGGTTGGTTTTATGAAGGAGGTTCGTCCCTAAACGTTTTGAACTTGTGCATTGCATTTTATAAAATGTTGTTTATATGATGCATGGAATTGTGAAATATGGCATTGTTTTGCGTTTTGTGGATTCGTATGGAATATCAGCCTAAGATGCTGTCTGCATAGTGTAGCCATAATTCTCCAAGGGCGTGACGGAATAATAAGAGTATCTGATGCTGGTGTGCATGTCAGGATAGCTGCCTTGGTTTTTGTGCCAGACCATTTGGTCAGGGAAGTTGCACTAGGACGACTAGATGGTCCATATTGTGTTGTTCATGTGGGATGTCAGCCTAGGATGTTGTTTGGATAATGTAACCGTAATTCTCCAAGGGTGTGACGGAATGATAGGGGTATCTGATGCTGGTGTGCATGTCAGGATAGCCGTCTTGGTTTCCATGCCAGGCCGTTTGGCAGGGAAGTTGCACTAGGATGACTAGGTAGTCCATGTGAAATTTTGGAGTTGGGATTGTATGGTGGTTCCCGGATGCTTAGAGTGGAAGCGCGATTTGAAGAGATGTGTTGACTTGCCCCTCTTAAGCTAGAATCGCGTCGTGTCGTCGAGTCGGTATGGTGGCCTAGCTTTTAGAGAGATTACTCTTTTCCCGTGATAGGGTTAAGCGTTTGGGATTCTCTTAGGCTAGTACTTACCGGGTGTATTGGTTTATTTCATGTTTTGCATTCATTCATGAAAAATGTGTTTTGAACTCTCACTTAGATGATTCATCATCTAATTTGGACTATGTCCTTAGAATATTCAAACATTCTAGGTGAAGGTAGCGGTGCGAAGGGAAAAGGAATTGCTAATGAGTGACGATGATTAGAGGATGTTTTTATATTATGTCATTTCAGTTATGTTGTTTATTTTGAGAACGTCACGTAAACATTGATTTGACTTTATGTTATAAATAAAGTGGTTTCAGTTATGATTTGTTAAGATTTCAATCTAGCTTCCACATTTGAGATGATGTACCTGTCTTAGTTTATTGATGGTTCATAGTTGATATACTGAGAAGGTGTAACAGGATCTTTAGGGAACGAATTTTGTCATAGGTTTTTATTTGAAAAAAAATTTATATCCCTAGAATCTTACGTTACGTATCATCCCGGGAAGGCAGGGTGTTAATTACAAGGTTCATCAATAAGTCCCAAATAGGGCGGTAGGCCTTACATAGTTGGGTTAAGGGTATCAAGTATGATCGGGATGACCAAGGGAGAAATGGTAGTTTATGCAATCTTCTTGTTGAGATGAATCCTACTAATTTATAAAATGAATAATTTGAGCAAAAAATGTATATCGTACTACAAGATCAAGATCTTGGCACAAAAATCATAATGAAAAATACAAGATACAAAGTATCACATTTTAGGATGCATTTTATTTGTAAAAGGTGATGTGCATGAGTAATGTGACACAGCACAAAGCAAAGGATTTCCAGCGAAATCTTTCAAAAACAAAGAAATTGGAATCCACCAGTGATAGGAGCAACAAAATTAGAGTCCACCACTACAAAAATTTGAGGAATTTACCTACACACGTAAATATGAATAAAAATTATCTTATGTGTTAATTATAGTTTTTCCTCACACATAATGCAAATGTCAATATGTGTGGGTAAATGGGGGGTTAGAAAATAATTTTTACCCCACATATTTATGTATGCGTAAAGTTTAATATATTATCTAAACATATATGTGTAAGTAAATATTTATGTATGTGTATGTATTTTTATGTCAAGAAGTTGTAATAATGATGTGGCTGATGACGTGACTTTAATTAGATAATGATATGGTATGACACGTGTATTTGTTTATGTACAGGTAAAGTTAAGATTATGTGTGAGTGATAATATAAAAAATAATTTTCATATGTGTGGGTAAAAACGTTATGTGTGAGTGAAAAAAAATATTATGTGTGGGTATAATAATATAAAAAAAAATGAATATGTGTGGGTAAAAAAAAATATAATGTGGGTAATAAACATATTATGTGTAGGCAATAATATAAAAAATAATTTTCGTATGAGAGGACAATTTTCATATGTGTGGCTAAAAAACATATTATGTGTGGGTATAATAATATAAAACAAAATGAATATGTGTGGGTAAAAAAAAATATAGTGTGGGTAATAAATATATTATGTGTAGGCAAGGCAATAATATAAAAAATAACTTCAGTATGAGAGGATGATTTTCATATGTGTGGCTAAAAAACATATATATTATGTGTGGGTAAAGCTAAAATTTTATATTTAAAATTCAATTGTTGCAACATTTATAACAATATAGTTCAAACATATAAGCAGCTAAAAAGTCATAAAGTCATAAAATAAGCTTAAAGTCATAAAGTCACCTAAAAAGTTCAAACATATATGGAAAAAAAACATAAAACAAATTATTAAAGGCATATGATTATGTGAACTTGGAGTTTTTGCTTTTGGTCCTTAAGCTCATGAATTTTCCTCTGCGCTTCTATTCTTGGTCAAGATTAATGGGAAGCTTCATGGTTTCTTTCTTGGGGGGACCGGGCTTCGCCAAGGGGATCCCCAGTCTCCCTACTTGTTTGTGTTTGTCATGAAAGTTCTCCATGACATTGTTAGGTATCACACGTGGAATGACAATTTTCAGTATCACTAGAAATGTGAAAGTTTAAAGCTTCTCGTGCTCATGTTTGCCAATGATCTCTTACTCTTCAATCATGGAGATTGTGTATCTATCAAAGTTTTGAAAGCTTGCTTGTCCCGCTTTTCGAAATTCTTTGACCTTCAAGCTAAACCATCTAAAAGTGACTACTTTGTGTGTTGTTCTAACCCAAAGCTGCATGATGAGCTAGTTAGAGAATCCAGGTTTCATCATGGCTCTTAATTCTCTATTTGGGTATCCCCTTGATATCAAAGAAACTTTCATATGGTGATTATCGTCTTATCCTTGATCCTGTTAGATCTAGAGTAGGCTCATGGTGGGGTCGTCTTTTATCCTTTGCTAGTCGACTCCAGCTTATTCAGTTAGTGCTATCTACCATCCATGTCTACTGGGCATCTATTTTTATTCTTCCAAAGAGAGTTATTAAGGAGATGAAGCAAATTGCTTGTGTTTTTCTTTGGAGTGGCTCTAAATTATCCTCTCATAAGGCCAAGATAGCATGGAATGATATTTGTTACCCCAAAGATCAAGGAGGTTTGGGGTTTCAGCCTTTATTTCTGTGGAATCAAGCCCTTGTTGCTAAAGTCATCTAGCATCTCATGCTCACTTCTTCTGAATCCCTATGGATTCATTCATACCATATTAGGGAGTCGTGTTTTTTATTCCTCCCAACCCCTTATTCTTATCCTTGGTACTGGCAAAAGCTTACCCAAATCAGGGGTAAAGTACGTAAGTTCTTTGGATGGAACATGGGTGATGAGAGTAAGATTTTCTTGTGGTATGATTATTGGGACCTCCTAGGAGTACTGGTTGGTTACTTTTTGCGCCATCTCCCTCGTCATATTTCCATCCCCTCTACCGCTATGGTGGTGGATATTATTATGGATGGTGCTTGGTGCTGGCCTGTGCCAATCACATCATAGGCCATTTAGCTCATCCTTTCCTCTATACTGGGCCTCCTTAGGATTAATTCTCCTGATCAGCTAATGTAGCTCCTTGTCTCCGATGGGGTTTTTTCAGTACATTTAGCAGTGAGGGATCTACATAATAAGGGCAATAAGGTCCCATGGTTTTAGCTTGTTTGGCATAGATTAGGTGTCCCCTTGTATGCTTTTATCCTTTGGTTGGCTAGTCAGGAGTGACTCTCCATCCTCAATCGAATCAACAACCATTTATCTGTGATGAATAGATGTTATCTGTGTAGGAGAGTAGGTTGTTTCCCTGCTAAGGTGGAAGGCAAAATTTGTGTGGCCTTGGAGATGCTGGTTGAGAGGGATCTTTTGAAGCGTCCATAGATGGCATGGTAAATCAATGCGGAATGTGGCTACAAGACTTACCCTTCAAGCGATAGTCTATTTCCTTTGGCAAGAGTATAATAACATATGCTTTCATGATAATGAGCAGACCCCCGGTCAAATTGCTTACCAGATTCAAACTTTTGTACATTTGGACTCATTTGTCCTCAATACGCATCCCTCAATCATTACAAGGTTTGGCTTTTGTTCATTACTGGCATCTTCCATCTTCATGTATTATCTAGATCATTTTCTCTTTATTGTCATTATGTTCGGATGTTATTTCAGATGCTTCTAATTATCTTGTCTGGAAATGTATTTGTTCTGCAAGGCTTTTGGAAACGGTGTTCCTCGTTCTGCCTTGTTTTCTGGCAATCTACCTATGCTATTGTCATCATTAGGAGTAGATTCATCCTGTTTCAAATGTCATTATGGGAGGAGTTCATTCCTGAAGTTTGGTGGCATTGGATATGGTGGTGTACCCCACTTTTCATCCTTGGGAACTTCTAGAGGTCTTGGGTGGGCCTACTTTAGTTTCCCTACTCAATTGGCTCCTATTCGGGGGTTCTTCTTATGAGTCCTCTCATGTTCTCTTGTACATTTTATCTCTACGGGATACTTCTTATTGTTGTCTTCCCATTTTTTATTATTTATAGTTTTAGCCCCTTTCCTCATTGCTTGGTTGAGGAAGCTACGAATTTGGTCCATTTGCTAGTTTGATGTTTGGTTTGTTTCAAAGTGGCTTTGCGAGATATGGCTGTTGGCTTTCTTGTAATCTTTTGTTCGGTTTTTCCGTTTAATTTTTTATAATATATTTTCATTTACAAAAAAAAAAAAAAAAAAAGACAAAGAAAAAAGGGTACACAAAGAGTAGACATCTCTTAAGCATTAATAAACAACAAAAAACTATGTAAAAGAAGAGTTAATAGGATAAGAATAATATTATTTATTTTTATTTTAATTCGATGTCAAACTTATATTCCATCATTTTATATAAATTTTAACTAACTACACACTTCTCCGCTTAATTAAGTCTGAATGTCAATACATCAACCACAAATTATTGATAACAGGATGTAAACACAGAAATTGCTTACTAAAAGCTTATATAAAGACCAACTACAACCTATGATTAAGTTGCTATGCTAGGATATTTTTGTTGTATTTTATTTAAGTGACTTGTTTTTATGCTGCATGCATTGCAAAGGTCAATAGGTAATATTTTAAACAACAGGTCATGTCATTTAGAAAATTTATTAAAAAAAAAAAATGTACTACTCATCTCTAATACCAACAGAGTCAAAAAAAAAAAAAAAAAAAAAACGAACAAACAAAAAGTGAACATCGAACCTTTCATGCATGAAGAAAACAAAAACAAAGCTACAACCTAAATAAAACAAAGTGAAAATACTAGAATAAAACAACCCAAGCTAAACAGAACAACTCCAACCTTAGTCAAACAAAACCAAAGCAACATAAAAATATAGGGAAAAAAACTAGAGGTGGGAATAATGCAATAAAAAGCACAATAAATTGTCTAAATTAAACAATGTTGATAAAAAAAAAAAAACAAAAAAAAAAGTAGAAAGGCTCTTGAATGTTTCGTATTCAAGGAGCGGGAAGGCAGGAAATGGGGGGGGGGGGGGAACGTTTTAGCTCTCGAGTTTCTTGAAGTCCAGATGGCTTATATATAGACGATAAATGCACAACAGCAATCAGTAAAAATGTGAAGTGATGAGTGAGAGAAAAGAAGCCATGAGTGCAAGTGTTTGTAGTTAAATCGAAATGTTGACTTCTGAAAAAATGGTGAACTGATGAGTGTGAGGGAAAGAAGAAGAGAAGTAGAAGGGTTCGGTGTGGAAGTGATAAGCTGCAAGTTGATTGGCATGTGGAAGGCTAGTTTTTAGGATAGATTTTACCCAGAATTCATTTGTAATTGAATTCCCACGTTTGCTGCGATGCAGTTTAAATTATGGAATTCAATTAAATTTTCGTAAACTTATATTTGGAATAAATTCAAAATTAAACTTTCACTGGGAACAAGTAATTAAAGGTTAGTGAGGGTTAGTTTTCTCTATAAAATTTGTTTATTTGAATTTTGTGGAATTCATTTGAAAAAATTCCACCCATTCAATTCAATAAACCAATGGGTCAACATGCCACATGGATAAACAAACATGCCTCTTCCCATACAACAATCCTACAATCAGCCAATGTCATCCTCTCATAAACAAAAACAAAAACAAAACCGAGAAGGCAAAACAAAATAATCATTCCTCCTCGTTTGACTGATCCCCAAATCCAAACATTAATCCATTCAATTAATCCTCCTCCAATGGATTTTTGGCAAAGAGCTCGAAGCTTCGCTGGGGAAGCCTCCAAGCGATCCCAGGAGGTGACGGTGGAAGCCGCGAAGCGCTCACAAGAATTCACGATCAGCTCCTCGTCCAAGCTCGCTGAAATCGTCTTGTTGGCGTCGAAGCGCTCAAAGGAGATCGCAACGGAGGCGTCCAAACGTGCCAAGGAGGAGGTGCTCAAGCGAGCCGATCAAATTACTCAGATTCCTGCCGCGGCCCTCTCATCCATCGTAGAGGGCTCATTGTCGCCGAGGGTCGAGGAAGTCAACGCCACTGCGGATCTCGAGAAGTTTGGGGTTACAGATGAGTTGAGGGAGCTTGCGAAGCGCATGAGCGTCAATACCTTCCGAGATTTTCCGTTGGAAGGTGAGTTTTGTTTGGATTTTCATCCTTTTGTTTGGTTTCTGGGGAATTTTGTTGGTACGTAAAGAACACTGCATTTGGAAAGACAAATCTTCATCTGTTTCTATGGGCTTTAGATATGCATATATGCGCAAATAATTTACATGCATCTGATTTCCTCCTGTGAGGAATGTTAATTTGGCTGTATTGAATGGAGATTGAGATTTTGTGTCTCTGTAAAAGGTGGTGAGTGGGATGATGGAATAGCAATGCCATCTGTTTACGGGGGGAGGGTTAACGGTTATTGGAAAAATGTGGGGAAATACAACAGAGCTGCTAATCGTGATAGGTTTACATACGTAACACTCCACAAACACAGAGGACATAATAACAACCACCACCACCACCACCCCAGACACAGAGACCCTACACCAAACTGGCGGATTTAAACGTGAGCTCCCCTGGACTGAAACCCAGGGCAACTCACAACAAAAATTAAAATTTTAAGGTAAAAGTCTAGTCCAGTCCCACTCACCCCACCCTAAAATGCTAGATCTGTCCCTAAACAACTAGAATACCACCCACCAAGGATTAGGAGATATATTTTACACTACACGTGCACTCTATCCCCACCTTTCTAGGGAAAGCTTCAAGCTCACGAGCATCCCAATTACATTTCATATTGATGAGGAGAACGCCTTCGGTCCCATAATTACGCCAAGACGGATACCTAGTGGCGGTCAAAAGATACATGGCAGACAAGCATCGCCACGTCAATCGGATAAGCACTCAGTAAAGAAATCTCCGAGACCTCAGGAACAGGCTAACCCACCGAAGGTCACGGAGGCAACAGCTATCCCGAACTCCTCGGAGACGGATATTATCGCGAAATCTTTATCGGGAAAGTTCCGAAGAAGGCGGAAGGGAGATCCCGAAGATCCCTCCATGATCCCTATCCCGAGAAAAGGTAAGAGAAAAAGGTGAGAGATTCTTCTTATCCTTTTCTGAGAGATATAGTTTAAAAGGGACAATTAATCCTAGATCAAGGACTAACTTAATCATCGGAGATTGACCGGGGGAGCAAGCCCCCGTCTCCATTGCAGGTACCTTCGGAGAGGCAAGAAGGGAGTGTGCGGCTACTACTTCAGAAAATCTATCATCAATTGGCGCCCACCGTGGGGCCGACATTCTTCTCTTCTATCTCTCCAGTGCAGCAGACAACCTTGCCTTTTTTCTCTACCTTGAATGGCAACCAGAAGACAGCCGTCTAGGGCCGTGGAGAGCAACCCCATTCCAGAGCCGAGTCAGCAGAATCCTCCCCGAAGCCCGCCGGGGAGAGCTCGGAGTCTGGAGGGCCCTCCACCTCCCCCCGATCGGATAGCACTCCTGGAGGGTCAAGTGCAGTGATTGACGGAGTTACTCATGGGTTTTCTAGATCGCCAGCATCAGCAAGCCCAGCATTCTCGGGCGGAAGAAAGGCGCGAGCCCCCAAGAGAAGAGGAGTCCTATCGACGGGATGAGAATCCGCAGAGGCCGGGACAAGATGATGGTCATGGCGAGGCGGCCGAGTCTCTTGACTTGTCGTTTGTGCAGCAGCGGCAGGAAAGAAGATTGCAGCAGTTAGAGGAGGAAATGGCTGCCCTAAAGCTAAAGACCGGAGAAGCTCAGGGACCAAGGATAAATCAGCCCCTTAGCCCAGAGATCATGGTGGCCATACCACCGGAGCGTCTCCGTATCCCAGCCATTAAGCGTTACGCAGGGACCTCTGACCCGATGGATCACCTTGATCTCTTTACCTCGCATATGATGGTACAGGACGCCTCAGACGTGATGTGGTGTAGGGTTTTCTTGGCCACCTTGGAGGGGCATGCACGGGCTTGGTATTCAAATCCGGCTCATCATTTCATCGTAAGTTTTGCGCAACTTCGAGGCAGCAGGGTGTTTTTCCCACTCAATAAGCTCTGCGCCGACGGGATTAAACCTCCCAGAACCAATTATCGCCATGGCAAAGAGCTAGAAGAAAGAGAGGCAGAAGAAGTGGAAAACGCTTGCCGGCACAAGAAAAGCTAAAACTGAAGGAAAGTCGTGCGGAAAGAGAAGTAGAGGGACTGAGGAGTTCCCATTTTAAAAGTTCAAACTGCGGGAATAAGAGACCAAAGGGCGAGCAATAATGAGCATTGATCACCCCGCACTGATAGAGCTCGAAAGACGAAAAGGCCTCGGACAACGCATAGGGAAGGGATACCGCCGTCAAAACCAATCGATTTTCGCGTCCGCCAGACACGCAAAAAAAAAAAAGAAGAAAGGAAAAGAAGAAGTTAGATGGAAGAGCCTCAGGAGCTTTACTACTCCTCGAGCCCTTCAAGCCGAAGAGCTCAAGGAGTGGGGGGGGCAAGTGATGAGGAGAACTCCCTCGGTCCCATAATTACGCCAAGACGGATACCTAGTGGCGGTCAAAAGATACATGGCAGACAAGCATCGCCACGCCAATCAGATACCTCAGGAACAGGCTAACCCACCGAAGGTCACGGAAGCAACAGCTATCCTGAACTCCTCGGAGACGGATATTATCGCGAAATCTTTATCGGGAACGTTCCGAAGAAGGCGGAAGGGAGATCCCGAAGATCCCTCCATGATCCCTATCCCGAGAAAAGGTAAGAGAAAAAGGTGGGAGATTCTTCTTATCCTTTTCTGAGAGATATAGTTTAAAAGGGACAATTAATCCCAGATCAAGGACTAACTAAATCATCGGAGATCGACCGGGGGAGCAAGCCCCCGTCTCCATTACAGGTACCTTCGGAGAGGCAAGAAGAGAGCGTGCGGCTACCACTTCAGAAAATCTATCATCACATATGAATGTGAACCACATGCCAACAAGTTTTTGTTTTACATAATTGACAAAAATTTTGTCCTTTATAATTGGCGAAATTAATCTGCCAAAGTGAGTTTTTATTTGCCTCTTTTTATAAGACTAATAATAACGAGAGCATCTGATTTAATGTTAAACTTACTCTGAACTTTCTCCTCTATCCATGAACTCACTTCCCTTAAAATAAAAGATTCCCTCTTACCCCAAGGGAGAGCCTTGTTTAGGATTGTTTTTGCTCCTACGAATTCACCATCCTGATCTAGACCAACCATCCAGGCCACTTGATAAAAGTTCTCCTTGTAACACCCCCTCCCCCAAGCTACCTTATTCTCGAGATAACCTAGAAGAGAGCACGCTATGGATCATGAAAGGATCAATAACCAGCCACAAACATACATACATGAGGCGATCGCTACCAAACTCACATCAATATAACAAACCTTAAGGATTACAAGCACAACTCTATTTAGGTTACATAAAACAAAATAAGTTCTATACAACCACAACATCAGCTCCCAAGATCTTTGACGAGATAGTAGACCCGTGCGCACATATTTCTACCCATCTTTCTTGCTCGACTCCTCACTCGCTATTTGGTTGCCTTTGCCTGGAATGGTGGAGAGTACAAAGTGAGCTACAAAGCTCAGAAAGTATAAGAAATAGGAAGGAAAAAACATGACAGACAAAAATTTTATACAGGTGTGGTTAGCGATATCCAATAAGCATATAGATGTGGATAATAGATTATAACTCAGGAACCATACACCCACCCATAATGATAATGTCATGCATAACACACATAAAAGCCGGTAAACACATAACTGACCAGTGGCCTCACATAGCAATATAAAATGCCTCACAATACATATCGGTTTGTAGCTGATACCTGCAATCAGAGAAGCTGTGATACCTGGTGGACCATAGGTCCTATCTCATATACTCAGCTATAGCCATACATATAAATATCATCTCGCCCAGGATCGTCACCTCTGGGTGAACTCCTCAGTCGTCACTACAGGAGCGTAACCCCAATCAGGCTAGTGCCTACTGGTTTTGGGGGATATATCCCGGCAGTACACAACCGCAATGCGCATCAACTCTCATTCCTTCCATGCAAATGCAATGCAACAAGTAAGTGGCCACACTTAATGCTCATGCCACAGTAATCATCCGTGCTCCATGAGAACGCATGTAAAGTTCAATGTTCACACGCAACAACATGCCCATGATGCACAAATATCACACTATCGAAACATGCCATGTCAGAGGTTAACGTGCTCAACTTAAAATTATTCATATTCCATAATCACGGCCATCACTATGTGTAAATCACAACAAAAGATGGAACACATGATATCTAGGCCTCAAGAACAAAACATGGTACTTTTTTGGGCGTTCAAGGCAGTAGCATGGCATGATGAAAAAGGGACAAACCCCTTATGCCAATAACTTCAACAAAATCACCATTCCTTAGAAATAATGGCAAAGAACAAACCTCACATGGTTGTTAAAGACATCCCCAAACTCAGACAATAAAACCCCAATCAAACCTTCAACCCGTATTTAAACTTAAGAACAAGAAATATTCCAAGAAGAAGGAAGAGTAGAGATAAACTTGCCTTCTTAAGCCTTTTATGTTGCTTAATAGTGGCTAGATACTCTTTGGACAGTAGGGTGTAGCTCACTGTTGAAGAAAAGGAAGAGGGTTTGAAGAGATACAGAGTATTACGATCAAGAGAGAAAGAGTGCTCTGTTCTAGTGAGATTTTCCTTACAAATTCTTTCTTTTATAATTTCTCAATAAGTCATGTTTTTCCTTTCATTTATTTTCCTAAATTCCTTTATTATTTCCCAATCCAGAATCTTCTACATGTTTCCTAAGTCAATGGCGGTTCAGGTGATATATATATGTGTGTGTGTGTGTGTTTGAATCACTGAGGGAGACATTCGAATATAGCTTAAGGCATCCGAATGCTATGTATATATATATATATATTCGTATTCGCAGAGACATTTAGACATCAGATTTAACAAATGTGAGACCTATTCGGATGCTACAGTGGCCTCATTCGGTTGGAAGGGTGGCTATTCGGATAGAAGGGTTTCATTTGCTAAAAAGTGAATTTTTGGCAATTTTGACACCTTTTCAAATTTTGGACATAACTCTCTCGTCCAAACTCTAATTGAGGTGATTCAAGATGCTATGAAACGAAAAGAGAAATATCTACAACTTTTATGTTTTGATTTTTGAGAGATTCAGACCCTATCTTGGTCAAAATTGGGGTTTAATGCAAAAACTGCTCAAAGGCTTCATAAGCCATTCAGATAACTTAGCTCCTATCCAAATGCCACTCACACAAATTCAAAGAAGTCATCCGAATAAGCTATTGTAGCATCCGGATGACACTCATAGTCCTTAACTAAATATCAATTTTTGCTTCTCCTATCCGGATAATAAGCAATCTATTCGAATAGGTGACCCAAAAACTCATAAGACCATCTAAATACCTCAAATTCTATCCGAATAAGACCCAAAACTCATATGAATGTTCTTCAACCTTCACTCTTAAATCTCAATTAGTATTTTTTTTTTCCTAAGTCCTTCAAAACACTAACATACGTACTTATTCACACCACACTAAATCCCAAGCTTACTTAACAAATAATTTTATCTACGAAACACAAAATAATATCAAGTTATTTATTAATATTGGCCCCCATCTTCAAGTCATTACACTCCTACAGAACTAGCATTTTTGTTTATTTTAAGGTCATCTAATGGTAGTCTATTCTAGTGCTCAGACATTTTACTATTCGGTTTAAAAGTTGTGTGACTTATTTCGTCACTTGATAACAACTCATTGAATGGCAAATTGGGTGGGGGAAGGGGTTGGTCCCTAAACAAAAATTCTAGTTTTGTAGGAGAATAATTTAAGAAGTGTTGTTAATTTGTTGGAAAAGTATTTTTAAAATATTATCTAATTTAAATAGGATTAAAATTAGAAAATATTATCTTTTGCATTAATATATTAGAATTGTTCTCCCAACCCTTTTACTTATTCTTCTCTATTTATTCTTCATTTTCTCATTTGTTTTTATCATGTGATAATTGTGACTCAAAATTCAAATTCATCTGAGATTAGGACTCCTAATTTAATCATGATTAAGATTCCGAATTTGACTGTGATTGGAATTTATCTTAAATTGAAGACTTATCTTCTTGGCTTATCTTCTGATTAGAATATAATTTCTTGCGTACATCTATAGATAAGTGTTAGGCCTATAAAAATGTGCCCAATACACTAAAATTATTATAGTAATATCATCTTAGAAATATTTTGGTAGTAGATATATTACTATAGTAGTATCAATATCATCATAGTGATATTTTATTCTTTCTGTTCGTGGTTTTCCCAATTTGGGTTTTTCACATTCAATTCTGTGTTTGGTTTGTATGTTTAATGGTTTGATTGTTATTTGTTATTTGTTATCAATCCAAAATCATAACAAACTAGCATCAGAGCTGTTTGATGAAACCATAAGCTTTTGATAGATCTTAGCCGTTGGATTTGCAACTTTTCATCATCTATGGTTTCTAGTTGCCTAGCCGCCACCTTTAACTATCGTCGCCTCTGTCACCATTAACTGCCACCTTCTCACCTAATGTCACCACCACCACCGATCATTACAGACACTGTTTCAACATCTTTTCAGTCACCTGCCCACCTTGTCAGATGCCCTTCGACTATTCGTCTTCCACGACTATCGACCCTCCTTTAACAAAACATCGATGACTCCTTCTTTCCCTACGATTCTACAACTTCACCTTTTATCCTCTATTAACCACCACCTCCTTCAACATCATCCATCACCACCGTTGACCCTCTTTGATGAGAATCATGGAGGGCCGACTAACAAACAAGCAATCAGATCAGTTAATCCAGTCAACCGTGTCAAACTTGAATGGATATTAATTCATTTTTTACTAGGATTCTTGTTTAGCAAGTTATTTACTTATTTCTTATGTAATTTAGGATTGGGTTAGTTTTATTATTCCAACTTGTAGTTGGATTAGGTTAGTTTTGTTATTCCAACTTGTAGTTGGATTGGGTTCTTTTGTTATTATTACTTATATTTGGATTGGCCTAACTAAAACCCATTAGATTTAGGATTTAGTTTATGACTAGGTTTAGGATTTTTATTAGTTTTCAAGTAGAATTAGAATTTAATTATTTTTTTCTATTTAAAGGTTTTTCCATTGAAAACATTAGAGGGGAGGAGATTATGAATTGAATTTGAGAGATTTCTCTTTTTCTATCTTGTTCTTCAATGAACAAAATTTTGAACTTATAAAATGATTGATTTCTTTGTGGCGTTCAAGACATGAACTTATAAAAGATCTGGGCAGTCTTTGTGGTGTTCAACAACACAATTCTTGGTTCTTGTTTTTTCATATCAACGGGTTTAGATTTTAATATAATATAGGTTCTTGGTTCGTGAATCAACGAGTCAAGAATTCTTTGCCTTATATCCGATTTTGGCTTTTCTAGGGTTCTTTCCAATCTTTTGTGGGTGCCTTTGGCTTCATTCCATCGCAGGTTCACATCAATTGGTATTAGAGCTCCGGATTACGTATCACTATAGCCATCGACCTATACCTCGATAGCCTTGCCTTCAGCTTCTCTGATTGCTTGTCATTATCGATAGAATTCGAACCTCCGCCTTGTCGTCCGATCGCTAATGGTTCTCAATGTTGTAGCTGATCTTCAAGATTCACCCAGATCTATCCACCAAGATCCATTCACCCATTTCAGATCTGGTTAACACAAACCTGACCCATTAGACTAGATTTAACCCTCTAGATCTATCCAACCCAAATTTGTCCTGATTTGATGCCTAGATCCACTATCCTATTCCATTTTCTATTAAACTTTTATTTATCGATCTTTTTGCATTATTTGGGGTTATTTGATCTTTGTAATAGCTATCTTAAAATATGATATTCTATTGTTGGACTAGAATATTAGATTTTCTCTATTGTAAGTTAAGATACGTGTAATTTTGGCATAAATCGATTTAGATAATGCACTTTTAGCCTTTGATAAAATGCCAAAATCATGGAGTATTGAAGAAAAACAACATAAGGATCGTAAGCCCTTATCTGAGATACATCTGCATTTATCGAATCAAATTTTGCAGGGTGTTTTGAAAGAAAAAACTGTTGCTACTCTATGGTTGAAATTGGAATAGTTGTGTATGACTAAAAACTTGACCAGTAAATTGCATCCAAAACAAAGGTTATATTCTCATCGAATGACATAAAATATGTCTATTAAAATCCATTTAATAGCTTCTAAGGAAATTGTTTCTGATTTGGAAAGCATGGAGGTTAAATATGATGATGAAGATTTGGGCTTAATTTTGTTATGTTCTCTATCGGCTTCATATTCAGCTTTTAAATACACCATACTCTATAGTTATGACACTCTCACCTTAGATGAAGTTTATGATACTTTGTTCTCAAAAAAGAAAATTGATAATCAATTTTTGAAAAATTTAGAAAATCAAGGAAAGGGTTTGTTGATTAGAGGGAGAACACAAAATAGAAATTTTGCTTGCAAAGGAAAAAGTAGATCCAAGTTTAGAAATAAAGACAAAATCTGTAATTATTGTAAAAAGAAAGACATAAAAAAAAAGAGGGTTTTAAACTGTAGAACAAACTTAAGAGATAAGAATTTGATTAGAAAGAAAAACGACCAAAGAGTTTAGGTGAAACTAATGATGTTGAAGATAACAGTAGTAATGGGGAACTTATAGTTGTAAGTAATGAAATTACCAAGCCTTGTGACGATTGGATCCTTGACACAACATGAACGTTTCATATGCCTCCTAATATCCTTGAATATATTGAAAAGTATATCGAGCAATATTTGATTGACAAAGCTATTTTTTATTAAAGGCAGCGAAGAAGCTTTAAAAGAATATTTGAATAAAGATTCAAAAAGGCATATACTTAGTTTAACAAAAGGCTTATGTACTTAGTCTATTTTCAAAGAGCTTTTATAGAGGAAAGCTTTGAAATATATATATATATATATGGGGACCTGAAGTTCTCTAATTTAAAGAAAGATATTTTTGTAAGCTTCATACTCCTTGAGCAACCAAAACTAATATTTAGCTGATTTAAAAGATTTATAAATATATGAGTATGAGGTTTTCCAATATATAATATATAGGAGGTTATAAAATGTTTTTGGAAATCATAATAGTAATTACTTGAAAATCATCAATAAACCAATTTTACTAAAAATATTTTTTTAATATTATTTTCTCCATAAATCAAAATAAAAATTTCTCAACAATCTCGTGTATCTCAAGTTCTCACCCTAGCATCTGGTAACAAAGGATAGGAAAAGAGGGAAGTTGAGGCCATAATATATAGGACCGTACCCAATCATGGAATGAATCGAGCTGTTGACATATCATTTGGCACTTTTAATAAGTTTGTCTAACATTCACAACGTCTTTAACATGTCACAACTATAGAAGCACATATATTAGAGCCCGCGCATGAGGTTTGTGTGGAGATGATTTGACTTAGAGATAATTTGACTTATCTAAAGTCACCCGAGCGAATCTTAGATCACCGCGAGTAAGTTCTAAAGAACAAGGTGATCTTGTTAGTCAATATTCAGAGAAACCATCCAAATGAAGAAGTGACATGGAAGCTCAAGGATGCCATTAAGAAATATGTCATCACTTGTTTAAGGAGATGGAAGTGGAGTGGCAAGACTTGATATACTCGTCCAAAATGGTATGGTATTTTTGACTTGTTAATGAAATTGAGTGTTTAGACCAACTAATAGTCCACATTGTTTATTGAAGGCTACAAGTATAAATTGAGAAAAATTTTGAGGATAAAATTTCTTTAAGAAGGGTTGGCTGTAATACACCCTAATTTACTTTAGAATATTTGGAGACTTAAGAAAATAAATTCGAGTTCAATTTAGAGAAAAAAATTATTTAGCCATGTGAAAGGGTCAAATGACTTAAATATATATATATATATATACATAAGGCATATATATAATTAATTTATATATATAGTTAGACCCTACTAGGAAACTTCAGGACTAAGCACTTTCCACCATGGCAAAAGCTTAAACTATTAGCAGAAACGCAACTCTTTATCCCTATCCACACTATGGGTACAACCTTCTCTCCAGGCCTCACAAACTGGCAGTCCCAAGAAGCAATTGTTGGGGAATGGGCTATGGACTAATAATCCCCCCTTCCAGAAGGGCATTGGGTCATGGGTTATAGATCACCAAAACCCCTCATTCCCTCAGAGCTGCCCCGAATGAGACTCGAACCTATGACTTACTCTGATATCAGTTGGACCCCACCAGGAAACTTCAGGACTGAGCACTTACCACCGTTCCAAAAGCTTAAGCTGTTAGTAGAGGTGCAACTCTTTATCCTTATCCACACTATGGGTGCAATCTTCCCAGGCCTCACAAACAGGCAACCCTATGAAGCAGTTATTGGGGCATGGGCTATGAACCAACATATATAAGGTGCCCAATGGGTTGGCCTGTGCCAGCCCACCAGGCCACCTTGAGGGGGTCAAGTCCCCCATGGCCCCAAGCAACAAGCATTTGGCCCCTAGCAACCCCCTTTGCACCCTTAGGGATGGCTTGGAAGCTATCTCCCATGGATCCCATTGACCCTTTTCCTCTTTTTCCATTCTTACATCTGCATATAGGTGTATTTCACAATAAATGTAGCTTTAAAAAATAGAAATAAAAGATAAATATTTCACATTAATTGGCTCCTTTATGAGGAAAATTAGAGATCTTATAAATTGAGGGATGGTCTCCCATTTGAGGGAGCTAAAAAAAAATGTGAGAGAGGAGAAAACAATAGAAAAGAATACAAATGGAAGGAAGGAAGAGAGAAAACTAGTGAAGGAAAGAAGAAGTTTGTTATCAAGGTAACAATGAGAGGTTGGGAAACTAGGAAGAGTGAACTAGATCTTCCCCAAAGAAACACTGCAAGGTGAATTTTCCTGACCCACAAGCTCTTACTTCATGGCCTTTTCATGTTGTATGAGAAATTTGTTATGAAAACGTATTGTGTTTGGCTTTTCATTTGCATCCATGATCATATATGGCCAAGGAGAAGGAAGTCCTTGAAAGCTTTACTATATTTTTATGGCATGGCATGTCTTGTAGATGCTATACATGTTTTTATGTGACGCCCTAGAAGCATATATAGGCTTTATTTTGATGATATCAAGCGTATTAAACATGACAAGCTCGTTGTATAAACTTAGCTCTCATTTAAAGTATGTTATTTTATTTTAGTGAAATATAGACAAACTTTAACATTCATATCTTTAGTTGTAGTGACTTCGATATTTATTCTAAGGATTTTTAAGGATTTCGGGTTAGGACACCTGAAAAGTGTTTCTTTTTTTTTAAAAAAAACTCAGTATTACAAAATGATTTAAAAATTTGGACTCCTTAATGTGAGTTATGAATTAAACTCAATTCAATTAATGAAAATGAACGCACACATGAAAACCATGCCTTGATAAACTAAACTAAGCGCAATAATTTAAGTGGAAAGACAAAGCCATTAGAGATAAGAGAATAATCTCTAATGAATTTAGAGAAAACATATAATAAAAATGAAAGGTTAAGCGAATGAAGGTTTTGAAAGCAAGATGTAAATCATAAGGGTTAGTGAAAGGCCTTTATGAAAAATGTTTTCAAAAAAGATAATAAAAATCCAAATTATGACATGGAAATACACTCTAAAGAGGAGGATTTAGGGAAAATGCCATTTGTTTTCAAAAATCAACAATGTATTGATCTTGTATTGTGGCTTTCTCAATGCCACACTCAAGTCTTTTATCAAATCGCCAAAAGGGGCAATACTTGCCAATTACCATTAGCACTTGATTAAAGTCTGACATTCAACTTTATCTAGGTAACATGATTTCCTAGATATCATGCTCAACCATCATAATCATCAATCTCATCTGGCCCCAGAGCAAGGTGACATAATCATTATCGTTGCTTTTTAAGCACTTGATGATGTCTTATCACTCCTACAATGTAAAACATTAATAACTCATCTTTGCTCACTCCATCAATGCTAGAGGCAACCACTCATATGAGTGAGTTAATCAAAACCTAGTAGCATGTGTATATGCTTTAGTGTCATAGTGTTCATACATGCATTCATAATCACAAGATTTAAAAGAAATGACATATGCTTATCATTGAGAAAATGGTAAAACCCTACTACGTTATTTTAGAAGATAAAACAAATAATAAAAGATAATCATATACTAAAATGAAAACACATTAAGTAATCCTACACACGCCCAGTCTAGCAATATGGGTCCTGAAGGTGTCAAAAGGAATGGCTTTGGTTAACGAATCAACTATCATGTTTTCTATAAGAATATGAGTTAGAACAATTTCTTTATTTGTGACTACCTCTCATATGTAATTTTGCTTGATGTCTATATGTTTTCTCTTGTTACAATATTTGAGATCTTTTAACATATCCTAGGACGGCTTTGCTATCATAATAAACTATGATAGGTGCCTTAACAATAGTAGAGATATCCAAGCTCTTGAAGAATCTCTTCAACCAAATGACCTCTTGAGCAACTACAGGTCATGCTACAAACTCTACCTCCATGGTGGATAATGTAACACATGATTGCTTCTTGCTACTTCATGTAATGGCACCACCCCCTAGCAAGAAGACATATCATGAGGTAGACTTCTATTGGATTCAAGTCACCTTCCTAGTCTGTATCACTATAACCAGTTAACCACAAGTCTAAACCTTCAAAGGTGATCATGTAGTCTGTGGTCCCACAAAGATAGCTAAATTTTTTTTTTACTGCCTTCTAGTGTTCCAAACTAGGGATACTTTTAAACCTGTTGACTAACCCAATTGCAAAGCTAATGTCTAGTCGAGTACACAACATAATGTACATCAAACGCCCAATAACACTCGCATAAGGTACCCAATCCATGTCCTCTTGTTCATTTGGAGTCTTCAAGCTTAGATTGGTGCTCAAGATATGATCCTTTGTTATTGGAGTGTCCATGGGTTTACTATTGTGCATCCAAAATCATTCTAAAATCTTTTTAATCTATGTTTCTTCGAATAAACGAAGGAGATTGCTAGAACAATCTCTTAGGATGTTCACATCGAGCACAAAATTGGCTTCACCCATGTCTTTCATTTCAAACATTAAAGAAAGTCATTTCTAACAGCAACAAACATCTTCAAATTATTACTAGCTAATAATATGTTATCTACATTAATGACAATATTACAAAATTCCCACTACACCTCTTGGCTTATACACAATGATCTTCTTTAATCATCTTAAGCCTATTCGAGGGAATGGCTTGGTGAAATTGAAGATATCATTATCTAGATGATTGTTTCAAGTCATAAATAGACCTTTTGAGCTTACATACTTTACAATCTTGGCATTTGGCTATGAAACTTTAAATTTATCCATATAGATTTTTTCATCTAATTCTCCATTGAGAAACTCCATCTTAACATATCCATCTAATGGAGTTCCAAGTTTAGTTAAGCTACAATGGCTAATATTAAGCGATCTCCATTGAGAAACTCCATCTTAACATATCCACCTAATGGAGTTCCAAGTTTAGTTAAGCTACAATGGCTAATATTAAGCGAATTGAGGCAAACCTAACAACAAGTGAAAAAGTTTCCTTGTAATGTATACCCTTAACTTGAAGTCTTATATTTATCTATGGATTCATATGCTTTTCTTTTAATCTCGAGAACCCATTTGTTTCCAATGTTTTTTTCTATTTAGTAAGACGTCTACCAAATCCCAAACTTGGTTTCTCCTCATAGACTCCATTTCATCTTCTATGCCAATCACCCATTTGTTGGTAAAGATTGATAAAGTAGTAATTTGTTAGTTCTTATGCCCTTCATCATCCAATAGAGTGCATATTAGTGTTTCCCCCCTTAATCATAAAACAATAACGAGGTACTCGATATCTTGCACTTCTGTACAAAGTAGGACCATCTGAACCCTCTGTGTTTCCTCAGTCTGCTATGCTCCCATACTATAACACATTCTCACTTTGAGTGAGGTTGCTCCCATTATCCAATGTAGGTAGATCAAGATTAAGGAATTTTCCATCTTCTCTCCCAAGTGGATTTAGTGCGCTCATTAGAGGTTCATCTATCTCATAGCATTCAAATTAACCTTGATTTATTTCACCTTTTCCAGGGAAATCGTCCTCAATGAAATCCATATATTTGGATTTTATCTCAATCAGTTTACCATCAACGTATTCAACAATAAACACATAACCATTTGATGTTTAAAAATAGTGAACAAAGATACATTTATTCGCTCTAGGGCCTAATTTTCCATGTTAATAGGAAGAATTATGGACATAGTGTTGTCGAACACTTATTCCTAGTCCATAATTCAAAATGAGGGGCAGTGATCGATTTTGTAGACACTCAGTTAAGTATGTAGCTTGTAATTATTAGCCATCACCCCAATAACATATTTAGAGATTTTCTTACGCCACCATTAACCTACCCCTTTCAAGTAAAGTCCTATTCCTTCTCTCTTCTACACTATTTTGTTACGAAGTTCTCAACATAGCTAGTTTCCTTACTTATTCCTTTTCATCACAAAAATTTTTCAACTTATGTGATAAGTATTCTTGCTCATGATTAGTTTGGAGAGCCTTTACTCTCAAGTTCAACTGATTCTCAATCGAAGTTAAAAATCATCTAAAGCAATCTACTGCTTTGAACTTTTGGGAGATCAAGTAAACTATTCCATAGCATGTATAATCATCAATAAAAGTGATGAAATATGAACTACTATTATGTGCCTTAACATTCATGGGTCCAAAAATGTCATAATGGATTAGCCTTAAAGGTGTGGATGCTCTTTGTGCTCTTCCAATTAGCTTCCTAATTGACTTACCCATTAGGCAATGTTCATAAATGGACAATTCCACTTTAACGTGTAGGCCCAATAGAGCTTTTCTAGCTAACCTTTTCATGAGATCTAGCATGCCATTTGATATTTTAACTCACAATATCATCATGTGAAGTCAAACAAAAAAACATTGTAATTAGTATTAAAATGAGGATTCGCAACATCCAACATAATCAAACCATTAGAAATCAAACAACACCTATAAAAAGACGTCTTGTGAAAAATTTTAATGGAATCTCAAGATAAGATAAATCTATAGCCTAATTTAAGAAAAAATGACTATTGAGAACAAATTTCACCTAATTCTTGGAGAATAAAGAATGTCATGAAGAACTAATGTGCGACTATCTCGCAACTTTAGCTGGTCGGTACTAGTTCCTAGCACCTCTTTATTGGTGTTATTCCCCATGTATATTCTTTGTCCTCTCAAAAGCCAGTGATACACCACATACCTCAACGATCTGTCACTATGTGGCTTGTTGCTCCTATATCTACAATCTAACCATGGAGAGAATGGTTGACAAATACATTTGTACGAACAAAATTAGATGTATGAGAGATCGGGTCAAGGAGTACCTTTTCTTTCTTTAGCTCATGCAGTCACTAGTAAATTGCCCTAGCTTACCACAATTACAAGTGTTCCTTGCTTTCCTTTCACCTCAACCACACTTCCCCCCACAGTGCTTAGTTGTCTTATGCTTCTTGGACCAAGTCATTTTCCTTATCCTTTAGGGCCTTTCTTCCCAAATTGCTTTCTCTTTGGCCTAGATGTCTTATATGATTTTGAGTATGCAAGAAAAGCGTGATTGTCTTTTGCTTCTAGGCGCTTATCTTCAAGCTCAAGGTGTCGAGACACACCTTTAAAAGTTTTAATGTTCTTTTCATGCATTAACATGAGCTTTATTTGATCTCAAGAGTATAAAAGAGATCAAATGACAACTAAGACCTGTTGCTCATCAGTGAGATTATTTCTAGTAGTCTTTAGATCACAAATCATATTTGACATCGTTCTTAAATGCTCACGCATGGTCACATCTACAAGCAATTTTTATGTGACAAATTTAAGGGGAAACCTTGCTCGCAATCTCATGGTTTTTGTACCACCAAAGTTTGCTTTCAAAGTAATCCACATGTCTTTTGTTATTTTATATTCTTTGTACTCTCCAATTAGATCATTATGCATGCTGCTTAACATCGTAAAGTGCATGCAACTATCATTCTTATACCAAGCTTGATAAGTTAAGAGTTTTGTCTGATATATTAGAGATTTTTAGTCTGGCTTAGCCATATTGTTAGTCAAAGTTTCTAGAACACCTTATTCTTCTAACAAGTATGGGATTTCAATGTCATATATTATAATTGTTTTCATCTAATTTCTCTCTCTTGTCAATTCAATGTATAATTATGCTCAACAATTAAAATTTATTACACCCTAGTATGTTTCTTTAAATTCGACACTTTTATTTCAAATTTTTATAACATTTATAATAAATATCAAAATTATTCTGAATACATATACCTTATAACATACTAAGATAGCACTATAATTTTTAGAATTAATTATGTTATCTATTTATTTTATTTATTTTCTTCACCCCTAAAAATTATGTCCTTATCTTTTATTTTATTTTATTTAATGTGCTTTGTCCAATGAATTAATTAAAGCCCAAGCCAGCTAAAAAAATCCTTGGTCTAAATCCTTTAAACAAAAATTAGCCCAAAAGGCCTTGGCCCAAAAATAAAACCCAAAATGGATTTGGTTTTAACCTAACCTAGGAAACCTAGCCCAACAGAGAAGAAAGAAAGAAAAGAAAAGTGCCCAGCCAAGAAGAGAACCCGTTCATCTTCTTCTTCTTCCATCTATAACAGAAGTGGCTGCTCCTCCACCCACTGTTTTTGATTTCGACATTCGAGGGCGACCTTATCGTCGTCAATCCGTCGCTAGATCTGGCGGTCGACTCTGCTTCTGCCTATTCCTGTTGCCGTCGAGCGCTAGGAACGTAGAAGACAAAGTGTCTTTTGCCTCCATTGCCGCCTTATCCCATCACTGTCAAGCGCTAGGAACGGAGAAGACGACTAGTCTTCTGCCTTCATTATCGCCTCCACCTTCACCTTATCCCACCACTGTTAATTAAGCTCCAAGAACGAAGATTCACGGTAAAGATGGCGATTTGATGTTGTGCACCGGAGAATAGGAAGACAAAGGGTTGGGGTTGCAGCGGCTATCTGTCACGCAAGCCACTCGAGTTTAGCCGTCGTCGTCGTTGGATCTGCAAGTCACCGTGGCTAAAACACTGCCTGCCTCGAGAAAGATAAAGGATCACCAGATCTACAACTCACTACCACCGCAGTCGGTGTTTTTGGCGAACGACTCAAACTATTTGTAGAAGAAGATATTTGTATATTTATATATAGAAAAATGTTACTTTTCCCGAGGATAACCGAAGGTGTCAAATAACAAAAATATCCTCATCTAATTTGTAGATTTACCATCCCTGTCATTGGCCGCCTCTTCTCTCCTTTGCCATGGTCGCCTCATACAAGCTCTCCCTTGCCTCGTCACACCTCATCACACCCCATGTTGCCGCTGATTGTCAAGAGCCGAAGCATCCTTTACTCGCCCCGCTGTAGCGCCTCGCGTGATCGCCGCTACATCCTGACATCATCATGCGTTGACGACCGCTACACCATCTTATCACCTCGTTGTTGTTGCCTTTGGATGAAGCCCAAGCTTCTCCCATTCGTGACAACTTGATAATCGATGCTGAAGTGCGATCAGACTTCATCATTGATGAAGTTTGATTCGGTCTTCGGGCCTGTCATCATGTCGGTACAAGTAGCATTGTCCTTATATATATACACGTATTTTTCTATTTAACACCATAGATGAGGTTTTTATGAAGAATAAAAAATTAAAAAAAATCATAAAGACACTTCCGCTGACAAATTATGGTTGAAAAATAATAAAAAAATCAACTATAAAATTGCCTCCAACATCAAGACACAAGCAAGAGACTCTGATAGAAATGTAAATAATATTAGACATGTATAATAGAAAAATATATTATTTACATATCTTAGTAGTTTCAAGATCAGACTTGTAGTATGACCTTCTAAGCGTTTTATAATAGTAAATATTCAATGCTCACAGTACATGGCTATTATCATAACAATCACAAACAAACATAGTATAAATTGCATAGAACTCGATTCCCAAGTAACTATAAAGAGAGAGAAACTTGCATTTTCAATCGTGTCTAAACTTGTGGGAGGAAATACCTATTTAAAAGTAAATGGTGATAAAGAATAAGATAAATTATATCTCTAATATAATAAGATAACTCACATCTCTCAATTATCTTAGACAAGAGAGATGACTAGATGATTTATCTATTATTTATTTATCTTATATAAAAATAAGATAACCATCATCTATAAATAATTAAGTCTAAACGCAATTATATTTCTAACATTCATATAGGAGAGTAAACCATTAATTATATGCGAGTAAAGATGGTGGATGTTTCCTTTTTGTTAATTAGAAAGGCTTGCTCAAGGACCATCATCTTTTACCTAGTGCACAAGGCTCCTACTTAAATTAAGGTATGGTGGACGTTTCCCTTTTGTTAATTAGAAAGGCTTGCTCAAGGACCATCATCTTTTACCTAGTGCACAAGGCTCCTACTTAAATTAAGGTTCAGGACTCCATGAAAGGTACATCATACACACTTGTGTGTGTTCTTATATGTATTCCATGTAATTAATAGGAAACCTGTAATGTATTAGCTAATACTTCAGTCCTATCATATTGAGGATTACTTGTTTTTATTTTTATTTTAATGAATTTTACCAATAACTTGACAATCATTTGATCATGAACGCACAAATATGGAATCAATAATAGTCAACAAATTTTCATACCATTGAATGGCTACATATATATATAATTTTCACTAGGGTTAACTAAATGAGACACCATTGCAATTTTGGTGGAGCAAAATGTACTTAAATTACTATAATCCTATCCTTTATTACCACATATCCTTTTACTTATTGTCTTTTTTTTTTTTTATAAGTCACAGGCTTGATGTGTTTTGTAGATGATTCAGAAATATCTGATATTCCCACAGTGTCAAATGTTCAACAAGATCTTACACCATGGCAAGAGAGACATGCCAAACTTGTTCTCTCCAATGTCAAGGTATCTCTCTTTATTACTAGATCTAGCATTGATAACAATTAAAAAAGGATTAGATAGCTACTTATGGTTAGACCATTATTTTAGTTTTGGTGAGACTTAAAAACTTAATTAATCGGTTTTAGTCCATTTATATAAATGAAGCTTTTTGTAGTCTTCCACTCTCTCTCTCTCTTTCTCTCTCTCTCTCACACACACACACACGAGTGCATGTGTGTGCGCAATGCATAAAGATATTATCTTTTTTTTTTTTACATAATTGTTTATTCTTGATTGGATATTAAGAACATACTAGTAATATGTTTATAGTTTTGAATATGAAATTTTGAATAGCAAAAATCGAATAGCAAAAATCATGTTATGCATGGGTTAAAATTGGTTTCTCTAAATAGAGGTGAAATTAATGACTTTGTCCTATTGCCATAGCTTTTTGCCATCTTTCTAAAGTTGATGAGTAGTCAATGCCTAGTATTGGTCAAAGCCCATTGTTGCCATTGTTCATCATCCTCTTCCTTCCTATCTCTTAAGAGTAGGATACTTCACCATCTCCATGGTTGTTCCTTTCTCCAACTGTCTCTCCTCTATAGTTGTCTTCCTTCTTTCTTCTTTAGCCACCATAAATCCTTTCTTGATCATACATGACCCTTTCACCCCTTATCGTCTCTCTTTTTAACACCAAGTCTCTTCCTTGATTGAATTGGATTTGGGATCTAGCTTCCATTATCATCTCTTTTTTACATCTTGTAGTCTTTCATCGTCTCTCGTTTACCTGTTGTTGTCCCCCTTCACCACTATTTCCCCTTCCTCATCCAGCATCATCTCTTTCTTACCCTTCACCATCTTTCCTCTACCTTTAGCCGCTATCTCCACCCATGTTTTCTCTGTGTGGCCACCTCTATTTCATGTTGCCTATTTTTTTACCTTTACCCCTCATTCGATCTTTATCCTTATCACTCAATTTTATTCAATATTCTATTACTCTATTTTGTCCAAGTTAAGAATGGTTTGGTTTTATGACCATGGGATGTTGGGATTAGTTTGGTGCCTTAGCCTCAATTCTCATGCCTCATCCTAGTAGGTATTACCTTTCACACCTTTCCTTGTCCAAACTCTATTGTCCTTAGTGTTAATCAAATAAAAAACTTAGCCTTTCATTGAGAGTGACTTTCATTGGTCATTTTCATCCCTTTTTAAGGACCCTTGAGCTAGCATCATGACTCTATTTCATGGGCTTTCATCTAGGCCTCTCGAATTACAAATGAAACTGATAAATAATAATGTTGGTTTTCTTTAGTTAGATCATTATTGCCTTCATCTTTGGTTATTATATTGATATCCATTTGTTCTTATTATACTAATGAATGGTGATGTTTTTTCTCCTTATTGTTATACTTTGAGAACTGTTTGTATTGTTATTTTTTTTCTATATTGTTTTAATCCTTTGGTTTGTAGCACATAAGATCCTTTGATTGTAAAGTTATGTAGAATATATACATGTCACTCATTGTCATTCTCTTGTTCATATCAACTTCCATCCAATCTCAAATGTTATTGAAAAGTAATGAGAATAAGGATACTCATCACTTAGAAGAGTCAACCAAGAAATACAAGGCTTTGGCATCTTTGCAAGTAGCTGTGTTAGAAGCTATTTTCGACAGGATAATAGCATGTGAGACACCTAAAGAAGTAGGGGACAAACTAAATGAGGAGTTACAAAGTAGTGAAAAAACAAGACAGATGCAAGTCTTGAATCTTAGAAGAGAATTTGAACTGCTTAGAATGAAAGATTCTAAGACAGTTGAAGAATATGCTAGCAGACTCTTATGGGTGGTGAACAATATCATGTTGTTGGGGAAACAACTGTCAAAGAAAAGAGTTATGGAGAAAGTGTTGGTTAGCTTACCAGAAAGGTTTGAGACAAAGATCTTTTCTCTTGAAGATTCAAGAGACCTTAATCAGATCACCTTGCCAAAATTGGTGAATGCCTTACGAGCACAAGAGCAGAAGAGGTCGATCAGGCAAGAAGAAGTTGTGGAATGAGCTTTCTTGGCTCAGCTGAAGGGAAAAGCTCCATACACCAATAAAGGAAATAAGTTGAATGGTGGCAGAAAAGACAAAGAAAAGAAAGAAACACAAGAGGGTAAAGAAAGAGGCAAGAAAGGAAGGTACAAGCCATGTCCCTATTGCAATAAGAAGGGTCATTCACCAAACTAGTGTTGGTTTAGACCTGGAGTCCAATGCAGATCCTGCATGTAATACCCAAGAAATTTGGATTATTTGAAAATAAGCGTTTTATTAGAAAAACTAAATTTTGGGGAAGATTGGCATCTAAATAGCCCAAAAAATTGACCGAATAAACTGTAGGGAGTGCCCTGGAGCCATGATTCCAAAGGAAAATGATATGACCGTGATAAGTATTTCGAGGCATGATTTTTATGGCATCGAAAGAAATGAGATCGTGAATAGTTTTTGGTACAGCTAAAATACAACTACCAATTAGGCTGTAATACCGAATTATAATAAACAAATTTTGGGAAGTCAATGAAAGCTTGAGGGGGCTTCAGTTTTTCATAAAGAACAACCCTTTAGTGGTTTCAGGAAGAAACGAAAAGGTTTAGGGCCAAAACGAAGATTCAGACCTAAGTGCAGTTTTCTGAAATTGCCAGAGGGAGGTCAAAACAATAACTTATTGGAATCTTCAAGGGTCAAAATGATGTTTTAGGACTTGAGGGTCTTGAATGCAATAATCAAAAGTTAACAGGTTAAGTAAAAAGGGCCAAATTGAGAAAGGCCAAAACTAGAGGGCCAAAATGCAAGAAACTCAAAGATGGCAACAATGGGAAACCAACCAAGCCACGAGGGTCACCAAAAGCCATTGGGTTTACATGAGGGATGGTCGGGGAACAGTTTTGGTAAAGGGATGGGTCGACAACAGCCATCGTGGTGGCCGAAAATCGAGAAAAATTGACCGAAAGTTTGGTTGATTGGTCGTACGCTTGCAACTTGGTTTACTGGTTGGATGAGGGTGCTTCAAGGCTGATCTAGGGAAGGTAGGAACTCCTAAGAGGTCGGGTAAGGCGCCCAAGGGCATTTGGGTGCCCAATTTTGCCTATAAATAGGCATTAGAGAAAGCCAAAAATGGGAGATATGGTAGCTTCAAATCGACGTCGATAATGAACAAATTGGCATCCCAAAATAAGGGGCTTTTGAAGCCCATGAGATGTAGATGCTATCTGGAGAGTTAGAGCCATTTTGGTGAAGGTTTGGTGGGGGTTTCGAAGCCTCGTCAGAAAAGGAGGCGGAGGGCCAAGACGAAGCTTTGGCCGCCCGGTTGAGTGTCTTCTGAATGCTCTTTCAGGCCAAGGAGGGTGCCATTCAGATCGACTAAGCAAGAGGAAGAAGCTGGTAGAGTCAGACCAGATCACTGGCACGGCCGTCGCCGAAGAAGACGACCGGCGCGTGCCGGTCACACACTGCCTTCCATGCACCGCCAGTCGCCCTAGCGCGTATGGGCGTGAGTGGGTGCACGGGGCTTGGGAAAATTCTGAAAAAATATTGGAAAAATCTGGAAAATTATTTTATCAAGGTCCGTGCAAAAAGATTTGGGTTTGGGCTTCCCGACGTCTCGTTTTTGCACCAAGGAGCCTCGTTTTGCTTGAAAATGAAACATTCGAGTAAGTTCAGTATTTTTCCTTTGAAGTACATAGCATATGATGAATTGTTGTGAAATTAGATTTGAGAAAATAGTCTCGATAGTATTTATTGCGATTTTTAGAAGAAACAAATGGAAGAAAATGAAGGAAAAATGAAATAAATGGAATATGGAGATATTTAGTGATAAATTATCATTTTTATGGTTGAGATGATCGAGATGATGTGATTGGTGTAACTTTTGAGAGTTGGCACGAGAATCGTGGTCGGGTACGCATATCGAGGTGATGCACGCTTTTCCAGGTGTCCTGGTCTTTAGGCAAAGGTGAGTGATTTTCTCACAAGAACTTATATTTATGATATGATTGTTATATATGCATGCTACTTATGAATGCAATATTCATTTTGTCATATTACATGGAAAGTCGTGATAATTGCATGGCATGATATTATTGTCACATTGATACTTATGCATGGGAATGGGATGTCACCCCCAGAGTGTAGCCGTAATTCCCCTAGGGTAATGATGGAATAACGTTAGGCTTATCTTGCAGAGGTTTAGGATTTACCTAGGATTCCATGCCAGGCTGGTGGGCCTGGGAAGTTACATTAAGGGAAAATGTTGATCATGTTATTGCATCATGCATTTATATATATATATATATATGTTTTTGGACTCTCACTAGAAGTTTTATCTTCTAATGGGTTATGCCCCTGGAACGTTCAACGCTCTAGTTGAGACTTGTAGTTTAGGCAAGGAGTAGGTTGAGATATGATGGCACGTGATGACATGACCGATGGATTAAGTAGGAGGTCCCAAAAATTTTGTCTATCCGAATACATTTTATCTTATGCTTTAATGAGTTGAGATATAGAAATGTATTTATGTATTTCAGTATTGAAGATATGATGTTAATATATGGTACGAATTCTTATGATGTTATAAAATGAATTGACTATGTACCATATCAGGTTTTGATTATTGATTTCGCATATTGTGAATGATTTGCTTGGGGTTTTGTTTGGAATTCGATACTTAAGATTTAAGTTAAGTACCGAGAAAGAAAGAGAAAAATAATTTATGTATATTTTGGGCCCCAGCATAGTGACACGCTCGGTAAAAGAAAAGCGGGGTGTTACAATTGGTATCAGAAAGGAATTGTTGAAGACATAGCAAATGTGCGAATCTTTGATGTGATTGAGAGAATCAAGTAATGGCAAATGTCCCAAAATAACAGGTCGAGTAAGGGAAGCTGCAGACCTAGATCGATTGAAGATCCGAGATTTTCAATTTTGGAGAATGAAACTCATGTATGGCTAGACGGTTAGTCTGGATAGCCTGGTAGGCAAATTGGGAGATGTATAGCTAGACAATCATTAAAATGATGTCAACAAGTTATGAAAATAAAGGAGCCTACTGATATGAGGTACAGGTACTTGCGGTCAGTGAAAAATCGTAAGAAAGATGGAAAATACCAGGATATAGTCTCGAAAGAATTAATGGGATTATTTCTTAGTGATGAAATTGCCAATGATAGCTTGAGGTTATGGGATGCTTAGCTATGTGTGACTTGATTAAGGATGTGAATTATCAGGTGATAATTAAGAGCCGATGTTTTTTATCTCGATTTGATGAATTATTAAAACAACTGCAAGAGGCTGAGACATTTTATGATCAATATGCAATCGAGGGTAAAACAAGGGAATGAAACGTTAAAAGTGTTAAAAACATAATATTCATTCCATATGTTCAAACAGTTACAGCAGATCAATCCATACAATTATTCAAAGGAAAAGGGGCAAACCATAAAACTGATAACGTGGTTGATGCTCAAGGACGACGATGGTTGTCAAACACGATAGGTCTCAGCTCATCGATGTCATCAGGGAGTGGCATCTGGCTACTACTAGTTTTGTCAGGGTAAGGTGGAAGAGTAGTGTAACACCCCGTCTTGCCAGGCGTGTCACTATAAGGGTATTCTCGGGATATTTTTTTTTTCTTTAAATTCAACATGCGCGGTATTTCAAGAACAATCTTCACATGCAGAAACAAAACCCCGCGAACCCCAGTCTTGCCCGTTTAACTATCAAGATCAATAATCTTAAACTAAACGAGTCTTAATACAACGCAGCGGATACACTAATACCAAAACACCATAGTTCTTACATTGTATTTCCATAGCAAAATACGTAATACAGATCAAATGATAAAATTGCTATATATAACTGTTCATTTACAACCTGAAATGCATATTAAATCCTCCAAACGTTACAACGACTTAACAAACTAAGCACCATTGGCCCTCAACCGACCACATCCTTGCCCTTGCAGCAGTTCCTGGCTGGAACATTAAACGTTCCAGGGGCATAGCCCAAGTTAGATGATAAACATCTAAGTGACGGCATAAAACAGTTCATACAATGCATGAGAGACATACGAGCATGGCATACTCAGACAAACGTAAATATGCAAGACACTTCTAACTCGAGATATCACCTTGACATATTTAATCCCTCGAATGCCCCACTGTGGCACACGTTCACCTGGTCCAACGTTAATCCCTCGAGTGCACCGTCGTGACACCCGTTCACCTGGTTTAACATTATTCCCTTGAGTGCCCCAGTGTGACACCCGTTCACCTAGATCAACATTGTCCCAATCTCAAGTAGACCCCATCCTGCCCCATACGAACCCAACGATGCAATTAAACTTGACCTCAAATGATATGAAAATTTACACGCCATGCACCAACATTTTAAAATAAAACAGTTAATGCAATGTAGCAAATATCGACACAATGATCATAAGTAAAAGCCTTGTAAAACAATCTATGTCTAGGAGGGTATAACCGCTCACTAGAACCCATCACAAGCACCCAAAAACACTTCCAAGACAAGGAAAAGCTGGAATCAAACCACTCACCTCGAACGTATTCGAATTCGCCTCGATCCTCGTGCAACGCCTTGATTTGCGTGACAAATCCCAAATATTTGAACTTACATGCAACCTCGAGCCACAACACTTCCTAAACACCATATTTAATTAAGGAAGTGTTAAAATCCATTTTCTTCAATTTTTCATATTTTTCTCTATTTTTCTCCCATTTTTCACCTCGATAATTCAAAAATAATTATTTCCTTAGCTATTTTCCAAAATATTTCAACACAATAATTCCTAAAATAAATTAACAAAAATACGGGAAGAAAAATACCAAAATGCCCCTATCACACTCGCCCTCACGTGCCTGGCGCGTGTCTGCGCGTGGAAGCTGGCGCGTGCAGCCACGCGCGTCGTCTTCTTCCTCAAGACCAGTCACCGGCGGTTGCTCCGATGGCTGCAAAACCGGTACCCCCTTGAAGCTCTTGAAGAATCGATCCCAATGGCACCAAAATCAGGCCGAAAACTCGCCGGAAAAAGCCCGAAAATGGCAGTTGCAGGCGGCTCGTGGCGGTCCGCCACCAACCCTCGGCCGAGCTTCAATCAGCCTCTATACTTGACGAAAATGCTTCTAAAGCCTCCCAAAATCTTCCTTGATGCCTCGCGACCAAAAGCCCCTTATTCACTCTCCCGAAACCATTCAAAAACTCGATCGATTTGAAGCTCAAAAATCAAAACCCGCGGCCTCATTTTATACTCGAAATCCGGCCAATCACCGGCCACAACTTGGCCTACAAGCAACCCACCGCCGTATACGACCTCCCCCAGCTCCTCCCCGGCCGTCCCATCGCCGGATTCGGCCGCCACGTGCGAAGATTTGCGACGGCCGTTTTGCTGCGTTCTCACTATGCCATTTTCCATTTTTTTGCATTTTGACCCCTGTTTTTTTCAAATGACAATTCTGCCCTTTTTACAACTCCCCTGATAAATCCAAATATACCTCTAAGTCCCACAAGTTTAGTACATCTCATTTGACCCTCAAGACTCCTGAAAGATTACCGTTTTGACCTCCCTCGGGCAAAATTAGAAAACTGCACTTAGGCCCGATTGGTCAAATTGACCTTAAATCCATTTGATTCAACCCGAAATCGCTTAAGGGTTGTTCTACACATTAAATACTAGTCCTTGACGCGCTCCGTTGATCTTCTGGACGTTTCCTACGTCGATTCGATTTTCTCAACCCGGTCGACAGCTGTACCGAAAACTGTTCCCGATCCCACTTCTTTCATCACTAAAAATCATAATTCGAATCACTTGTCGATATTGTACAATTTTCTTTAGCTATCTAAGGTTCAGGTTACTTCCTCCGACTGATTTAATCATCTAAGACTGCGTTAGTGTCTCATATAGCCTTATTCTTTCGATAATTCCAGTTATACCCTTCATTAAATATCATTTATTCTCTTAATAATTTCCCGGGTATTACATTCTCCCCCTCTTTAATAAATTTCGTCCTCGAAATTTGGTCTGTGACAATTGTATCACCACCGGTGTTAATGACTCCCAAGTGTAATGCCCTATATACCATTTCTAGTTCCTAGTAATTATTCATAACTTTTATTTTCATAGGGTTGGGTTTACCAGACTCATTTCTGATCTTCCAGAATATCCCGTTGTAGTTCCATGTCGGCGGCTACTCAATTCCCAAAATGATTTATAAAACCCAGTACCATTCCCAATCGTGTTCCCAAAATATATTTTATCTGGCTCCTAAATCTCCCAACCCAATGATCACACCAAGGTTGAACTAACTCGGCGGCCATGATGGCACATAAATTGATAACATTGAACTTATTCAGCGTATTTTTCTCTCAATTATCTCGATCGCATATTATCTTTAGGGGTAATTTCTCAGCCTCTTACGGCTGGTCATGCAAATTATCCATTTAAGTCTCTCAATTAGGGGTAATTTCTCTTACAACAGCCTAACATCCTAACATGTTACTATTTCTCTTCCAAACACTATCCATCAATCAGATCAATTTATCTCAGCTCAGAACTCCGGTGTCGTTTCAATTTTTCGACAATCTTCCATAATTATACACGTCCTTTATTTGTGGCTCCTCAACTTAACACCGCTAAGTGTTCCATTTCAATCCAACGGTGCTTCCCATATTTCTCCATATGAGAATAATCTCTCTATTGAGTCAAACAAGATTCCTGTTATCCCCAATTCTAGGAGTAGACCTAATCTCGTCCTTCTTAGGCGATCTAGTTTTCACACAACTCTTTAAGAGAAACCTTTCTGGTTAGCTTTTGATTCTCACTGGGTCTTTAGCAATACCTAACATAATTATAATAGCTTAACCTACTGTCTTGCATCTCAAATAAATTTTCGTAGTGGAACTAAAAACTCTCGTCTTTCATTATAACAACTTATTCATATGTTTTCTCAAATCACAGCATGTCTCTCGAGAAAAACACTTTCAATTACCCATCAACACATAACTTACCATATCCCTATGTTGATTTTGTCTCTTTCAATCCATCAACTCATGTTCTCAAGGGTACCTAAGTATACTAAACTAAGAGCCAAGTCGATAACAATAATTAAATTCCTCCCAAAACTATATCTAGAAAACAATCGTCCCACCTCTTGCTTAATCAGGAAACATATATATATATATATTTTTTTTCCTAAGAAATTTCACGGCACATGTTTATTCCAAGGATTACTCCATTCCTAGTTAGGAGCTACCTCGACCTAGGAGCAATATTACTTTTTCACCACAACTCCTGAATTTCCCGAGTGTATTCATCACTTCTTAGTAACCTTACTTTACGAATTTCTGTCATGAACGTAATTATCCTAGAAGAATTCTTTACAAATCTCTGTTAACAGCTTGCCAAACATTGTTTCGTCACTCGAGATTACTTTCCTTCTTTCGATTCTTTTTTTTTTATTATTATTGACTACCATAATCCATATAGCAATTAACCTGCTTAGGTCATCTTCCAATCCTTCAACCTTTCCATAATGATTTAGGGATCCTGCCACGATGCTCTGGTCCCTTGGAACTTAGACTCTAAACCATACATAACATCCTCAGTGTCGCCCAAACTTTGGCACCTGACCGTCTCCACAGTTCACTGTGTTGCTCCGACTCGTAGGTATCACACCCTAAACCGCGAGCCAACCACCAGTCCTCTGCCTTGGTCCCTAGGCTCAGACCCATTGTTACAGACCAACACCAATGGTGTTATCATTATGCTAGAATTCCTCATTCCATCTCTGAGAGCTACAGTGGTTCTATTGGTACTAATCCAATTCCCTGATCTTTTGGATTCCTAATGTTCTTTTCTAGAGTAACACTCAATCGTATCGAGCACCCTTATCCTAACCATTCCTAAGACTTCGGATTCCTTTCTCACAATTTAATCTCTTTTACTTTCCAAATTTGTTACGCATGTGACGGAACCTTGTGCTCCTGTTGCTGCTCTTGCAGACATTCATAATTTATCAAACACTCCAACATCAATTGTATTTCCAATTTATTATTTTCTAAACTTATACTAGATCGTTCAACCATACTCTCATCACTGCCGTATGCTTAATCTATCACAAGATTGGCTTAGAAATTTCATTCTCCTTATATGTTTATTCCACGATTGACTTTCAACTACCACTCACTATATAGGTCATTATGTCAATCATTCCTATTTCTTTGAATCTATTCGGACCAACTTCAATTTTGCTAAGACCTAATCAAATCCCAAGATATCTTTACGACCTTAATCAAGCTTTAGCAAGCCTATCTCATTGCTTGGTGCCTTAAAACTCATGCAAAGACTTATATGACTACCCCTCGATCCTTGACAATCATTGTTATGCTAACTATCTTCTTTTGTATTTGAATCTTCTTAAATCGACTAGGGTCATTTCAAGATTAAAATAGCATCATCTTCATAAGTTAAAATATCTTTTTATCTCCAAGTGTATACAGTACGCATAAATTTAACATCAAATCAAACTCAAAATTCTCTTATCAAAATTTTTCTAGTCTCCAAGATTCGTCCTAAATTACCGATCTTTATTTTATCAGTGATCCTTATATCGTTTGCAAACCCCATATATTCACATAAGGTTTTATTCTGCAAATTCCCTATAAGTCAAAGATTCTTTCAACTTCCAAGGAAAAATTCTAGTCCTCGAAGCATGCAAAACTTTACGTTTTACATCCTAATAACTTTCGGTCGTAACTTGATCCTAACTATAGCTGATTTACAATCAATCCCTCTTTGTCTCGTAGTCACTATTTGAAATTCCAAAATCCTAAATCATCAAAATTTCACTCAAAAGGAAAATTCCCACTATAACCTAGAGCATTTTATTCAAGCCAATTACTACCGAGAAAAACTTCTAAACACTTCAAACAAGAATTCGATCCTCAATTAGTTCCGATTTATTTTCCTCGTCTGATCTTAAACTAATATCCTCGATATAGTTTCTTTTTTTTTTTTTCTATCATCTCCCAAAACTTCCATAAAACTTAAATCTACGCCTTAACTCTCTTTGTCTTTGAATAACATATGAAACCATACGACTCGTCCCTATGAGTTGTTTTCTTAAGGTATTATTTCCTTATTTCCACTGTCATCAATTCCGGTTTCTCTATCTCAATATCCCCATCAACAATTTCGGATTCCTAAAATCCTCAAATTCTATTTTCAAAAGCTTTTATCGAATCATCCTAGGTTTCTTATCGGATCGTTCCTTAGGATTCTTGATCTATACCAAGTCATTCTTTCCTTTGAATCCTTATACCATTCGATCAAAACCTGACTTACAATTAGGTTATGTTATATCAAACTAATCGTCCGCAACTTGTTTCTTCTTAATAACCACCAGTTATCCCAACATTTAGTGAGATTGATTTTAACTAATGATCTCCAACCTACGGTTTCCAAATCTTACGAATCCTCAGTTATGGTTTATCGAACCAATCTTACATTCGACCCATATTGTTGGATGCTAACTCCCAATCCAACGTTTCATCACTCAGCAAAATCTAGTATTCTCCAATTAATAATTTCAAAGACTTCAACCGACAAACCCCCCAAATCTCCAAGCAGGGATTTTGTTTTTATGAACTACCAGTTCCTTTCCCCTAAGTCTCTAGTTAGGATTTTCACTAGTTAGCCCTAACTGAATCCGTTCTTCTTGAGTCCTCAATTCGGATATCTAACTTAATCTTAAGATCTTCAAGTCGTTCTTCTTTCCCACGCCCTTGACAGGTTCTCCTAACAGTCTCCGTTGTTTCACTTATCTTTGTCAGGGCATGACATCACCATTATTTAACATGTCCCAAACGGGAGGGTACTAAGACGATTCACTAAGATTCTTCCGAAAGAGATTTTATACTATACTTCAAGTTGTACCGGAATTACCAAAGTATTTATTCCTCAAAGGTTTTGGATCATATATCTCTTTCATTTCGACGACCTTCTTCACTAGCTTCCTAATTTCCAAAAGATGTGAATAGAACTTGTTCGTCTCCCCTTGACGCTGAAAGTATATTCAAATTGAAAACCTCAAATTTCACCTTTCTAGAGTCTCCATACCATTTTTTACTATGTTCCGAATGTCTCCTAGAATCCATAATCCCGTTCTAAGTTCTCATTCAATAGTTCTAATCATGCTAAGTTCAACAACCTAGCCAAATAGTCCTAGGGTTTTAACCTAGGGCTCTGATACCAATTGTAACACCCCGTCTTGCCAGGCGTGTCACTATAAGGGTATTCTCGGGATATTTTTTTTTCTTTAAATTCAACACGCGCGGTATTTCAAGAACAATCTTCACATGCAGAAACAAAACCCCGCGAACCCCAGTCTTGCCCGTTTAACTATCAAGATCAATAATCTTAAACTAAACGAGTCTTAATACAATGCAGCGGATACACTAATACCAAAACACCATAGTTCTTACATTGTATTTCCATAGCAAAATACGTAATACAGATCAAATGATAAAATTGCTATATAGAACTGTTCATTTACAACCTGAAATGCATATTAAATCCTCCAAACGTTACAACGACTTAACAAACTAAGCACCATTGGCCCTCAATCGACCACATCCTTGCCCTCGCAGCAGTTCCTGGCTGGAACATTAAACGTTCCAGGGGCATAGCCCAAGTTAGATGATAAACATCTAAGTGACGGCATAAAACAGTTCATACAATGCATGAGAGACATACGAGCATGGCATACTCAGACAAACGTAAATATGCAAGACACGTCTAACTCGAGATATCACCTTGACATATTTAATCCCTCGAATGCCCCACTGTGGCACACGTTCACCTGGTCCAACGTTAATCCCTCGAGTGCACCGTCGTGACACCCGTTCACCTGGTTTAACATTATTCCCTCGAGTGCCCCAGTGTGACACCCGTTCACCTGGATCAACATTGTCCCAATCTCAAGTAGACCCCATCCCGCCCCATACGGACCCAACGATGCAATTAAACTTGACCCCAAATGATATGAAAATTTACACGCCATGCACCAACATTTTAAAATAAAACAGTTAATGCAATGTAGCAAATATCAACACAATGATCATAAGTAAAAGCCTTGTAAAACAATCTATGTCTAGGAGGGTATAACCGCTCACTAGAACCCATCACAAGCACCCAAAAAAACTTCCAAGACAAGGAAAAGCTGGAATCAAACCACTCACCTCGAACGTATTCGAATTCGCCTCGATCCTCGTGCAATGCCTTGATTTGCGTGACAAATCCCAAATATTTGAACTTATATGCAACCTCGAGCCACAACACTTCCTAAACACCATATTTAATTAAGGAAGTGTTAAAATCCATTTTCCTCAATTTTTCATATTTTTCTCTATTTTTCTCCCATTTTTCACCTTGATAATTCAAAAATAATTATTTCCTTAGCTATTTTCCAAAATATTTCAACACAATAATTCCTAAAATAAATTAACAAAAATACTGGAAGAAAAATACCAAAATGCCCCTATCACACGCGCCCTCACGCGCCTGGCGCGTGCAGCCACGCGCGTCGTCTTCTTCCTCAAGACCGGTCACCGGCGGTTGCTCCGATGGCTGCAAAACCGGTACCCCCTTGAAGCTCTTGAAGAATCAATCCCAATGGCACCAAAATCAGGCCGAAAACTCGCCGGAAAAAGCCCGAAAATGGCAGTTGCAGGTGGCTCATGGCGGTCCGCCACCAACCCTCGGCCGAGCTTCAATCGGCCTCTACACTTGACGAAAATGCTTCTAAAGCCTCCCAAAATCTTCCTTGATGCCTCGCGACCAAAAGCCCCTTATTCACTCTCCCGAAACCATTCAAAAACTCGATCGATTTGAAGCTCAAAAATCAAAACCCGCGGCCTCCTTTTATACTCGAAATCCGGCCAAAATCCGGCCAATCACCGGCCACAACTTGGCCTACAAGCAACCCACCGCCGTATACGACCTCCCCCAGCTCCTCCCCGGCCGTCCCATCGCCGGATTCGGCCTCCACGTGCGAAGATTTGCGGCGGCCGTTTTGCTGCGTTCTCACTATGCCATTTTCCATTTTTTTGCATTTTGACCCCTGTTTTCTTCAAATGATAATTCTGCCCTTTTTACAACTCCCCTGATAAATCCAAATATACCTCTAAGTCCCACAAGTTTAGTACATCTCATTTGACCCTCAAGACTCCTGAAAGATTATCGTTTTGACCTCCCTCGGGCAAAATTAGAAAACTGCACTTAGGCCCGATTAGTCAAATTGACCTTAAATCCATTTGATTCAACCCGAAATCGCTTAAGGGTTGTTCTACACATTAAATACTAGTCCTTAACGCGCTCCGTTGATCTTCTGGACGTTTCCTACGTCGATTCGATTTTCTCAGCCCGGTCGACAGCTGTACCAAAAACTGTTCCCGATCCCACTTCTTTCATCACTAAAAATCATAATTCGAATCACTTGTCGATACTGTACAATTTTCTTTATCTATCTAAGGTCCGGGTTACTTCCTCCGACTGATTTAATCATCTAAGACTGCGTTAGTGTGTCATATAGCCTTATTCTTTCGATAATTCCAGTTATACCCTTCATTAAATATCATTTATTCTCTTAATAATTTCCCGGGTATTACAAGTAGCCTCCGAGAAACTAGGATAAGGGAGGTCTTCTGGGATGATGGGGAGATCGGAATTCCAGCTTGGGTATTGATTAGGTTGAGGAACATGTTGGGGATGTGAAGAATAATATGCTAATAGTAAATCCTGGAAATGAGCTCGATACGCTTGTAGATCACTAACCTGCTGTTGAAGGGCGAGAATGTGGGATACACAACCATAGACAGAATCCTGAAGTCGGGCTTGAGCTTCAAAGAGGAGTGTATCGGAAGCCCAAAATCGGTCACTAACCAGAAACGGAGCTAGGAGGCTGACGACATTTCTGATAGTAAAAATATCACGGATGAAGACAAAACTATTAATACCATCCTTACAACGGAACTAAGGAGCAAAAAGGCACTGTGGATTTCATCCTCTATTTAAGACTACGCAGACACCGCATCGAGACCAGGGTCTTGGTATGTTGTGCCTTGGTATGATAGATCTGGATTTAGCTAAATCTAAACAAATCAGATACAAGTCGGATCTAAATGGATGGGTCAGATCTAATTAGATGGGTCAAATCAGATATGGGTCATTGGATAAGTCGAACCTAAATCGGGTCGAGTCGGATCGGGTCAAACTTGGTCCGGTCGGAACAACCCAGATCCGGCAGTAGCGTTAATGGCTAGTGGAATCGATGATGGTCGCGATGGCGGTCAAGGAAGCCTGGCGGTGGCCGAATCTGGCCGACGGAGGGTCGTTTGGGCCGTCGGAGATGGTGATTGGCGATCGGGGGCGCGGGAAAGCCACGTCGTGGCTCGCGGCCGATGGCAGAGCAGGGGATGGAAGCGGTTGCAGAGGAGGCGGCGGTAGCCATCGGAGGTGGTGGCGACGCTGGAAGGCAACGGCAATCGGTGGCTGTTTGTGAGCAGGGTCGGTAGAGGAAGGAAGGAAGGAAGAAGAAATAAGGAAGAAAAAGAAAAAGAAAAAAAAAAGAAAAAGGAAGAGAAAAGAAAAGAAAAAAAGAAGAATTTTCTCTTCTTTATGGGAAAAACGTGTTTTATTATTTCGGAGATTTTGGCAAAAAGAAAAAAATTATCCGGACACGCGAAAATTGAGTTCGGGGCTTTTTAGGTATTTATAGTCCCGGCCCTACGTTTCGAAACATGGAGCAACGTAGGGTTAGAAATGAAATTTTTGGGAATCAAGTTTCGAAATAGAATACTAAGATACTTCGAAATAAGATGTTTCGGTAAGCTGTTGTCAGAAGGTAGTGATGGGACACTCTAGAATAGTTATGTCCATAATATGACTTGTAAGAAGAGTCTAATAAGAATGATCTGCCAAATGTAGTGAGAGTTTGTGATAGCTCAAAAGGATCGGGTTGCATGTTAGTGCAACATGAACTAATGATTACGTGTGGATTACACCAAGGCACAAAGAAAACAAACCAATGTATGATTTGGAGCTGGTAGCTAGGGTATGTGCTCTTGAGGTTATGGAGGCACTACTGAAATGGTGGGACACTTGATGTGTGCAAGAACCACGAGGAGCCTAAAGTATGGGTTCTCGCAAAAAAGGCTAAACGAGAGGTAGCGACGGTGGATGGAGTTCCTTGAGGACTACAACTACACTACTTCGTATCACCTGAGGCATGGCAAAGAGGTGCCTGACGCACGACCTTGGTGGATAGCTGTGAGTGTCAGATGTTAGAGGCTTGTTGGCCTGCTGAGTATAGTGCCAAATGGATCGTCTGTTTTTATCGCTAGCCTGGTTATTTAGCTAGATCTGGTAAACGAGATACGAAAGGCATGTGTGATTGACGAGTGTTATTGTCTATGATTTATGATTGGGGTCAACCCAAGGGTTATGATTTTCGAGATGCAAGAGGGCATTCTTAAAAGTTTCGGGGTAAGACGTGCGTGCCTAAGATGTGGAAGATGTGTGGTCGTCTGACACAATAGGAAATTATGTAAGTGACATGACATGCTTGTAAGCATTGGACGTATAAGGAATGCAAACCAAAGTGTTTATCAAGGACCAAATGGATATTTGATTTGAAGTATTCGAGTAATAAGCCGTGTATTGTCTTAGTTACCTGAACGGTCTGATGAAAATTTTGAGGACAAAATTTCTTTAAGGAGGGGTGAATGTAATACCCAAGAAATTTGGATTATTTGAAAATAAGCATTTTATTAGAAAAACGAAATTTCGAGGAAGATTGGTATCTAAATAACCTGAAAAATTGACCGAATCAACTGCAGGGAATGCCCTGGAGTAGAGATACCAAAGAAAAATGATATGGCCATGATGAGTATTTAGAGGTATTATTTATGGCATCGAAAGAAATGAGATCAAGAATAGTTTTCGATACAGCTAAAATGCAGCTGCCAATTAGGCTGCAATACCGAATTGTTATAAACGAGTTCTGGGAAGTCAATGAAAACTTGAGGGGGTTCGGTTTTTCATAAGAAACAACCCTTCAGTGGTTTCAAGAATAAACGAAAAGGTTTAGGGCCAAAGCGAAGATTCGGGCCTAAGTGTAATTTTTTGAAATTGCCAGAAGGAGGTCAAAACAATAATTTCTTGGAATCTTCGAGGATCAAAATGATGTTTTACAACTTGAGGGTCCTAAATGCAATAATGGAAAGTTTAGAGGTTAAGTAAAAAGGGCTAAATTGAGAAAGGCCAAAACTGAAGGGGCCAAAATGCAAAAAACTCAAAGATGGCAACAATGGGAAACCGACCAGGCCACGAGGGTCGCCGAAAGCCACTGGGTTTGCACGAGGGATGGTCGGGGAACACTTTTGGTAAAGGGATGGGTTGACAACAGCCATCGTGGTGGCCGAAAATCGAAAAAAATCAACCAAAAGTTCGGTCGGTTGGTCGCGCGCTTGCAACTTGGTTTGGTGGTTGGATGAGGGTGTTTCAAGGCCTATCTAGGGGAGGTAGGAACTCCTAAGGGGTCGGGTAAGGCGCCCAAGGGCATTTGGGTGCCCGATTTTGCCTATAAATAGGCGTTAGTGAAGGCCAAAAATGGGAGAGATGGTAGCTTCAAATCGATGGCGATAATGAACGAATTGGCGTCCCAAAATCAGGGGGTTTTGAAGCCCATGAGATGTAGATGCTATCTGGAGAGTTAGAGCCATTTTAGTGAAGGTTTGGTGGGGTTTCGAAACCTCGCTGAAAAAAAAGGCGGACGGCCAAGCCGAAGCTTTTGCTACCCGATTGAGGGTCTTCCGGTTGCTTTTTCAGGCTAATGAGGGTGCCATTCGGATCGACTAAGCAAGAGGAAGAAGCTGGTGGAGTCAGACCAGATCGCCGGCACGACCGTCGCTGGAGAAGACGATCGACGCGTGCCGGTCACGCGCTGCCTTCCACGTGTCGCCATTCACCCTAGCGCGTGTGGGCGCGAGCGGGCGCATGGGGCTTGGGAAAATTATGGAAAAATTTGCAAAATTATTTTATCGAGGTCCGTGCAAAAAGATTTGGGTTTGGGCTTCCCGATGTCTCAGTTTTTGCACCAAAGAGCCTCGTTTTGCGTGAAAATGCAACGTCTAGGTAAGTTCAGTATTTTTCCTTTGAAGTTCATAGCATATGATAAATTGTTATGGGATTAGATTTGAGAAAATAGTCTCGATAGTATTTATTGGGATTTTTAGAAGAAAAAAATGGAAGAAAGGGAAGGAAAAATAAAATAAATGGAATATGGAGATATTTAGTGATAAATTATCATTTTTATGATTGAGGTGATCGAGATGATGTGATTGGTGCAACTTTTGAGAGTTGACACGGGAATCGATGTCGGGCACGCATATCGAGGTGATGCACGCTTTTCGAGGTGTCCTGGTCTTTGGGCAAAAGTGAGTGGTTTTCTCACAAGAACTTATATTTATGATATGATTGTTATATATGCATGCTACTTATGAATGCAATATTCATTTTGTCATATTGCATGAAAAGTCGTGAAAATTGCATGGCATGATATTATTATCGCATTCATATTTATGCATGGGAATGAGATGTCGCCCCCAGAGTGTAGCCATAATTCCCCTAGGGTAATGATGGAATAACGTTAGGCTTATCCTGCAGAGGTTCGGGATTTGCCTAGGATTTCGTGCCAGGCTGGTGGGCCTGGGAAGTTACATTAAGGAAAAATGTTAATCATGTTATTGCACATGCATTCATATATATATGTTTTTGGACTATCACTAGAAGTTTCATCTTCTAATGGGTTATGCCTCTGGAACGTTCAATGTTCCAGTTGAGACTTGCAGTTTAGGCAAAGAGTAGGTTGAGATATGACAGCACGCGATGGGGTGGCCGATGGTTTCAGCAGGACCGGATACGTTTTATCTTATGCTTTAATGAGTTGAGATATAGCAATGTATTTATGTATTTCAGTATTGAAGATATGATGTTAATATATGGTACAAATTCTTATGATGTTATAAAATGAATTAACTATGTACCATATCAGGTTTCGATTATCGCTTTCGCATATTGTGAATGATTTGCTGGGAGTTTTGTTTGGAATTCACTACTTAAAGTTTAAGTTATGTATCGAGAAAGAAAGAGAAAAATAATTTATGTATATTTTGGGCCCCAGCATAGTGACACGCTCAGTAAGAGAAAAGCGGGGTGTTACACTGCAAGCAATATGGACATGTGGAAAAAATATATAAGAATAAGGGAGAGCAATAAGAATAATAGGCTTAAGTCTTTGAAGGAGGTTTACAACAACAACAATAAGATGAGAACTTGTTTGTTCTAACCTGTTATGCAGTAAGCAGCAGCTATGGAGCATGGCTCGTTGATTCAGGATCCTCAAATCATATGACACCTAATAAGAGCATCTTTATTGACTTGAACAAAGACTTTGACTTTTCTAGAGTGAAAATGGGAAATTGAGAATTTGTGGAAGTTAAAGGTAGGGGCACGATTGTCCTATATGTTCCTAACATTATTCAAAATCTTCTTAGTGTACCTCAAATGCTAGAAAAGCATTACACTTTGCACTTTAAAGACAATGCATGCACAATCACTGATCCAACTAGTGTTGAATTACTTATTGTTTTGATAAAGAACAAATGTTTTCCAATAAATTTAAAGCAAACTAATATGAATGCTCTAGTTGGTTCAGTTGATGAGTCATGTCTTTGGCATAAGAGGTTATGGCATTTTAACTATGGTTCTTTAAAGTATATGGATGATAAAGAGCTTGAACAAGATTTGCCTATTGTTCATGATAACAAGAGTGTATGCAGTGTATGTCAGTTTGGACAGCAACAAAGGTTGCCATTTACTAAAAATCAAGCTTGGAGACACCCTCTCTCAATGGTAGCAAATACTTCCTATTATTCATACTGATGTATGTGGACCCATGAAGACACCCTCTCTTAATGGTAGCAGATACTTCTTATTGTTCATTGATGATAACACCAGAATGTGATGTGTATTTTTTTCTCAAATAGAAGTCTAAAGTGTTTGGAGAATTTTAGAAGTTCAAAGTACTTGCTAAAAACCAATGTGAAAGAAAACTTAAGATGCTAAGGTCTGACAATAGAACTGAGTTTACCTCCATGCAATTGAAAAAATATCTTAGTGAGGCTGGAATTCATCATCAGTTAACAGTCACCTATTCTCCACAACAAAATGGAGTAAGTGAAAGAAAAAAAAAGGTCTATATGGAGATGGCTAGATATTTATTGTTTGAGAAAAATCTTTCTAAAAGCTTCTAGGCTAAGGCAGTAAAAACTTCAGTGTATCTCCTCAATAGGCTACAAACCAAGGCCTTAATAGGAAAGACTCCATTTGTAGCATGGTTTGGTGTCAAACCTTCAGTAGCACATCTCAAGGTTTTTGGGAGTGTATGCTACATTTATGTGCCAAAAACAAAAAGAGATAAGCTAGAGCAAAGAGCTGTAACAAGGGTGTTCTTAGGGTAAAATAGCAATAGAAAAGCATATAGTGTGTTTGATTTGCAAGAAAAAAAGGTGGTAATTGCAACAGATGTTAAGTTCGATGAAGTTAGCACTTAGAATTGGACTAGAGAAAGGGTTGAGTTTAACAAGGAAAGTGTAATTGAGGGGAATATTTCCCATGACCAAGATGCAGCTGAAGCAACAATTAGACTCTGAGACTACAATCAAAGGGATAAGATATTTGACGGAGATATACAAAAGATGCAATCCAACCTCTCTAATGGAACTTAACACTTATGAAGAAGTAGCAAGCTTACATGGTTAGGTAAAGGAAATGAAGGAGGAGCTATAAATGATCAATAAGAATGAATCTTGGAGGCTGGTTGACAAACCAAATGACAAGAAGGTAATTGGTTTGATGTGGGTTTATAGAACCAAATTGAATCCAAATGGTTCCATAAACAAGCTAAAGGCTGGGTTGGTTGTGAAGGAATATTCACCGCAAGCAAGAATTGATTTCTCAGATATTGTTGCTTGAATAGCAAGGTATAATACTATCAGACTTCTCTTGACACTTGCAGCACAACAATCCTAGAAAGTATTCTAGCTTGATGTGAAGTCTGCATTTAATAATGGTTATTTGAATGAGAAAATTTATGTTGAATAGCCTAAAGGGTTCATTGTAAAGGGCCAAAATGACAAAGTTTATTCACTCATGAAGGCTCTTTATGGCCTGAAACAGGCACTAAGAGCCTGGTATAGCAGATGAGCACTTGAGCAATTTGGGATTTGATTGGAGCAAGACTAAGCATGCTCTTTATGTGAAGCTGAATGAAAGAAATGTTTTAATAGTGTTAATTTATGTTGATGACTTGCTGATAACTGGAAGGAGTGACAAAATGATAAAGGAATTCAAGACTAAAATGAAGATGGAGTTTGAAATGACTAATTTAGGTGAGATGTCTTATTTTCTTGGCATGGATATTTCACAAACAGATCAAGGAATTTTCATTTGCCAAAGAAAGTATGCACAGAAGATTTTGAAAAAGTTCAAGATGGAGAATAACAGAGAGAGACAAGAATGTAAAGGCTTCACCAACCCACTTCATTCATAGAGATCTCTTCTGTAAATATATAGAAAAACTAAAACACAAATTACAGAAATGTCCTTGAGATAAAAATATAGAAATGCCCTTCTACAGAACATAAAAAATACAACCATGCCAATGTTAACATGTAAGCTATTACAATACAAAACAAAATATAACAAAATTACAACTCTATTACTCCCCCTCAAGATAAGCCATGAATATTGATGATGGCCATCTTGGACAATAGTGAAAAAAGTTGAGAACCTAGGAGACCTTTAGTAAAAACATCTGCCAACTGGTGTTGTGATCGAATAGGTAAGAGCTTGATGTGTCCAGCAATAATTTTGTCACAAACAAAATGGCAATCTAGCTCAATATGTTTGGTACACTCATGAAAAATCAGATTAGTTGCAATATGAATAGCAACTTGATTATCACAAAAAAGTAAGGCAGGAGGGGAAACAAGGACCTGAAAATCCGATAAAAGTTGAGTAATCCATGTAAGTTCACTGGCAATAGAAGCCAAAGCGTTATACTCAGCTTTAGTGGAGGAACGAGAAACAATAGCTTGCTTCTTAGAACGCCAAGAAATCAGCAATGCTCCAAGAAAAACACAATATCCAATTACAGACCGACGAGTATCTAAACACGAGCCCTAGTCAGCATCAGAAAAGGCCTGAAGTTGTAAAGAAGAATTGGCAGAAAAAAATAATCCCTAACCAGGAGCAGCCTTTAGATACTGCAATAGGTGATAAACAGCATCCAAGTGAGGTTTCCGAGGATTAGAAATAAATTGGCTGAGTTTATGGACTGTATAAGTGGCATCCGGATGAGAGACGGTAAGATATAGTAAGCGATCAATAAGCCGACGATAGAGGAAAGCATCCTCAACTAAATCCCCTTCATTAGCACTAAGCTTCAGATTAGGAATCATTGGGACAGAAGCAAGTTTGCTAGCTAAGAGACCAGAATCTTCCAAAAGTTGCAAGGTGTAGTGCCTTTGAGAGAAGAAAATCCCCTTTGCAGATTGTGCAATCTCAAGACCAAGAAAAAAACGCAAACGACCAAGATCCTTAAGCTTGAAATGACTATGTAGAAAAGATTTCAAATCACTGATGACTGAAAGAATGGGACCCGTAAGGATGATGTCATCTACATAGACCAAAAGAGCTACAAATGAAGAACCACTACCCTTGGTGAAGAAAGAATAATCCGATTTGGACTGTGTAAAACCAAATTGAAGAATAGCTTGAGAAAATTTTGAGAACCACTACCTTGAAGCTTGTTTTAGCCCATATATAGACTTATGTAACCAACAAAGTATTTTCTCCCCCTTATTACCAATCGAGTAGGAAGGCTTGTAATCGAGTGGTAAGTCCATATAGACTTCCTCAAAAAGATCCCCATTAAGAAAAGCATTGTTCACATCCAATCGAGTAAGAACCCATTTATGGCTAGCTGCTAGGGCAAGTAAAACTTTAACAGTGACCAATTTCGCTATAGGAGAAAATGTATCAAGAAAATCCAACCCCTCTTGTTGTGTATATCCCTTAGCTACTAAGCGAGCCTTGTACCTTTTTATAGACCCATTAGATTTGTGTTTAAGTTTATAAACCCATTTACACCCAATTCCATGCTTGTGAGAAGGCAAGGAGGTAACACTCCAAGTGTTATTAAGGTGCATGGCATCTAATTCAGCTTTCATTGCATCTCTCCAATGAGCATGCTTTACGGCTTGATGATAGTATTGAGGTTCAAAATCAGTGGAAACTTGAAGAAGAAAAGAACTATGAGTAGGAGAAAGTTTAGAATAAGAGACATAATGATGTAAAGGATAGCAAGTGTTGGTCAAAAGAGGTAGGTGATGAGGTAAAAGACTGCAATTAAAGTCTTGTAGATAAGTAGGTGGCCGAGTAGCCCGAGAAGACCTACGGATGAGAATAGGGGAAATGGACGAAGATGAAGATGAATCAACAGCAAGTTCAAGGAGATGGTTAGAAGATGAAAGAAATGGTTCAACAACAGGTTCATGTACAGGAAGTGGTAAAACCAGATCAGGAAATGGGTTCAATATCTCATCAGAAGAGGTTATAGAATAAAAGGGAAATATGTGCTCATGAAATTGAACATCCCGAGAGATGAAAATAGATTTTTCTATGAGATCATACAGTTTGTAGCCTTTGATGTTTGGTGGGTAGCCAATAAAAATACAAGCCTTGGCCCTAAGATGAAATTTGGATCTATGTGAGGGCAAGGTAGAGGCAAAACAAAGACTACCAAAAACTTTGAATGAAAAATAGTCTATACGAGTTTGATACAACAATTGATAGGGGGTTTGGGAGTGTAAAAGAAGGGTAGATGATCTGTTAATCAAGTATGTAGCCATAAGGACACAGTCACCCCAAAATTTTATAAGAACCCGAGACTAAAAATAGAGTGTCCTAACCACATTTAAAAGATGTTGATGTTTCCTTTCAATCACAGAATTTTGTTCAGGTCTCTCTACACATGAGATTTGATGTATGACTCCCTTAGAGGCAAAAAGCATTATCAGACCAAAATTTCTTGATCACCTTGTTAAATTGAGTCTAAACCAAGGAAAAAAACTTAGGAACAATAGTCTTGGCCTTAGATTTATGTTTCATAAGGAAAACCCAAGTAAACCTCGTATAATCATCAACTAATGTGAGAAAATATGTATATCCAGTATAAGTAGGTGTATGATACGACCCCCAAGTATCACAATGAATTAAATCAAAAGCACACTTTGACAATTGATTATTGGACACAGAAGATAATCGTCATTGCTTAGCCAATGGATACATAGAACAAATATCATTGTTAGCATCATGAAAATGTAAAAGATCCTTTATTAATTCCATCCACTTAAAAGAAAGGTGTCCTAGTCTCTTGTGCCATGTAGTTTTATTAACAACATTAGCTACCATGGCATGATGAGCAAATTTTACAGTTGTACTAGCTGACATATCAGTTCTAGCTTTAAGGACATATAAGCCTCCAACCAAGTCACCCTTGCCAATCATCTTCAAAGTCTGTATATGTTGAATAACACATGCATGAGGAGTAAAATTGATGTATTCCTTTTAACTAATGCACTTACAGATATGAGATTGAACTTAAAGTGAGGCACATAGAGGACATTGTCTAATACCAAATCTGAGGTAAGTTGAACAGGCACATAGAGGACATTGTCTAATACCAAATCTGAGGTAAGTTGAACACAACCCATATATAATACTGAGATCCGTGTATGGTCAGAAACGATAACATAAGTGTTCTGAATAGCTTTTACCTCAACAAAAGACGATAGGCTAAAACATATATGACTAGTAGCTCCCGAATCCAAAACTCAATATCGAGGGTCACTAAGTATAGAACCAACAGAGACAGAAAAATAGATACTTGATGCCTGATCAGAAGTGGAGGCATCATGAACAGGTTCCGTACTGGTAGTCTTAGCAATGGTGAGATGTGAACTTAACATACTCAACAAATTTTGATATTGCTGATAGGGGTGTTCATGGTTCGGTTTGGCCGGTTTTAAACCGGTTTAAAACACCAAACCGTAAAGTCGGTTTTGCACCAAATCAAACCGATCGGTTTGATTTGGTGCGGAAAACCGAACCAAACCAAACCGCAGTTTGCGGTTTAGTTCAGTTCGGTTTTCGCGGGTTCAGATTTATCCATTTGGCTCGGTCCAGGTCGGTTTGGTCCAATTCGGTTCGGTTCGGTTCAAATCGAATCGGTACTAATTTCCCTATTTTTGCTGCATTCCCTGTTTACACTGATCTAACTTAATTTAATCCATATGGTCAACATGAGTACCTTATAATGCAGTTAAAAATAGAATTTAACAGCTAATTTAATCCCTGTTTACCAGCAACAAATTCCTAATTTACAAACACCACTATTCAATATTCATACCAGGCTATAGGGCGAAGAAAGAGATGCAAAATTCATGATTAGTTTTCCTGTTATCAGATTTCGTATAACAATATCGTTCTTCCAATATTGCAGGCAGCAAGTAGGGGTAAGGATACAAAATCTTAAGCGACACCTGAAATTGGGAGTTTCCAATTGTAACTAAAATAAATCAATAAGCTAGAAAGAAATATTTTCCACTTACAATTGAAGGCAATATGTTAACGTAGTGAAGATTTTGTGTAGCTAGCTTTAGCTTTTCATCTATTGGACCACCATTTACCAGTAGGAATTTCTTTGCATTTTCCCACTGCTTCACATAGTTCACAATATTCTTGGTCTTATGTGTAGGAACCTCCAAATCCTCAAAAACCATAAGCTGTATGTTGAAAGAAATTTTCTTCAGTTTATTCAATATCACATACAATGCTTGAAACGTAGTTACTAAGATATGGGAAGAGAACCCAGAAAAGATCATTTTATTATCTCAAAAATCACATTTATATTTACCAAACAGCCTCCAGCCTAGTACTAATACCATGAGGATTGGGTTAGATCCATGAAAATGTAAACTATGGATACCAAATTATACACCATATGGGGTCTCAAACTCAAAGAAATTATGATATCCTTTGACAATATGTCAAAGAGGCAATGGAAACTTTTGAAAGGTTTGAAGCTTGAAAATATGACAAATAAAAATTGAAACTTTCCCTCTCCAACTATCTGAATAATTAAAAAGACCCTAAAAAACACACCCCTAACCCTTCCAAAGAAAATCAAGATAGAATCCTATAGTCAATTCCTCCAAGGAGTTTTATTATCAACAATAAAATCTAGATGACTAACAACAATAATAAACCATATATCAATACCTGCTCCAAAGTCTTCAACTTCATCACTAATCAAGGCTGAGAAAATTTTTTGTCATAACGAACTTATCTGCAATATTAAGGAGAACAATAAAATTAGAAAATTAAAATGTTAAAGTTAATAGTTAATACAAATAAAATAATAAACATGTTTGATGAGTAGATAAAAAATTACCAGATTCAGTAGATTCATAAGTAGCATGCTCTTCTAATACTGGGCTCATATCCAATGGTAAAGATGTAGCTCTCAACCAATTCTGACAACAAATCAACGCTTCTACCATAGATGAACTCAACGAACTTCGAAAGCAATCAAGCACCCTACCTCCAGTGCTAAAAGCTGACTCAGAAGCTACTGTTGACACTTGAATGGCAAGAACATCTCTAGCAATCAGTGATAGGACATGGAACTTTGTCGAAGATACCTTCCACCATGCCAATATATCAAAAGTTTTCTTTCTTATATCCTCATTTGGCTCAGCTAGGTACCTTTCAAGCTCATTTTTCATTTCAGTAGCATTATCTTGAAAACATTCTTTCTCAAAACCGGATTTAAACATGTTAACAGTATCATCCTCATCAGGATCCACAACTGGAAACCTAGGTCTAGAAGTTGTCCCACCTTGTTCATCTGATTCAATTGATGCATAAAAATTCACTAACTTCCCTAGAGTGCTCTTGATAGAATCCATAATGGTTTGAACTTCATCTTCAGAATAAAGTTTGTGCAAACAAAATGCCACATATTTAATTTTGTACCTAGGATCAAGTACAACTGCCACATAAAGAATCATATTTTGATTTTCAATGTTGCCCTAATACTTATCAAATTTTCTCTTCATGCTAGAAGCCATATCTTTCAAGATTGATTCATAACACAAACTCCATTTGTTTAGTCTACCAAGCACATTACAAATTTCATGGAAATAATTATTTGCAGTAACATTCAAGGAAGCACTAAACGTGAGGGTAGCATCATAAAAAGTCTTCAAAAACTTACAAAATATTACACAATTCTCCCAATCTGTAGAATTTGGTGGCCCAATATATTTTTTTCCATTTTTATCCTCTTCACAAAAATATTGAGAATAAAGCAAATCTTCTTCTTCCAACAAGTTAAATGCATCAACATATTTTAGTGCATGATCCAACATTAAATAGGTGGAGTTCCACCTTGTTGGCACATCCAAACACACAAGAGCCTTCTCTTCTTTACATGTATTCTTCACACAAGTTTTGAATCTTTCCAATCTTGAAGGAGAAGCTCTAACATACCTAACTGCATTACGTACAGCCATAATAGAGTAATCCAATTCCTTTAAGCCATCACCCACTATCAAATTCAAAATATGAGCCGAACACCTCACGTGTAAAAATTCCCCATCACAAATAGCACTCTTCCAAATCTGTAATCTTTTCTCATGTGCCCAATAGCCCCATTGTTAGAAGCAGCATTGTCAACTGTGATTGTAAAAACCTTCTCAATCCCCCATTCTTTCAAACATGCCTCAATTGTTTTACCAATTGTCTCTCCCTTATGATTTGAAATTTGACAAAAATTCAATATTCTTTTTTGCATTTTCCATTCAGAATCTATAAAATGAGCTGTAAGCACCATATAATTAACATTTTGAATGGAAGTCCATGTATCAGTGGTAAGAGAGACTCTTTGTGAATTCTTAACAAAAAATTACTTCAATTTTTTCTTCTCTTCATTGTAGAGACTAATTATATCCCTAGCAATTGTAATGCGTGAAGGAGGATCAAACTTAGGGCATGCAGTACTACAAAATGATCTAAACCATTCCTGCTCCACAAATCGAAATGGCAATTCATCAATGACAATCATTTTGGCACATGCCATCCTACAAGCTGCCTAACTAAATCCTATAGCTACAAGATTACTACCTGATCCACTTCCATCCTCACTGTCACTGTTCTTTAGAAAATGTAAAATCTTTTGCTTCTTATCTTCTAATTTGTAAGGATTCTTCTTACACTGATTGTTTATATGGTTCCAAAGAGTACTTGTCCCATTTCTTCTAGTATCACTTGCATAATCTTTGCCACAATAGTTGCACACAGCTCTAGGCTCAGAATAATCATCCTCATTTTTAGTAAAATGTTCCCATATTTCAAATTGTTGCCTAGGTTTCCTTTTTACAGCTTTATCCTTAGAATCCTTAGGTGGCAACGGAGGTTTAGAGCCACTACTTGATTCAATCTTCGTATTAGTCATTTGATTTTCATTGATGTTTCTTACACATTCAGGATCGGTATTACTAGCTGATTCCATCTGCCATTGAAGCAATCAAAAATTTGAGATATTTTCTTGAAAATTAATTATTTGGAATTCACATTATCTAAACCCTAGCTAGGTACAAGTCAACTAAGCAACTTGGATTCATTAATCGACTAAGCAACTCTTCAAACTCAACTATTAGAGACAAAGGAACAATTGAGATAAGTAGATAAGTCTATGTTGATCTCATGAGAGTAGAGACTTCTTCTTACTAGAGTATGCATGTATTCAAAAATCAAGAACTTAAGAGAATATTAGTTACGCTGGAAATTGAATTTAAACAAGGCACTAGACATTCAACACAGCAACATGCAGCTTCATAAAGGATTTGCAAGGATTATTTATATAGGGAAATGATAAGTTTACAGAATACCTATAGAAAAAAAAGTGATGTTATTGAATAATGGAATGGAGACATTCTATAATTATGGAACATTCTGATCATAAGTGCGAATTTTTTTTTTTTTAATGTAAAGTGATGTTCTACAAACAGAAAATTCAACCAAATTAAAGTTTATATTAGAATAAGATTATCTATTTGGATGCTATTAATTAATCTGAAACAAATTTGGCTAAATATATACATTCTACACAATCTCATTTCACATTATTTTGATGATATATATATTATTTGAAAAATTATAAATCAGATGAAAATTAGTTCTATTAATGCAAATATAGGCTATAATAATAATAATAATAATAATAATACAAATATAGGCATGTGTCAACATGACCATATTATTGCAGACTGTACACCAAATTAAGGATAAGAATTCTGTAATCTATAGATTAAAGCTACTAATTAATTATGGAACTCCCTCATACTGCAAAACATCCATTTAAGTCGAGTAATTAACGTTTTCTCCTGCGCCTTCAGGTCAGGTCCTCAATCTAGCTCTATTAATATAATTACAGTCAAGAAATGTAATTAAGAAGTCGAAATTGGCTGTGTAATATACACAAGTGTTGGACAAATATGGTTTCTATTCTGTTCAACCCAACTTATTCTGCCGGCCCAAGACTTATGAACAATCCTCTAGCAACCTGAATACTAATCATTTAATCTATCTAAAACATTCAATATAATGTGGAGAGAGTCTACCTCAATCGGCAAATCGGCGATCGAAAAGGGGGAAGAAGGCGATGGGACTGTTGCAAGCCAACGACGGTGTCAAGAGGTGATACCAGCAACCGGCGAATCAGCTATCTGAAACAATGGGGAAAGAAGAAGATGGGATGCTCGGAGTTGAACTGCTGCGAGGCAATGGGGAGACAGATGGGATGCTCGGAGTCGAACTGTTGCAAGGCTAACGGAAACGATGGGGGTCGCCACTCGCTAGTAGGTTGGCGCCGATCGCCGGCGATCCGAAGGTCCAAAGGGAGAGAGACTGCGGCAGTGCGGTGGGTGGGTGGGCTCGGGTTAGGGTTTGGGGGAAATGGGGAGAGAAAGATGAGAGGAAGGAAGGAGGCCGACGACTATTGACGCTCAGCCTTAGCAATTTATTTTTTTATTTTTTATTTTTTTTAATTATATTTTATATATACTCGGGCGGTTCGGTTTAAAACCGAACCGCCGGTCTGCCAAACCGCAAACCGCGCGGTTTGGCAGATTTCCAAACCGAACCGAACCACACATTCAAAAAACCAGCCGGTTCGGTTCGATTCGGCCGAAAACCGCGGTCCAGCGGATTTTTTGAACACTCCTAATTGCTAAGGATTTAGCAACTGCATAAAACCTTCAACACCTTGACTCTGAGAGGAGTTAGAATTTGATTCAGAAACCTGACTCATAATATGATTTTTCAGCTAGTTAAGGGATATCTGATTAGATGTAACATTTCTCTGCCTAGGCTTATACTCGGGAGGATATCCATGAAGCTTATAGCATTTGTCAGTTGTGTGTCCAGTAAAACCACAATGACTACATATGGACCTCTCCCTTTTTTAAGATCTACCTTGATTTGACCTATTACTATCATGTTTGATAGAGAACGTGACTGGATCATTAACAACAGTATGAATGTTCCTTTGATTTTCCTCTTGAGTAACTAGGGAAAACACCTTATTAATTGGAGGAATTGGATCCATTAGCAACAGTTGTCCCCGAACTTGTGCATAGGAATCATTTAGGCCCATTAGAAATGACATTACATATTTAGTGTGATAGTGTTTTGCTAAGGCCTTTATACCACCACAAGAACATCTTCCATAAGAGCAGTTTGGCCTATAATTGCTAAGTTCATCCCAAATGGTCTTAAGTTTTGTGAAATAAGCACTAATAGATAACTGGCCTTGTGTTAGATTCATCAAATCTCTCCTAAGCTGAAATATCCAAGGACCATTAAACTATTGATATCTTTCCTTAAGATCATTCCAAATATCATAGGTAGATTCAGAAAATATCACACTTGCAGATATTTCTTTAGAAACAGAATTTAAAATCCAGGAAATCACAATATTGTTGTTTTTGGTCCAAGAATTGAAAAGATGATCATCACCTGGTGGCCAAGAAATCAAGCCATTAACAAAACCTAATTTGTTCTGATCCAATAAGCATGACGCGGCTCCATGACGCGTAGTTGTCTCCAGTGAGCGGTTGAGATACCAACAACAATCCAAGATTACCAGAATGATGTAGGAAATAAGGACTCGAGGCTTTGTCAACAGAAGAGATGCTCATTGATGGAGAAGAAATTTTTGGACATGAAGTTGCCATAGAACAAGTATGAGTGATCAATCAGATATCAAAAGAAATGAAGACAGTGACGGAATCAGATCTCAAGGTTTGCAATCTAAAAAAAAGAAGAAGAAAAAGAAGAACGAAGACTATAATACTGACTTGCAGGACTCCGAATAATGGAGATCCACAGCAACACCAGGAAAAACAACACACAACGTCGTCAATTAAAGAAGAAAAGGAAGTGTACCCAGAACTCACGGCGTTGGAGACTAATGAAGAACGGGAATCGATGGAGGCAAAGTCTAGGGTTTTGCTTTGATACCATAACAAAGAGACACAAGAATGTAAAGGCTTCACCGACCCACTTCATTCATAGAGATCTCTGCCTTAAATATGCCCAAAAACTAATACACAAATTACAAAGATGTCCTTAAGACAAAAATATAGAAATGCCCTTCTACAGAACATAAAAAATACAACCATGCCAATGTTAACATGTAAGCTATTACAATACAAAACAGAATATAACAAAATTAAAACTCTATTCGAGAACATGCAACAAGTGTGTTAACACACCTGTAGCTTAGAATGAAAAATAGAGGAAAGCCAATGGTGCTCAAATGATAGATGGAAAAGTTTTTTGAAGTCTAGTCCGTTGTTTGTTGTACTTGATAGCAAAAAAACCCAATCTCATGTTTGCAACAGGTCTTCTTTCAAGATTTATGCTGAGTCCAAGTGAGTTGCATTATAAGGATGCTAAAAGAGTGTAGAGATATATCAAAGGGTCCAAGGATTTGGGAATTTGGTTCAAGAAGGGTCAGAATTCAAGGTTGATCGATTACACTGACAGTGATTGGGTTAGTTCTGAAGATGACATGAGAAGCACATATCAAGCTATTTGTTTACAATTGGTTTAGGTGTGTTTAGTTGGAATTCTAAGAAGCACGATATTGTGGTTCAATTAACTGCAAAAACTAAATATGTGGTTGCATCAGTTGTTGTTACTCAAGCCATTTGGTTGAGAAAGATCAAGTCTGATCACTCACAACTGTAGGAAGATCTAATGGAAATCCTATGTGACAACCAATCAGCAATTGCAATTGCTAAGAACCATGTCTTCCGTGGAAAGAAAAAGCATATGAAGATCAAGTATCACTTTGTGAGAGATGCCAAAAAGGAAGAAGTCAAGCTGATTTACTGCAGCTCTAAAAATCAATTGGCTAACATTCTAACTAAGGCTTTGCCTAAGGCAAAGTTTGAAACATTAAGGAGTCTACTTGGTGTTTCCAAGCAAAAGTCTCAAGGAGGAGTGTTGAATGTTGAAACTTTTGATGTTCAAATGTAATGATGATTTTTGGTATGAAGTTCAGCTGAAATTGTGAAATATTGTTGATAATTTTAGATTGATGTGCAGTTTGTGGAGGAGCAGAAAATCAAGAAATATTAGGTGGTTAGGTTGTAGATTTTAAGGAAGCATGTTTTGTGCTTTATGACTATATATATGTAATTGTTCTTGATGAATGAAACAAGAGTTTTTGCCTCATTTTCTGCCTGCTTTCTTCTTCCTCAATGTAAACCAACATAATCGACGGCACGAGTGGATGGACTATGTGGAGGCCATTTTACTGGAGAAGAATGGGAAGGGATTAATAGTAGAATGAAGTTTTGCTGAGACTAAAAGAGTTTGTGTGCATAGGGTGCCAATTGGAAGGATCGCATTAACTTTATATAGGAAGCCAAAATGGGGACACGTGCAGTTGTGATGAGCCATTTGAGATAACCTTAAAAGTGGCGACTCTAGACAACGCCTATGAAATTTTGTGCTTTCCTAAAAGCACATGTTATCCCAATCGTTACTCTAGCAAGAAAGGTTCACAAAGTGGTTCAGGAGGGTTTTTAGGTATTCACTGACCTATCGATCCATAAGTAGGGAAAATACACTTTGGAGAAGGGGACTTTCCAAGGACTTTAACATTCCATACATCATCAGAATGTTTCTTTTACTTAGCATTATATACATACACGCGCATATATAGGCTATTGATGAGAACCGTTCTTGGTTCAATGGTCGAACTGGATATCTGTTTTGTTAGGAATTCTTACATCAACTTTCAGGGAATCAAATTAGTTTGTCAGAGTAGTATATCGTCCAAATAGAACTGTACAATCTAACCCATTTTAGTTTTTACAATCATATTCTGTTCTAAAAGTAAAAATTGTGAAAGAGGTTATACCACAAAGTATTTTTATTGTCAGCATGCACACACGTACATCTTTACTACTTATAACCACCACACCAGCATCTCAAAATTCAAGGATTGTGACATTTACGTCTTTGTATAAAAAAATGCTGCCACTTTAGCAAGATTTCTCTTATTCATCATGATGCTGAGATGCGACGTTAATTTCTACGGCTTTCGGGAGCTTTTGGGTAGTTGAGCAATTGGGTTCTCAACATTTAGCCAAAGCAAACAAGTTTTAAGCTCGCATTCTCTAGTTGAATAGCAGATATGACATACATACATATATATATAGTCGTCTTTATGGCACCAAAGGAGAGAACTTTTAAGATAACATTCAATGTTGTTTTTTATCAGGCTTAACAGGGCGGGCTAACCTTACATTGATTAATTAGCTTCAATTTTTACAGCTATATATTGTTTGTTAAGTTTATTGGTTATGCATTATGAATGATCAGTATGAATCTCAAGCTTGGCCATGCATTTTAAATATATATGTATGTATATTTGTGCAACTTGGTAATTGGTAGGCATTAATTTCATGTTTTATCGTGTTATGTTTCTTCTTATGCTGTAGGAAATCTCAAAATTAAGGTACGAATTATGCCCACGTTCGATGAAAGAAAGGAAATTCTGGAGGATATACTTCATTCTAGTTAGCAGTCATGTGGCTCCGTAAGTGTAACTTGTCCTGGATTAATGATTAATGAATGAATGATCTGGCATTAAGCATTCTGTAGAGTTGCAATTAATTAAGCACGGTTTCCTGATTGTGAGCCCTCTGGCTGTATCTAATGTGGTGCTTCTAATTTAATTAGGTTTGAAAAGCGATTCATGGAGGAGGCTAAGATAAAACCTCACGAACAAGGGAGAGAGACCAAACTGAGCCGAACTTCAACAGCTCGTACGTCTTTTAATACAGATGTGGGAATAATGAGCGAAAGAAGTAACACCTCTTCAACCGCTGACCTCGATGTATTTCTTCTGGGAGATCTGGGCGAAACAGATGATGAACTAGGTAGGTATACTGTTAACCCATCTTGAATTCTCTTCAATTGACCTAAAAGCTTACGGCTTTGCTGATTTTATCTTTTATATTGTTATTATTTTTAATCTCAATTAAGATTGTAATCCAGCCCAGCCGAGCTTGCTAAGATTTTGGCAAGCTCAAGCTCTACTCGAGTTCAAAAATATGTTCAAACTCGATTCGTTAGAACCTTGTTCATCATAAACGAGCTCAAACTCAAGCTGGAACTAGCTCGTTTATCATAAAAAAAATGAGATTTTGGCTAGTTAATTAGAATTTTTTTTAATTAAAGCTATTAAAATATATTTTTACATAACAAAAAATATAATAAATATAAACATTAATTTTCAAAACTAATACAATAACATTTTTTAAACAAATATTTATCACAAATGTAAGGATAAATATAAATAATAAAATATTAAAATAATAATAAAAATATTTATTTTACAAGCCTATTCACAAATTTATTTGCAACCCTGTTCATGAGCTTTATTCATCAGTCGAATCGAGCTGAGTTTTGTCATTTATGAGTCGAGCTTCAAATTGGAGTCCAAATTTAACTCGTTTATAACACGAGCAAAACACGAACAAACTCTCACCAAACCCCTCGCTCATTTACAACCCTAATCTCAAGATACATACCACTTGTATTGGATTAACGTACCAACTGGGCTTGCTATTTCCTGTTCATCTAATTGTTTTCTTTTCCAAAATACTTTATTTTCCCTTGGGCTCTATATTTTCTAAGTTATCAACACTGTTATGGCGTTTCAGATAATGGAGATGGAGACTTTGATCACGATGATTTTTTATGAGATTTATTTGGTAAGCACTGTTTATAGTTTTGTTTAATCTTTTGTTAATTAATTTCATTAATTCTTTACACCCCACTATACATGTTGCATTGTTTGTTGTTGACATTTTACTTAGAAAGTCGCATTTATCTGCAGGAAGGCGCAAAAGGATAACAGATGAAGATGGGATCGATGGTTCAACATAACATAAGGTTTTCCATATTTGGATCTTGAAGATATAAGCATTCCCAACAATAATCTACCTATCTACCCTTGTTATTTTTCATCTATATTCATATCCTTGTTGACTCCATCTTAGTCTAATTTCTCTCTCGCTCGCGATTTATCCGAAGAGATGTCTTTAGTGTACGAGTCCCTCAATGTCCTACATGTATCATGAAAGAGTCATTAAGATATATTGATCTGATTATCGATACAAAATATTATCCATATTTAATTGCCTTTTTTTTTTTGTTAAGTTACGTCATGTATTTTAAGCAACTAAAATATCGCTAATGTAATAAATTGCGTAAGTATGTGACATAAAAGTGGGATTAGGTTACTTGAGATGATGATAAACTAAGGAAATGACCTCAAATAGAAATTAAGTAGGTGATAGATTGTCACAGCCCATACTTGAGATTACATCTCAGGTGAGCATAAAGAGAGAATGAGTTCCATATCTTCGAGATAAGACTAAGGCAATCAAGATTAAATGAGACTCTAGTAGGGTCTCAAGGTCAAACTCACCTAGTTGAGGTGAGTTAGCGACCAATGAGCCAATGAGCATTGAACCGGTTTGAGGGAGTACCTTGGGCTTTGGATGCCCATAATAGAAGTAAAGGTGTCGAAGTATATATTGTTAGACCGAGAAGTGCTATGGCACACACCAAGAGGGGGGTGAATTCTGTATTTTTAAAAACTTGATAGAAAAACTTGAAATCTTTTCCAAAACAAATAAGAATATATTGAAAGATTGATAGAAACTTGAAAGCCTTTTGATAGAAATGCTAGCAATGATAAACAAACTAAATAGCACAAGCATAAGAGAAGAACACAAAGGATTTATAGTAGTTCGGTTTAACCCAAGCTTAATCCACTACCTTAGCTCCTCACTAAGGATTTTTCAAACCATCCACTAAAACTCCCTACTTAAACCAAGTAAGTCCTCTAGTCCGAGACTAAGAATTACAACCTCCCACTCAAATGAGCCATCTAGCTACACAAGCTATGAAATATAAGAAATATAGAATTGGAGAGAATCTAAGAGATGAGTCTCTTAGTTACAATGTCTCTAAAAAATGATACAAAACTTAAATGAATATATACAGATTAAGATCACAACCTTGAAGAGAAAAAATAGAAGCACGGTGAATGTAAATAGAACGAGTATAAAATGTAAGCTCAATTAAATTCGTTCCCGTCTATTAGCCATCTCTTGATCCTCTTTGAGTTGTATATATAGGCTTCCTAAAAGATTGAAGAGAAATATATCCGTTTGTGACCGTTGGGTTTTGAAAAACTAGTTGTTGGAAACTTTCTTCAAAAGAGATAGTCGACAGAATATAATGTATAGTCGACTATATTTTCAAATAAAATAAGGCATAGTCGACAGACAAGAAAGCATAGTCGACTATCTTCTAACACAAAATACTCATAGTCGACAGACACATACATATAGTCGACAGATACAAAATTGTAAAGAAGATTTTGAAAATCATGAACAAACATAGTTGACAGAAGAAAAGCCATAGTCGACTATCTTTACATGATAGTTGATAGAGTGAAAAATAGTCGACAGAAGCCTTAAATAGTTGACAGATCAAATCAGCATAGTCGACTATCCTTATGCATAGTTGACAGCACAAAATCACATAGTCAACTATCCATTATGAAAAATTGAAAACTCAACTAATAACATGTAGAAACACACTTGATTGATACAAAACATCATAACATATTTACATTTCTTTAGTTTAAGTAAATGTATATCTAAAAAATCAAAATCCATAAGAATAAGAAAGTAGAATTTGGGTTTTAGTACAAACTTAGGATTTTGTAATTTTACCACCTCCAAGATATACACTTTATATTTCTTGAAAAATTCGTTAAAAATCATTTTATCACTAATGAATATTAGCTATTGAATTACCGGGAGTTAGTTTTCTAAAAAGAAAACATTTTCATATGTGTCTCCTTATAAAGTGCTAACCTTCCAGACTTAGAAAAATATGACCTTGAAATCTCGATACTTGAAATTCATTTGGTTTTCATTCTCACAAAGTAATATTTGATATTGAAATTGATTTATGTTGAAAATCACAATCTTGATTCATGACTTAGGGATTAAATAAAATATTATTTTTCATCATCAAAACTAAGTATACAAAAGAAAAACAACATATATAGCCTAACAAAAGTCTAATAAAAATACAAGCGTGTGGAATGAGGATTCTGACTGGATAACCAATGATACTAACTCTGAGAATTGGTTTTCGTAAAAGGACGTTAGGAAACCTAACTAAGACTAAGGGAGGTTAGACTCAGAGTGAAAGACAACCTCGTGGTGATTGAGATCAAAATAAAAGTCCCAATGAGTTAGTGAAACATGACCTAATTATTAACAGATATAGTTAATAATATCTCAAGTAGACTCAAGCATTCCCTTGGGAGTAGATCTCAAGGTCGAGTTTAGTGATTCAAGAATTAAGCAAGTAAAGTGTGGCACAAGAAAGAATGTTAAAAAAACTTGAAGGGCATAAATAAAATTAATGAAGTAAATTCTGTTATTTTAGAAAATTAAGTATATAAGGATAATTAAAATAACATGGTAGGCCCTTATGCAATTGTGAAAACTTATTTACATATAAATAATGAAGAAGAGGACCCATATGATTTATATAGTTATATTACATTTATATATATATATATCCACCTACTTGCTCAACAAAAGCCAAGAAAAAAGTGAGCATGTGAGAGAAAGAAATTGTGAAGGACGGAGAAAGAAATGAGAAGGGAGAAATCAGGAGAAAAAAGAGAAATACGAGGAGCTTGATATAGTCAGTCACAAGTCACATTGGAGATCGAGAAGAAGAAGAAGAAGAAGGAAAAAGAAGACATATTAAATGGCTGCTGCTAGGTAGTTTTGGTTGAGATAAATTGAGTTTCTCTTCAATTTTTCTCTAGTTTTTCTTTGATTTGAAGCTATAATCTGACTCCTCAATCTCTAGATCCCGATTAATGTCTTACATGTGTCATAAGTTGTAGGATCTAAGTAAGAACAAAGTTTATAGAGAAGTGACTACTCGCTTTTTTTTTTTTATCAAAGGTAAATATGTGCATTGATCAAGTGAAACTATATAAATACACTGGGCATATCCAGGCCAAAAGAACACAAGCCAAATCTAATGCCCCATAGCTAGGGCCTCATAATGGGATAAAATATTAGGATATAACGAGAAAATCACCCTGTATACATGTGTTTTAACCCTTTTGATTATATTCTCCACCAAAGGGCTTTGACTTTCAAAAGGATGATAGTTTCTCATTGTCCAAATATAATAGACAGCACAAGAAAAAGCAATTTTCTTGGCTTTAGATTGCCATGAAGTCCCTCGATCCTCATTTTTGAACCATTTAACACACTAGCAATTGATGACATAGATCTTCGAATACCAATCCAAGCCCTTATGTGCCCCCAAATCTCAAAACTTACTAGACATTGAAAGAAAACATGTTGGTGGGTTTCTTCACAAAATCCGCAAAGGCCACAGCTTCTATCAATTTCCATGAAGTGCAGCCTATCTTTCGTAAGAAGCTTTGTCTTAACAAAAAGCCATAAAATAAAGGCATGCTTAGGAGCGATGTCAGCGTTCCAGACTTCTCCAGCCCACAACTTCCGAACACCTTTTGGACGATAATAATCATACGCTTTTGAAACACAAATGGCATCACCTTTCTCCCAGCGAGAAAGCAATCTGATCGCAGCATCCATCGAACCTTCCAAGCAGCAAAGAGAATCTTTAATAAACAGAATTTTCTCAACAGCGGAGAATCGTCCCCAAGAGCTGATCTGGCCCATATAGATCTGTTACCAAGATAAACTTGGTTTACCCATCTAATCCATAGAGAGTCTTTTTTCTTATGAATATTCCATAATGTTTTGGCTAAAAGCGCCACATTCCAACATCTTGAATCCTTAAACCCCAGACCGCCTTCCTACTTAGACAAAACAACTTCTTTCCAGGCAACAGGTGGATGTTTAGAATTCCATAAGAATGCACAGCAAAGACTATAGATTTTATCAATAACACCTGCAAGGATAGGCAAAACAGCAAGCCAAAAACATTCAACACCCTGCAAAATAGATCTAATCAGCTCAACTTTATCCACATACGACATGGGCGAGCTCCTCTAGCCATTAATATAACCTACTAATTTATCGGTTAAAGCAGCATAATGGCTAATTCTCAACTTCTCTATAGCTAAAGGGATTCCCAAATACCGGAAAGGCATGGATCTAAAAGAAAAACCCGACAGCCTCTGAATAATAGCAAAATCAGAACCGAAAATACTTGCTGAGAAAAAATTGGACTTAAGCTGATTAATGCTTAGACCCGATTTAGCTCCAAAATCAGTCAAGCATTTCATAATGATACTAACGAACATAACATCTCCTCTAGCCATTAGCATCAAGTCATCAGCAAAGGCCAAGTGGGAAATTCTCAAGCTACCACATTTGGGATGGAAATTAAAGTCCGAGTAATCTATGGCAATCTTTAACAATCTTGACAAATAATCAAGGCATAAAACAAATTAAAAGGAATAGAGACAGGGGATCTCCTTGCCTCAACCCTTTTTTACCTTTAAAGAATCCACACATACCACCATTAATAAGAATAGAGAAGGACACTGAAGAAACAGCTTCCAGAATCCAGCCAATAAAGATGGAGGGGAACCAAAGACCTTCCAAAATACATCGAAGAAATTCTCAATTAACCAAATCATATGCTTTCCTAATATCAATCCTGGCAAGCCATCGAGGAGAACTCACTACAAGAAAAATCGTATTTAGCGACGGAATTCTTCAGTCGCTAATTAGTGACGGATAGCAACGGAATTTCCGTCGCTAATTTTTTTAAATATTTTTTTAATTTAGCGACGGAATACTTGTCGCTAAATTTTAATTTTTTTATTTAAATTTGTTATATTTTTTAGCGAATTTGAATTTTTTTTATTTTTTAGCGACGGAGTTAACCCCGTCACTAAATTTTTTTTATTTTTTAGCTACGAGATTGACCCGTTGCTAAATTTTAATTTTTTTATTTAATTTTTTCTTTTAGCAACGGGAGTGACCCCATCACTAATTTTTTTTATTTTCACTAAAAAATAAAAAACTTAAATTAAAAAATTAAAATTTAGCGATAGTCAAATTCATCGCTAAAAATAAAAAAATTAAATAAAAAATTAAAATTTAGCAAAGTAAAAAAAATTAAATAAAAAATTAAAATTTAGTGACAGGTCATTCCAGTCGCTAAAAATTAAAAAATAAATAAATAAAAAATTAAAATTTAGCGACGGGGTCACTCCTGTGGCAAAAAAGTAAAAAAAAATTAAATAAAAAGTTAAAATTTAGCGATGGGGTCTCTCCTGTAGCTAAAAAGTAAAAATAAATAAATAAAAAATTAAAATTTAGTGACAGGTATTTTCCGTCCCTAAAAATTAAATAAAAAAAATCTTAATTTAGCAACGGGGACAACCCTGTCGCTTAAAATATAAAAAAAAACTAAATAAAAAAATTAAAATTTAGCGACAGGTCAACCAAGTTGCTAAAAAATAAAAATAAATAAATAAAGAATTAAAATTTAGCGACGGGGCCAACCCGTCGCTAAAAAATAAAAATAAATAAATAAAGAATTAAAATTTAGCGACGGGTCAACCCGTCACTAAAAAATAAAAAAATTAAATAAAAATTAAAAATTTTACATTTAAACATATAGTAAAAATTAAACTAATAATTTTTTAAGTATATTAAAATTAAAATCAAAATAAAAATATAATTTTTCATTGCTAATATAATAGATATAATAATTAATAAATTTTTATTTAAATTAATAACGAAATAAAATTAAAATTAATATTCATTTCTCTCTATTAACATTAAATATTAAAATTAATATTATTAAATAAGTTTGAGAAATTTTGGTGTGTAAATATAATTCTGAAATATTTGAAAGAGAATAGTATAAATATATTTTATATACATCAATGAACAAGGAAGCTTCTAGATCAGCTAACTTACGCTCGAAACTTGGTCATGAAAAGTTGGGGGTTCGAATCTGGTTGAGAGCATGAGATAATAACTAAGAGTATTATCCCAGCACTGCCACGTGGTGAGTAGAGGAATGGCCATGTGGCACACATGAGGGGTGGTTGGGGCCTAATGTATGTTAAATTTTGAATTTTGGGGTTAAATTTAGCGATGGGGTCAATCCCGTCGCTAAAAAATATATAATTAATTAATTAATTAAATAAAAAATTCAAATTTAGCGACAGAGTCAACCCCGTCGCTAAAAATAAAAAATTTTAATTTAGCGACGAGATCAACCCTGTCGCTAAAAAATAAAAAATAAATAAAATTTAGCGACGGAATTCACCCTATCGCTAATTCCGTCGCTGATTAGCGACAGGTACGACCCCCATCGCTAATTTCGTCGCTAAAATAATCCCGTCGTTAAATTTTAGCGACGCCCTTTTTAGCGACAGAAAGGTACCTGTCAATAAATCTGTCGCTAAATTTTAAATTTAACGACGAAATTTTCCGTCGCTAAAACGTTGATTTGTTGTAGTGATTCCTCTTCCTGTTGTATTTTCTCAAAAGCACTTGGTCCAAATGAACATTGTCAACCATGCTCCTACCTTGAATGAAAGTCGATTGGGCTAGATCCACCAAAGATGGCAAAATAGGGGCCAAACGAGCCACAAGAATTTTAGCAATCACTTATAGGTGACGTTACAACATGAAATGAGCCGATAATCTTGCACCGTGGAGACATGCGAAGATTTAGGAATGAGAGCAATGGCAGAGTGATTAACTTGCTTCAACAAGGATGATAATCGAAAAAATTCTTCCACTGCCTCACAAAAGTCATTACCAATAATGTGCCGAGCCTTTTTGAAAAAGCACGAAGTGTAACCGTCCAGACCAGGGGCTTTGTCCTCTCCAATACCATCTAACGCCACCTTGATCTCCTGCCTAGACACCATTTTAATAAGATTTTGAGCTTGTTGAACAGAAACCTTCGGACAAGAATCAAGCACCATTGGGTCAATGTCATCAAAAAGAGAATCCCTGCCCAACAACCCTTTAAAATATCCCATAAATTCATCTTCAACCTGGGACTGAGACGTGGTTAGAGACCCATCCGCTTTATGGACAGTAGCAATGAACCTCCGTTTAGCGTTCCGCTTCGCAATGGCATGAAACAGTTCGGTACCCTTATCACAGTTCATCAAATACGTAGATTTGGTAATTTGAACATAAAATTGCCTCTCCGCCTCAGATAGGAATCTGGACTCCTTTGTGAGCTTATCCACTTTGCTTCTCAATTCAAGATTTCTAGGGTTGTCATGAAGATCCAACTGAACCTGCTTCAAGGCTGCAACAGCTTGTTGTGCCCTATCCGAGATATGAGAGAATCGCTGCCTGTTAAGTGCTTTAAAGGAACATTTGAGCTCTTTCAATTTCTGACACATCACAAATTGCTTAGACCCAACAAAATTCTATTGCCAAACTGATCCCACCATCTCATGAAACCCATCAAACTCAGCCTGCATATTCAAGAAATATAATGGTTTTTGCGGCACATGGACCTGGTTAAGGAGGGAAACAATAAGGGGAGGGTGATCTGAAAGACAACCGGATGGAAGGAAATTTGCCATAGCATGAAGCCCCGAAATGACTACTCAGTTAGACTATAATGGGTTTAAAGGTTCGGGTAAGTTGTAGTTTGGGTGATTTGAAGTTATAATCCTACTCTATAAAATTCATAAAGAAATAACCCATCCATATATATGCAAGATTTGCGAAAGCATAAAGTAAAATTCGAGCCCCAAAGCTCCTATGGTCAGCTAACCAATTTTAGTGGAGTATGGTAATATTTCAAGTAAGCTCCTTCTGGTGTTGCTTTGACAATTGAAGGTTGTGATTTGATTATGTGTTTTCATGTGTAGTTGGTGTGGGATCTTGGACAAAATTTAAGCTTAAGGGTGTTATGTATGTGGTAAATCAGATTTATTTCCAAGAGTATTGGTTCGTGAACTTACCTTGCATGTGCATTTAAGTGACATAACAAGTTTATCGGTAAGTTCATGAGCATGTATATTCCTTTGCATATGTATCACGAGGATCAAACCAACACTAGAGAGGGTATCCAAAGAAGCCTTGGTTAAGCTACTAGAGAAACATATGTTTGGGTAAGCTTAAATCCTTTTTTTTGCGATGAATTTATTTTGGCTATATGTGATGTTTTGATGTCAAATATGTACTCGCATGTATAAGTTTAAGGCACATACGTGATTTTTTGGAAGTTCTAGGACTTTATACAATTTCCATAAAGTTTAGGGACATTAATGTGATAGTAAAAAGTATTAAGGGTCATTACGGTAAAATTGCATTATTTAATGCCTAAATGAAATTACCTTAAATTACTATGCCATTATTGGATTTGGTGAAGTTTTATCGTATAAGGGCAATTAATGGATGATATATGGTTTTTGTAGGAATTGAGGTTCAAGTTGAAGGAAGTAGTCATCCTAACACACAAGTATTGGGTTTTATTAGACACCCAAAGTTAAGCACACTTAATCAACAGTAGTGCTATAAATGAGAAGGCCTCGAGTTGAGAATATCTTCTCCTAGTATGATCCACCTATATTAATGGCATTGGCAAAGCTAAGATTGGTGATTGCATGGCAAATACTTGAAAAGTCGAGATGATTAGCCCAGATACAACAACCATTAGCATTGTCAGCAACTGAGGGATAGCTAAACAAATGGGGTTTCTACTAGATTTCTTTTATAAGCATAATAAATGCACATGGCTTCCAATATGCCAAAAACACAACACACCACTATAGGTACAACTGTAGGACACCCACACACATACTTCTTACAACCTTGAGTATCCTAGCTGCTATTCACAATGCATCATTCAAAAACTTTCTAAATCCAACAAAAAACTCTTACCATGTTCATAGTACATAGTAACCCCGACTTACACCCTCAACAACATATAAGGTAAATCTAAGCCTTACATAACCCCTGTTTATACAATTGTGATACACAAGTCTCAAATAAATCCAAAGGTTGTATAAGATTCATAGAACATGAATAACATGAAGTTAAATTAAACATCAGCATCCTCGTAGTCTTTTCTCCTGCTTGTCTCCGGGGTACCAGGCATGCTAATATACCTAGGACATTGAATGTCCCAGAGACATCAACCCAAGTTAGATATTGACATCTAAGTGAGTGCATCAAAGAAGGAAAGCGTGCATGTAACTGAGTTATGCAAATGACATGAAACCGCCCGTGTGGTAGTGACGCTGAGGTGTTGCAATCACCCCCACTGATCTATCATGTTCTCACATCTCCATGACTTTTCATCAGTCTAAAATGAGATCCTGACTTCAGCTAGACACACACACCAAGGGATGCATGACAAAGAAAGAGAAAATATTCGATATAAAGGAAACTCATGCTTATGCAAGTAATCACCTTTACCCGTGTAAAGACAAAATGTTCAGTATGTAACATAAAGATGTAATAAGCACTCACCTTGCTGGTTTGGATGCGTTATGGTACTGTTCACAGGATTCGGGAATGGTTATCTCACTGTTTTGATGTTGTTTCACTCCTTTTACGGTGGCGGTCCAAATTTTCCAGCGAAGTGTTTTTCCACCTCTTTTTTTGGCAAAGTTTCTCCTCTCAAACTAACCTTCTTTTTCCTCTTGTTAATGGTGAGAATGTCCCATCTAAAGGCTTAATATTTATAGGCATCCTTGGTCAATCTAGGTGTGCCATGTGTCGCTTGGATAAGTTAGAAAATCATTACTTTCATAGGATCGCGCCACGTGTCCCTAGAAATTTGTGTCATTTCATACGACAAGTGTCCATTGAGATATGTGCCACCACATGTTTAATTAGATTTTCAAGATTCCCCATCATTACATCCCACATGGTAAATTACATTTTCTACATTTCCCATCATTACACCTTTAATTAATAACCACATCCCACATGGTTAATTTCATTTTTCACATTTCCCATCATAAGACTTCAAATCCTATCTCTAAGTGGCCAATGAATGCTTGCCACATGTCCTTAAGGATAAGGTTTGGAGACTTTAGCAAACTTGGAGGCTAAGTAAGCCTTTCTTGGCAAATCACGTGATGCCACCTCAGGGGGTCATTATGAGCCATCATGTGACCTTATCTTATCTTCCAAGTGACCAATGGTTGATCCAACAATGGATTAAATGTCATTTGAGATCAGCAATCATGACTTAACTATATTGGAACAAGTTTGGAATCCGTAATCATTACTCTCAAATGGTTTAGTTGGCCCAGTTCATTATTCTAATAATCAAGCTACAGGTTTCAAGAACTACACTTTGCCCCGAACCTTTCGGGTAATTTGCACTTAGGCCCTTAAAACTTGGTCCCCGGGCCATTTTTAATTGTACTTTTTGGTCCCCCAAAAAATAGATAAATTACGCTAATACCCCAAGGTTTTTACATAAATTACATTTTTACCCGAACTTCAGTATTTACGATTTTGCCACTAGCTCAAAGACTGAACTTTTGTCTCAAGGCTTCTATAAGCCCTTGAAATGACCTATTTCCTTCAGCATTAGAACCTAATAACCTCAGGTATTACATCATATTTGAGTTTGAAAATCTAGGATATTACATCCTCCCCCCTTAAAAATAAATTTCGTCCTCGAAATTCCACATCATTCCTCAAGATTATGGTATCCCCAAAATACCTTCCTTAAGATATATCATCTCACTCCTCAAGACTCACATCAAGATGGACAATGTACCCGATTTGGTGTCTCTTATCTAACATAATTACCCTAACTTCCAGCCTTAGGCTCCTGAATTCAACTTAGAAATCAAAGTATTTCATCAAAAAACGACGTAAGGGTTTTTGACCCACTCCCAATTGACTCCCTTCACGAGTCTTATCATAGACACAACTATTTCGGAGAATCCCTTCCTAAATCTCTAACAATAGATTACCAATCTCAAAAAGCTTTCAACCATTTACAAACAGTCAAGGATCCTATCATAGTACTTCGGTCCCTTGGGACTTGGATTCTAGTCCAAACATAACAGCCACGGTGCTACCCAAACTTTGGCATCTGACCGTCTCCGCAATCCACTAAGTAACTCTGACTCGTGGGTCTTACACCCTTACCACAAGCTAGCCTACAAGCTTCTCCAGTAATTAGTCACAAGCCTATCACTAGTCCTCTGTCTTGGTCCTTAGGCTCAAATCCGCTGTTACAGGCCACACACCCATGGTGCTATTGTTAGGCTAGAGCCTCCTACCCCATCTCCAAAAGTTGTAATTGACCCGACTCCTATCACTTCTGATACTTCTTTTAGTACCAGCCTAAATCTCCAAATCATAGGTGATATAATGTTACCCACAACTTCCCCTCTATTGTAACCCATGCTCTTAAATGTACCAAAGTGTACATATTACCACATCATCCAATATTCCAACAGGGCAAGATTCAAGATAATCAAACCAAAGTCAACTACTCATAACTATTGGGATGTACAACTGCCTGCATTCAAGATCGAAGGTCAAGTCAATAACCAGAATAAATTTCTCCCCCAAAGGCCCAAATCTGGGGATCACTCATCCCCATGCTTACTATTCTGGGAATTACCCTTCCCTAAGCAAGCCCATACCACAACACATGCCTTTATCAGGGAAACATACCATTCACAGTTATGACCTACCCTACCCACGTATGCAACCACAGCTTCATCACCCTCCTCATGCACAAACTTTCGAATCTTGAAGCCCACACAACATACCGTGCAATAGTCACTCTCCTGGTACCGAAGTCTTTTCCCTCAGATCAATGACTTAACCCCATGTTCCCAAGATTTCTTCCATTTTCTCTCACAAAGGAAAATACTTAACTTTTAAATGTTCTTTAAATTGTACCTACTGTAATAGCCCACCTTCTCAGGCGTGTTATGCCTTAGGAAATTTGGTCTATATATTTTTTTTTTTTTTTGTTATTTATTTACTTATCCCAAGATTCCCTAAGACCATATCTAGTGTTAGATGAGATATCTATACTAGAAAATAAATACAAAGCGGAAGCTGAATCGAACCTGCTCATGGCAATGCATATAATAATAACTAGACATGGCGTTTATTACAAGTTAATACATAAGCATCTGATGATAAATACAATGTATAGAATTCTTAAACTATCCATATTACAACATATCATCGTACATATACTCGCATCTCGTCGTCTCATGTCCCTATTCATCACCAATCTCGGAATCATCTCTGCAAGTCCCGACTAGAACGTTGAATGTTCCAGGGGCAAACCCATGTTAGATGATGAACCATCTAAGTAAGGGGACCAAATGCAATGTCATGAGTGTATGCAATGTCTTTCATCGTAGGTGTCAACTGCACCCCTCATGCTGCCTATCATTTTAGCGGCCACCTCTTTCGAAGCCAGGGTGTATGGGTGCACCCTTGATAAGGCAGCGGTGCCAGTTCGTACTCCCTACGGCCTCATATGCGTGTGATCAACAATGTCAATGTGTATTTATGCACTTCATGATCATGTCATTGATGCAGTCTACGTGTTGATTTCACATCATAGCATGCCAATATGATAAAAGCATTTTTGAAATTAAACATTTATAACTGTACTAGGTTCAAAACAATACACTTACAGATACGTCGCCTCGAAAGACGTGTTAGTCTCAAAATTCGTTTCGAGCGGCTACTTCTCACCCTCAAAAGATTGCTAGACATTAAATTTATTTTTTAGAATATTATTCTACTATTTTCCATAATTTCTCTTTATTTCTAAATCTTATTTCTTCAAACATTGCATAAAAATTATCTAGCATTTCAAAAATCTAATTTATCTTTACCAATATTCCTTATATAATATTTCTATTATTATGAAATTTTCATGAAATTTTCCAACTTAAATTCCTATTTTTCCTTATTTCCTAATAGCCAAATATATAATTTTTACATAATAATTATCTAGTCTTTTATTTTATTCAATTTCTCTTCACTAATATTTCTTAAATAATACTTCTAACATCCTAAAATTTTCTTGGAATTTTTCTGAATAAAAATCTCATTTTTCTTTATTTCTATAATAGAAAATCTACTTAAATAATTAATAAATTTAGCATTTTCCAGAAAATTCTTCACAAAATAAATCATAAATAGCATTCTAGATCTAATAAAATTTTTGCAATATTTATTTCTTTTATTTTTTTATTTCTTTTCTTTTCTTTTATTTTCTTTTATTTTCTTGCGGGCACGTGGAAGGCACGCGCCTTCTTCCCACTCGCAGGCGCGTGCAACCACGCGCCCGATTGCAGCCGTCTTCTCCGACGGCCATTTCGTCGCCGACGACACCTCGGCTGCTTCAAGCTTCGAAAGAAGCTTCCCTTCCCCTAGATTTCGACCTCCCGAACCCAAATATAGCATTAAATCTTTGAAAAAATGGCCTGACATACCTCGAACTTGCGATTGAAGGCTCGGCTCCGGCGAAGTCACGATTTTCCGGCGACGCTTGGTTCTTCCTTCTCCACTGCTCCGTTGGCCACTAAAATGATCAGAAACGATGCCCACGACTCAAAGACCACGAGCCTGTTCACAAATCTCTCAAACACCCACCCAAACACTCGTTCTAAGCTTTGGATTTTCGGATGAGTGGGCTTGCGCGAACTCGGCTATTTATAGCCAAAAACCCCGCCGCGAACGTCAAATCGAAACCCCACGTGGCTGGGAAAGCCATACCACCGGTCATTTTGGCCATTAATGGCCCCCCCTCTCCCTGAACGCCGCTTGTAGGCGCGGCCATGCTCTGGCCGCGCACTGCTTCTGCAAAATTTGGATTTTTCGGATTTATATATATATATACATGCATATATTACATACATACATACAAATCTATCTATATACGAATTTATTTTCATATATACTTATATACTTATACTTACATGTTTGCATACTTATAAATTAATTTCTAGCATAAATTAATTACCTATCATATATATATCATACTTTATTAAAACATAGCTTAATTAAATTAATTTTATTCATAAAACTTAGGGTATTACACCTACTATGTATTCAGTGTACCTTGCCTTTTGAGATCCGGCAAAATTCTTATCATAGCTTCCCACCAATAGCCCGCTTCGTCCAAAGCATAAAGTGGAATAGATGTTTTTTTTCTTTTTTGATCGGTCGCCGCTTTCATCTTGTATTACCTCTATTCTTGAAAGACTTACAACCAACCTGTTCTCTTGAAAAAATTACCTGCAGTGTCTTTAAGATAATCATCAAGTATTGCTTGACTTCCCTGCAGGCTAAGTAAACCAAAAATACTCAACCAATACAATCATAAACCAATCCTACTATGGTTTTCAACATCCAAGGTATCAAATCCATAAAGGCCACTGGTTATCCCAATTGCTATCATCAGATACCCATAATAATCTGTAACAAGATCTAAGACAACCTTACTATATCTTCCTTTTTAATTCTCAATGGGTTGTATCTTATCCCAAGACAACTTTCAAGAGTATCCTTAATTGAATTCCTCAATAAATTGCTTCCACATCAATTTAACACATGTGGGTCAACAACATTCCTCGATCCATAGTTGCCTACCATTTACGAGTTTCCTACTAATAAATCATAGATAACTATCCCAATCCTCCAAACATTTGTAATCTCTAAATACAATAAGTTATCTCAACCACTATGAATCCGCAAAATCATCCTGAATGGAAATACCACATATCTTTGTAGTCCCACAACAACCACAAGTTACCTAATCCACTATTGGATATTCCACTTCTTATCAAACTATAAGTTGACACATCATATCATCATTTTCCAATAAGACTCATTAGCTTTAAGAAACTATCTTACCGGATTACTAAGACATTTTCCACATTCAAAAACGTAGTAATTTTAAATTTCCTTTGGCTTCCTCAAACAACTAAATCCTTAAAGTTTGTTGACCATCCATACCTCAAATACAAAATTGCATAAATTTACTGACCATCCTTTGCTCATCTCGTTTTGATTGATCCCTTCCCCCTTGCGGGCAATTCCTAGAGAGATCGCCAATCTGCTGGCAATTAAAGCATATGGGCCCGTCCGGATAATATCGGGACAAATGGTGTAACACCCCACTCTCGAGAGCATTAACGTAACGTAAGATTCCGGGGATATATTTTTTTTTCCCAACAATCAACAACAGAAAACCCAACACAAACCGTACCCCGAAGATCCCGTTACACCTTCTCAGTATATCAACTATGATCAATAAACTAAGACAGGTTCACCAACACAAATGCGAAAGCTAGATCGAAACCTTAACAGGTCATAACCAAAATCACTTTACTTATATATAAAGTTAAACCAACGTTTACATGATATTTTCAAAAGTAAACAACATTATTAAAAGGACATAATGTAAACTATCCACTAATCGCCGTCACCTCTCGACAATTCCCTTTCCTTTCACACCGTTGCCTTCACCTGGAACGTTTGAATATTCCAGGGACATAGTCCAAATTAGATGATGAATCATCTAAGTGAGAGTTCAAAATAACATTTTTCATGAATGAATGCAAGATATGAAATAAACTCATACACCTGATAAGCCCTAGCCCAAGAGAATCCACAGCGCTTAACCCTACCATGGGAAAAGAACAAGCTCTCTAAAAGCTATGCCACCATACTGACTCAACGACACGACGTGATTCTAGCTTAAATGGGGCTGCCAACGCATCTCACCGGATTACGTTCCCACCTTAAGCATCCAGGAACCACCATACAATCTCAACCCCAAAATTTCACATAGACCACCTAGTCATCCTAGTGCAACTTCCCTAGCCAAATGGCCTGGCACGAAAATCAAGGCGGCTATCCTGACATGCTCACCAGCATCAGATACCTCTATTATTCTGTTGCGCCCTTGGAGAAATACGGCTACACTATCCAGACAACATCCTAGGCTAACATCCCACATGAACAACACTGTATGGACCACCTAGTCATCCTAGTGCGACTTCCCTGAACAAATGGTCTGGAAAGGAAACCAAGGCGGCTATCCTGACATGCACACCAGCATCAGATATCCCTATTATTCCATCACGCCCTTGGAGAATTATAGCTACACTAACCAGACAACATCCGAGGCTGACATTCCATACGTACACACTAAACTCAAGACAATGCCACGTTTCACAATTCAAAGCATCATATAAACAATATTTTATAAAATGTAATGCACAACTTCAAAACGTTTAGGGACGAACCTCCCTCATAAAAACCAACCGTCACCAGTTACCATTTCAATGCACAAAACCATTTTGCATGAAATCACCACATGTTCAGATAGAACAAGAACAATAAATCAAGTTTTGGGGGTGAACACTCACCTCAACGTATTCAAATCGCTTCGATCCTCGTGCACAACCTTGTTATGCGTGCCTAATCACAGACACCTGAATTTATAGTCAACCTCGAACCACCACACTTCCTAAACACCATAATTAATTTAGGAAGCATTAAAAACCATTTTCCTCAATTTTTCCATAATTTCCTCTATTTTCTCCCATTTTTCATCTCGATAATTCCAAAATAATTATTTCCTCAACTATTTTTCCAAATATTTCAACACCATAAATCCTAAAATAATTAAATAAAAATTTTGGAAGTTGAATTACCAAAAAGCCCCTCATCACGAGCCTTCACGCGTTGGCACGTGGGTGCAAGCAAAGACTGGCGCGTGCAGCTCACGCGCCACCATCTTCAATCTCGAGCCAGTCGTCGGCGGTTGCTCTGATGACTCCGAAATCGGTACCCCCTGAAAGCCCACGAAGAATAGATCTCAACCCCACTAATTTTAGGCCAGAAAGCCACCGGAAAACCCACCAAATGACCGGTTACAGGCGGCGGTAGATGGATTGCCTCTAACTCTCGGCCAACCTTGAATAGCCCTCAAACTCACACCAAAATGCTTTAAAACACTCCCAATCTCTTCTCCTTGATGCAAGGATCAAAAGCCCCTTAATCTCTCTCTCAAAAACATCCAAAAACACGATCGATTTGTGTTCCAAAAGTTGAAACCCTAGGCCCCTATTTATACTAAAAATCCGATCTTCTTCCGACCAATCACCGGCTATGGCTTGGTCACCAAGCATCCTCACGCCGGCTACCACCTCCCCCAGGTCGCCCTTAGCCGTCCCATCGCATGATTCGGCCTCCACGTGCGAAGATTTGAGGTGGCCGATTTCCCTTCACTATGCGTTCACATTGCATTTTCTGTTTTTTACACTTTCACCCCCTATTTTCTTCTAATTCCATTTTAGCCCCTACCAAGACACCCCTAATCTTTCCAACACCATCACTAAAGCCCACAAGACTTGTACTATTCATTTCATCTTTAAAAATTTCAAAAAATTACTGTTTTGACCTCTCTCGAGCAAATTTAGAAAATTACACTTAGGCCCGGCTGGTCGATTTAACCTTAAATCCATTCGATTCAACCCGAAATCACTTAAGGGTTGTTCTATACATAAATTATTAGTCATTGACATGCTCCGTTGACTTTTCGGACATCTCCTACGTCGATTCGGTTTTCTCAGCCCGGTCGACAGTTGTACCGAAAACTGTTCTCGATCCAATTTCTTTCATTACTAAAAATCATAAATTAAATCACTTGTCGATACTATACCATTTTCCTTGATCGTCTAGGGTCCGGGGTACTCCCTCCGACTAATTCAGTCGTCCAAAGCTGCGTTAGTGTGCCCTAAAGTCTCATTTTTCTGCAAATTCCAATTATACCCTTCATTAAATACCATTTACATCTTCATACCATTCCCGGGTATTACAAATGGCCTTTTTCCCCACAGGTGTAGCATTTTTTACTTCTCTTCTCACATGGTTTTCCAATATGAGACTTTCGACACCTGCGACAGTTACCTTTCAGCTTGAAATCTCTTTCTCGTGCTCTCAAACTGTGTCTTTGGTTTCTTTCATTTGGCTGATGGACTTTCCTTTTCTGTGAACAGTCCTTGGAGAAGTGGCCGATTTGATAGCATTTGAAACACCTTGGTTTTTCCAAACAGTCTTGTGCAATGTGGTCACTTACTCCACAGGTGTAACATCTTTGAGTTCCTTCTTCACAGAGTTTTCCAGGTTGAAATTTCTGACATTTAAAACAACCTCTCTTTGGCTTGAAGTTTCTTCCTCGAACCCCCAAGTCATGTTTCTTCCCAAAACTTTGAGAACGTCAGGTATTTCTCATTTGGAATAGCCACACTCAAAATCATAAGGTTAACAAGTAAACCTTAGCAACAAAATAATTCTGAAACATTCATAACCAACTAATAAAAACTCAAAAATCATAAGTTTCCCAACTTCCCCAACCTTTGTGAACCAAGATGATTACTAGTCTAACAAATTCCATTTACCTATATCCTCAAATTTGTATAAGGATTTCACGCACTAGGTTTCCACCAGACCTTTATCAGGTTCATAACCTTGGTTTGGACAATCTCCAAAACCCAAAAAAAAAAATTTAAAACAATTAGACAACAAAATAGTTTCCCAAGACTTTGTTATCCTCCAAAATCCTCGAAACACCTACAAAACATTTGTTAATTCTAACAAATCGTATATCATTATATTCTCAAAAATCCAGTCGGTCTCCAAAATCTCATCTAAAGGCTTCTTCTTCTCGAATACTTACAAATCACGTATCTCCCAAACGACCACTACTCAAAATCCTCGAGATTCCAAAACTCATTAAACTCCTGCAGCATATTTGTTAGTACAAGGCCCTAGTAAACCTTATCTTGAAGTACTAACTAAAAACCCATTCATCTTCCTCTGAAAGAAACATATATGAGATCAACATTTAAACAAAATCTTGAATGTTCATAACCAGTCAACAACTATCCCAACCTTTGATTACCAGTCCACCAAATACCTGTGTGTCTACCTACCATACATAAGTACACCAAATGTCCATTTTCTGCAAACTCAAATAAGAGATATGCTATAAAACCACAACACTGACTCAATTAATTTCTTAAATCCAAAAATTTATTGTAAGCAGTGTCCTTCTAAGATCTTATTATCTTCTTGTGATTCTCAAGACTACAAAACATCGTTTAGGTGCTTATGAATAACCTCAATGAAATAAGGTCCTTACACTCTAGATTCTTAGAATCATTTGGCAACAACATCCATTTCTCATCGCTTGACATCTCCTAAAATCCTCGGGACTCCAAGTTCACCCATCTTTGCAAGACATCTATAAATAAGGATTCTATATTTCTAGAATTTAACTATTCTTACCAGGACCAAAATGCCTGGAAAATCCTCAAGACCTTAAATTCACCAAACACCTGCAAAATAAGCAGTCTCCTAAACAATTACTTAGTATCCTCGAAACTCCAAGTTTATCAAATCCCTACAATTCAAATAAATTTCATATAAAATATCCCCAAGTAATCTTCAAATAAGGAAGATGTCTCCAAAAATCCCGCAAGTCATTCATGATTTTCAAATTCATCAAATTTCGACAAGATAGTTGTGAATAAAAACTTCTAACAACCCACATATGGGAATGTCTCCAAAGATCTCATTTGTCTCAAGACTTCTATAATCCCTTGAAATGACCTATTTTCTTCAGTATTAGGACCTAATAACCTCAGGTATTACATCATATTTGAGTTTGAAAATCCGAAATATTACAACCTGAACAATGGACCAAAATGCACACAAATGCAACCCACATATGAAACTTCACCAAAAATAGAGTAGCGTCATTCCTTTTAGGATTATAGGGTAAACCAAACCCTATGTGAGCTTTTAAAATTAGATTCGACAAAAGGTTTAGGGAAGATAACAAGAACCACAAGGTAGCTCAACCACATCTAAATGGCCAAGAGAAAATAATGGGTCTAACCACAGAAATTCTTAGAGACAACAAGAACAAACCCTTTAAGATGGAGAGGGGAATAAGGAACTTGCCTTAGCTTCTTGATCTTAATAGAAATAGAACTTGAAAGCAAATCAAAGCTCCAATTTACTATCACCCTACACTCACTTATATATAAACATAGCTAAACTTATGGATGGCTAGAAAAAGGAGAAAGAAGATGAAGTAGGAACCTTACCAAGAAGAGAAGAAGAATGGATGCACGGGAGTTCTCGCGGTTATTGTTTTCTTTTCCTCTACTTCTCCTTTGCTTTCTCTCTTAAATGAGCAAGAACTCCCTAAAAGCCTATATATATACTCACTAAATTTATGCTTCTTAATCTAATAATACATGTAATATACATATATATATATATAACAGCGGAAATTGGCAAGCTTGGAAGCGAAGACCCTATTCTCTTTGTTGTTTTCAGACTATTTTTAGTTTTCAGTTTTTCAAAATAGTGAAAATTTGTTTACTTTCATATTTTCAAAAATGCATTTTCGAAAACAATAAAAAAAATTGTAAAGAAAACTCAAAATAACAAAAATTTGTTTTGACTGTTTTCATTACAAACACGCTCAAAATTTTCAAAACACGAAAAATGCTACAGATAAAAGAACGTGTTTTCAGTAATCTCAAAACAGACACTCAAAACAAAACTAAAAATGAATTCAAAACTCAAAATCAAAAATTGAAACACGAAGATAAAAACCCCTAAGCTTCCAGATTTCACCTTTTGCTTCCCAAGTGCAATCATGCCCACTACCATCTCTCTTTCCGATTGTCTCTTCCCCTCTATCACTAGCCACCATTTCTGACTTTCAGGCAAACTATACTTGCATACATATACATATCATTCAACTCCCTTGACTTTGCATAACCAATAGGAGATATACCACATATATACATATACTTACCCAGCTACCTGGTAGCCCCAAGACCTTCATTCCTTTCCAATTTTGACTTCCTTCTCCCTTCCCTTAACTTTGAATTTTCAACCCCAAAGTTAACTTCTTAGATTTTGACTTTTCAACACTTCAACATAGCTTCTCCAATTCCTTAATCCAATTAACATATAAAAATACAACGCACATGACAACATCAATAGGGTGACATAAACCTACTAACGAGTCGTTATAGTCAATCCCAAAGAAAGTTAGTACTAAGGATAAGAGTGGTACTTAATGGGTTGGGTACTCAGCAAGGATAAACCTAGTGAGGTACTCGGGAAATGGTGGACTCAAGCAAATTATATGTGAACCTAGCAATAACAACATTGATATAGTCATGATAAAGGAGAATGTGCTAGTGATCCATTTGTACAACTTATAGTGAGCTAAATATATGGGTAAGACTCGTATGACATTTGAAGAAAATAACTCAAAGAGATGAAAAGTTAGGGATCTTTAGCGAGAAAACTAAATAGCCTATCAGAGGTACTGGTTGAGATTCACAACTAGGTGGAGTAGTGTTACTCTGGGAGCATTCATGAACACTAACAATTGAGACCCTTCAGAAAAAAAGGTGAGTCAAGGTAATACCAATACTTGAAATGAATAACCAAGCTAAGCTAGGTATTTGTCCACGTACAAGGTATGTGAAATCAACTTAAAGTAAAGCACTAACATGGATTACCTCTAAACTAAGCCCAAATTAGGTTTAATAATTAGTGCATATTGTGTACTTAATATCTAGTACACATACAGAGCTTGTGAACTATAAAACAATGACAATGCCTTTTTGCATTGGATTGTACCCCTATCCTCAAGGTAATCCATTTGGGCCTTGATGTCCACAAATCTTCTTAGTTTTCCTTTTCTAATCAGAGCCTCTATTTGATCCATCAACTCGCGGCATTTGTCAATAAGGTGTCAGTAAGGTCTGTGGAATTGGAAAAAGGCTTCTCTTTTTCTTCCTAGAGTTTTGTCAATCTTCTTGGGAAACTTGATGAGGCCCGATCCTTCCGTAGTTGCTAAGATAGAGGATAGTAGTTCTATGAGTGGGGTGGAGTATAGTTTCTAAATTGGAGCCTAGGAGGGTCATCAGTCTTTTTAGATTTTTCATCCCTCCTAGTTGTTCTTTCATCATAATCTCTTTTTTTTCCTCTCTTGTTATCCTTTACTTCATTTCCTCCAACTATTCTATAACGTCCCTGTAATACTCAAAAATTTATTAAGAGTATAAATGGTATTTGATGAAGAGTATAACCGAAATTATCGAAAAAAAGAGACTGTAGGGTACACTATCGCAGTCTTAAGCGACCAAATCAGCCGAAGGGAAAACCCCGGACCCTAGATGATTAAGAAAAATGCAATGGTATTGACGAATAATACGAGATTTGACTTTAGGCATCAAAAGAAGTGAGATAAATAACAGTTTTCGGTACAACTAAAATAAAGCTACGAATCAGGCTCGGAAATCAAATTATTATAGGGGACTTCCGGGAAGTCAATGGAAGGCTGAGGGGGCTTTGATTTTTCATAAGGAACAATCCTTCAGTAGTTTCGAGATGAAACAATAGCCCGGTGAGGACTCTAGGGCGAAATCGTCATCATCGAGTAACTTTGAAGTTTTTAAATTTACGTTTTCGATATCATAATGCAAATTAATTTGAGATTTAAGGATGTAATTTCAATTAGAGATTTACCCAAGTGAAATTAAGATGGAAATTTGGGGGTTAATGTGTAATTTATTTATATTAATAGAGTAATATATAGTTTTATATAGATATATATATATATATTTACATGTGCGGGTGGAAGCTACCGAGAAGCTTCATGGCCGATTTTACTTAGAGTAGTGGCCAAGTTTGGATGTAAGAGTGGTGTCCAAGGCACTTAAGTTGGTGGGTAACCTATAAATAAAGGGAGAATGGTAGCAAAATGAAGGGGAAAAAAAATGAAAATCAAGAATGGAAGCTTGTCGAGAGTTGCAGTGAAGGAGAGAGTGGCTGGGAGCTTGAAGGATCAAGGGAAGAATGCTGGGAACCGAAGCTCGTGGCCAAGGGAAGCTGCAAGGATGACCAGAAGTGGCCAGAATAGGCCACAACAGCAAGCAGCAGCCATGTCCATGAGCTGTTGTGGCTGGACAACAAGCAGCGAGCTGGTTGGTGCGGCCGGCAGCGGCTATGGCGACAACCCAGTAGGGCGGTGGTGGTCTGGTGGCGTTGCGGAGGCCGACGGAAGGCCCAGCGGTGGCAGTCGCATGACCGTGTGCATTGGTTTGAAGCACTAGAGAAATAGGGAGGAAGGAAGAAGAAAGAAAGAAGAAGAAAAGAAACGAAAAGGAAAATAGAGAAAATGGAGAAAAAGGAAAGAAAAATAGGAAAAATTAGGGAAAATTCTCGAAAAAATCCCAGAAAATTTTGATGATTAATTTGAGGCTATAGGAGCATGCCAAAGCCAGGAAATTACTCATACGCACATTTTAAGGCTTAGCACGCATTACAAGGTAAAAATTTAGTTTTCGCATAAAGTGAGTGGTCTAACTCTAGGTTTACCCATGTTTTGGAAATGTCTTGGTATGAGTGTAGTGAGTTCAGGTGAGCGGTCTTACCAGAACTCGGGATGCTATGCTTATGCATTTTATTCATGTATATATGGCATCATTTGCATATTGATCATATGGTATATTGCATCAACTGTTTCTACTTGCAAAAGAGTCGGTGCATGGCGTGTGATTTTTCATAACATCGGGGTGTCGATTTTTGAGTCATTGTTGGGTCCGTATGGGACCGGATGGGGTCTTCTTGAGAATGGGACAAGGTTAATCCAGGTGAACGAGTGACACGGTAGGGCACTTAAGAGATTAAGTATGTCGCAGCAAGGTCAACCCCAACGGTGAGTGGAATGGATTTTCCACGGGAGGTTGAGTATGTCAGGGAGATTTCTCAAGTTAGACGTGTTTGCATGTTGTCGTTTTGTCTGTGTATGCCATGTTCGTATGTTTTTCATGCATTATGTAAACTGTTCATGCCATCACTTAGATGTTTTATCATCTAACCTGTGTTATGCCCCTTGAACATTCAATGTTCCAGCCAGGGACTGCTACGAGGGCAAGGACGTGGCCAGCTGAGGGCCAATGGTGTTTAATTTGATAGTCATGGTATCTTTCTAGAGGCTTTAGTATGTAATTCGGTTATGTATAAACAATTATAAGTTAATGATGTTATCATTTGGTAGTTTGTAGTACGTCGTTCGGTGTGGAAACACCTTGTATGGAACTTGTGGTAGGCCATGGTATTGATGTTAATGTATCCGCTGCCTTATAATATGTCTCGTTTAGTTGTTAAGATTATTTATCTTGTTAGTTAAACGGGCAAGATTGGGGTTCTCGGGATTTGTTTTCTGCATGTAAAGATTGTTCTCGAAATCACCGCGCGTGATGAACTTGGAGGAAAAAAAAAGATTCTTGGGAATACCCTTATGTTAGAATGGGTAGGTGCTATGGCACACACCAAGAGGGGGGGTGAATTGGTTATTTTAAAAATTTAATTGATAGAACTTAAAATAAAAACTTTTTGATACAGATTGAGGTTTTAGAGTTTTAAAACATAAACCATAAAAATGACAAATGAACAAAGATAAATATGAGAACCGAGTGAGGAATAAAGAAATGCTTGGAAAGATAAATATATCAAAGAACACAAGCATAAGAAAACACAAGGATTTATAGTGGTTCGGCTTAACCAAGCCTAATCCACTACCTTAGCTCCTCACTAAGGATTTTTCAAACCATCCACTAAAACCCCCTACTTAAACCAAGTAGGTCATCTAGTCCAAGACTAGGAATTACAACCTCTTGCTTATACAAGCAAACCCTCTAGCACCTAGCTAGGAATTACAGCCACTTGCTTTAACGAGCAAGTCTTCTAGCACAAAGCTAGGAAAATAAGAGTGATACAAATGTAAACAAGAGTCTAAGAGTTGGCACTCTTAGTTACAAGTTCTCTCACAATAAAAACAAGGCCTGAATGAATTAATACAAGTTAAAATCAAAGCCTTGAAGAGAAAAAAAATTGAAGCACAATCACTGTAAATACAAACGAGAGTAACAGTAAGCTCAAATTAATTCATTCCCGTCCATTAGCCTTCTCTTGATCTCCTTGATATGTATATATAAGCTTCCCACAAGATTGAAGAGAAATGAAGCCGTTTGTGACCGTTGGAGAATGAGAAACTAGCCGTTGGAGATTGAAAAACTACCCGTTGTAATTTTTTGTGAAACACATAGTCGACAAATCAAATAGGTTAGTCGACTATTTTATCAAATAAAACTAGCCATAGTTGACAGATAGAAAAGCATAGTCGACTATCTTATAACACAAAAATCTCATAGTCGACAGATCCTTTTACATAGTCGACAGATCAAAAATTACAAAGAAAATTTTGAAATTCATGAACAAACATAGTCGACAGATGAAATAGCATAGTCGACTATCCTTTCACAATAGTCGACAGACGCAAAAATAGTCGACAAATGCAAGATATAGTCGACAGACTGAATAATCATAGTCGACTATCCTTATGCATAGTCGACAGCACTAAACAACATAGTTGACTATCTTCTTGGAAAATCTGGAAACTTAACAGATAACATGAGAAGCACACTTGATTAATACAAAACACCACCACATATTTACATTTCATTTAATTTATATTTTACCTTCCATTTACTTTAATACATAAATGTAAATAAGAAAGTACCCCCCATTTGGATTCAATAAAAATATCAAAAAAATCAAAATCCATAAGAATAAAAAAGTAGAATTTGGATTTTAGTAGGAACTTAGGATTTTGCGATTTTACCACCTCCAATATATACACTTTTTATTTCTTGAAAAATTCGTTAAAAATCATTTTATCACTAATGAATGTTAGTTATTGAATTACCAGGAGTTAGTTTTCTAAAAAGAAAACATTTTCATATATGTCTCCTTATAAGGTGCTAGTTTTCCAGACTTAGAAAAATATTGAAACGATATCAAAATGAGTTTCAAGACATGATGCATGAACTAAAGGATTTTTCATACGATTAAGTTTCAAGCCAAAACCTTTCATGCATGTTTCAAAATATGAAAAACTTATATTGAAAACCTTTCATTTGAATTTCTAGTTAGTCTTTTGCCTTAGAACAATTTTAGCTCTATGTTAACCAACGACTTCAAAGCTAATTCGAAAAACATTTTTGGAGATTTTATCATAATACATGTTTATTCACATCTCCATGTATAAGAATATAAATCATTTGGTTTTCATTTTAACAAAGTATTTGAAATTGATTTTTGTTGAAAACCATAAACTTGACTCATGACTTGGGGATAAAACACGATATTGTTTTTCATCATCAAAACTAAACACAAGGGTAGAACATCAATAGTGGCACGCCTGGCAAGGCGGGGTGTTACAATTGGTATCAGAGCCCTAGATTAAAACCCTGTGATGGTTGAGCTAGGTTGTTAAACTTAGCATGGTTAGAACTGTTGAACGAGAACTTAGAACAGGGTTATGGATTCTAAGAGACATTCAGAACCTAGATGAAATGAGTATGGGAACTCTAGGAAAGTGAGACTTGAGGTGTTTAACTAGAATCTACTTTCAGTGACAAGAAGAGATGGATAAATTCTATTCACATTTTGGACACATCAGTGGGAGGTGAGAGAACCGGTAATAAGAGTTATTGAAAGGACATAGATATATGATCAGCAAAACATTAGAAGAATGAGTACTTTGGTAATTCTGGTACAACTTGAAGCATAGTACAAAATCTCTTTTGGAAGAATTATAGTAAATCGTTTTAGTATCTCCCAATTGGGACGTGTTAACAATAGTGAAGTCAAGCACTGACAAGGTAAGTGAAATGACTGAGGTTACTAGGGGAACTCATCAAGGGACGTGAGAGAGTAAAATGACTTGCAGCTAATGTAAATTTTAAGGTAGAGTTAGATATCCGAAATGGAGTCGTAAGAGGAACATATTTAGCTAGAACCAATTAGAGGAAATCCAAAAATGGAGACTTAGAGAGAAGGAAACTGATGGATCGTAAAACGAAATTCCTACTTGGAGATTTGGGGTTTGTCGGTTGAAGTCTTTGAGATTATTAATTGGAGAATACTAGACCTTGCTAAGTGATAGAACGTTGGATTAGGAGTTAGCATTCAACAATATGGTTCGAACGTAACGTTGGTTAGATAACCATAAATCGAGGATCCATGAGATTTGAAAATTTAAAATTGGAGATCATTAGGCAAAATCTTTTTTCACTAAATGTGGGGATATCTGGTGGTTATTAAGAGTGAGCGAGTTATTGATGGTTCAACAATTGCTCCTAGGAATAAAATTTGAGGGTTTTAGGAATCCGAAAACAATGACGAGGATATCAAGATAAAAGGACCAGATTGATGACAAAGGAAATAAGGAAAGATTACCATAAGGAAACGGTATGTGTTGGTTTCCTAGGTTACTCAAGGGTAACGAGGGTCAAGGTGTAACTTTGAATCTTATGGAAGTTTTGGAAATATCAAGGATATTAGCCTAGGATCAGACAAGGAAAGCGAATCAAAATTAATTGAGGTTGAATTCTCATTTTACTAGATATTGACTGTTCTAGATGCTAGATATTGAGTGTTCTAGAAGTTTTTCTTAGTGGTAATTGGCTTGTATAAAATGCTCTGAGTAGTAATGAAAATTTTCTCTTTAAGAGAAATCTTGAGTGTGCTTACAAAATTTCCCCCTTAACAATGTTTTTTGCTAGAAAAAGAGGGAGCGACCGTAAATTGGCTATAGTTAGGGTTAAGTTGTGACCGAAAAATTATTAGGATATGAAACGTGAAGTTCGTATGTTTTGAAGACTAGAACTTTCCCTTTAGTTGAAAATTTGAAAGAATCTTTTGGTTTATAGAATGATAAACTGGAGATTTGTGATTTAGGTCAAACCTCGGAGATTAAAACGATTTTGGGATAAGAAAATTTCAAGTTTGATTTTGATGTTTCTAAGAAAAAATTTATTCACACCGTATAAACTTGGAGATAAAATGATATTTCAATCTGAGGAGACGATTACATCTAAAGCTTTAAATGACCCTGGTTGATTTAAGAAGGTTAGGACTCGGGAGAAAAGAACTAACAAGGGGTGCGGTAGCCAGATCAAAAATTGGACACACAAAGGGGCGTATGGATGACAAGTTTTTTTTTTTATATATATATAGACCGTATAATTTAGCTCAATGGTTGCCAAGGACCAAGGGGAAATCATAAAGGTCTTGACTTGAGTTTTAAGGCACCAACCAATGAGATAGGAGTTGTCAAGCTTGATAAGATCATAAGGATATCTCGAGACAGGATATAGTGATTAGATCTTATCACGTGGAAGTTGATCCTAATTGATCCAAAGGAAGAATTGTGAATGATGGAAAGAACGACCCATAAAGTGAGATGTCAAGTTAAAAATGGGTCGTAAAATAGGATGTCAGAAACATATAAAGGAGTGCGGAGCTTCTAAAACCAGATCTGTGATAGACGAAGCACGTGATCGTGACATGAGTATAATTTTCGAATACGATAATAATGTTGGGTGGATTTCTAGTGATCTAGGAAGAAATGGTTATAGCACCTGAAAGGGTAGTAACAAGAACGTGAGGTTCCATGGTAAGTTGGAAACTAAAGAAGATTAGATTGCAGACGAAAATCTGAGGTACTGGGAATGATTGGGATAAGGATGCACCACTCAATTGAGTAATATTTTCAGAAAAGAAAATTGAGAATTCAAGAGATCAGGGATTTGGACTAGTAATAATAGAACCATTATAGCTGTCGGAGATGGAACGAGGAAATTCTAGCATAGCGATAACACCATCGGTGTTTGGCCTGTAACAACGGATAAGAGCCTAGGGACCAAGGCAGAGGACTGGTGGTTGGCTTGCGGCTTGGGGTGTGATACCCATGGGTCGGAGCAACACAGTGAACTGTAGAGACGGTCAGATGCCAAGGTTTGGGCGACAATGTGGATGTTATGTACGGATTAGAGTCCAAGTTCCAAGGAACCTGAGCATTGTGGTAGAATCCCTAATCGTTTATGAAACGGTTGAGAGCTTGGAAGATGACTTATCCTGGATATTTGCTTGGTGGGCTATGAATGTCAAAAGAGAATCGGGGAGGAAATGTAATCTTAAGCAAAGAAATTGTGTTTATGGGTTAAGGTAGGTCCTGCCCAGGAATGGAATAATCCTTGATATAAGCATGTGATTTGGATTTGCTTAGGAAATGTGCTTCTCGGATTAGGCATATGGTGAGATGGTTGTTTCCCGGATATGGCATGTGGAAGGAATTTAACTCTAGTTATTGACTTGACTTTTGGTTTCGGGTGCTTATTAATACGCACCCTAGGAATTGTGAGCAATTGGCTCTGACTTAGCTATTTTGAATCCTGCTTTTAGTGATATAAAAAGGTTGGAGCAATAGTAGGTATATCTTGGTACCCTTGAAAACATGAGTTGATCTTTAAAAACAAAAAAAGGACAAAATCAACATGAGGATGTGGTAAGTTATATGTTGGTAAGTAAATGGAAATGTTGTTCTTTCCGAGAGACGTGTTATGATTTGAGAAAACATATAATGAGTTATTATAAAGGAAGACGTGAGTTTCTAATTCCACTATGGAAATTTTATGTGGGTTGTAAGACAGTAGGCTAAGCTATTAAAGTTTTGCTAGGTGTTGCCAAAAATCCAGTGAGAATCAAAGTTGTCCCGTAAGGTTTTCATTTAAGAAAGTTATGTGAAAACTAAGAAGAGATTAAATCTATTCTTAGGATCGAAGATCGGAGATCTTGTCTACTCAATAGAGAAACTATTTCTCACGTGGGAAGGATAAGGGAAAACATCGCTTAGTTGAGATAGAGCAATTCGACGCTACTAGGTTGGATACCACAAATGATGTATGTGTCTAAGTACTCGAGATGATAGTATAATTATGGAATGTTGTTTTGTGAACGATGAATTGAAACGACACTAGCATTCTGTATTGAGACGAACTGATTGGATTTATGGATAGTGTTTGGAAGAGAAATAGTAGCATGCTAGGATGTTAGGTTGCCGTAAGAGAAATCGTGTTCTTGATAAACCTAAATTGATGATTTGCACAACCAGCCGCAAGAGGCTAAGAAATTATCTCTAAAGTTAACGTGCAATCGAGGTACTGGTAATTGAGAGAAAGGTACGCCGAGTTAGTTCAATGTTATCAATTTCTGTGCAATCATGGCAGATGAGTTAGTTCAATGTTATCAATTTCTGTGCAATCATGGCAGATGAGTTAGTTCAATATTATCAAATTATGTGCAATCATGGCATATCCATTAGTATAAGAATGGGTTGGGAGAATTAGGAGTCAAATGAAATGTATTTTGAGGACACAATTAGAAGTGATGTTAGGTTTTATAAATTATTTTGGGATTTGTGTAGCCGCCGGTATAGAGCTACAACGGGATATTCTGGAAAATAAGTAAAATGCATGATAAGCATGGATCGTGTTAGAATGTAAGTTATGAATGATTGCTAAGGATTAAGAGTGGTATCTATGACATTTCAATTGGGAGTCATTAGCAATAACAGTGATACAATTATCACGGACCAAATTTTGAGGATGAAATTTATTAAGGGGGGGAGAATGTAATACTCGAGAAATTATTAAGAGTATAAATGGTATTTGATGAAGGGTATAACTAGAATTATCGAAAGAAATAGACTGTAGGGTACACTATTGCAGTCCTAAGCGACCGAATCAACCGAAGAGAGTACCCCGGACCATAGATGATTAAGAAAAATTGTAATAATCGAGAATGATATGAGGATATAAATGGTATTTAATGAAGTGTATAATTGGAATTTGCGGAAAAATGAGACTTTAGGGTACACTAACTCAGCTTTGGACGACTGAATTAGTCGGAGGGAGTACCCCGGACCCTAGACGATCAAGGAAAATGGTATAGTATCGATGAGTGATTTAATTTATGATTTTTAGTAATGAAAGAAATTGGATCGGGAACAGTTTTCGGTACAACTGTCGACCGGACTAAAAAAATTGAATCGACGTAAGAGACGTCCAGAAATTCAACGGAGCATGTCAATGACTAATAATTTATGTATAGAACAACCCCTAAGTGATTCCAGGTTGAATTGAATGGATTTAAGGTCAAATCGACCAGCCGGGCCTAAGTGCAATTTTTTAAATTTGCCCGAGGGAGGTCAAAACAGTAATTTTTTGAATGTTTTAAGGATGAAATGAATAGTACAAGTCTTGTGGGCTTTAGTGATGGTGTTGGAAAGATCAAGGGTGTCTTGGTAAGGGCTAAAATGGAATTAGAAGAAAATAAGGAGTGAAAGTGTAAAAAACAGAAAATGCAATGTGAACGCACAGTGAAGGGAAATCGGCTGCCACAAATCTTCGCACGTGGAGGCCGAATCTGGCTATTGGACGGCCAAGGGCGACCTGGGGGAGGTGGTAGCTGGTGTGAAGATGCTTGGTGACCAAGCCATGGCCGTTGATTAGCCGGAAGAAAATCAGATTTTTAGTATAAATATGGGCCGAGGGTTTTGACTTTTGGAACACAAATCGATCGTGTTTTTGGATGTTTTTGAGAGAGTGATTAAGGGGCTTTTGATCCTTGCATCAAGGAGAAGAGATTGGGAGTGTTTTGAAGCATTTTGGTGTGAGTTTGAGAGCTATTCAAGGTTGGCCGAGAGTTGGAGATGGTCCGCCTATCGCCCCTTGTAACCGACCGTTTGGTGGGTTTTTCGGTGGCCTCTCGGCCTGAAACTGGTGGGGTTAAGATCGATTCTTCGTGGGCCTTCAGGGGGTACCAGTTTCGGGGTCATCAGAGCAACCACCAACGACTGGCTCGAGGTTAAAGATGGTGGCGCGTGAGCTGCACGCACCAGCCTTTGCTTGCACCCACACACCAAGCACGTGAAGGCGTGTGATGAGGGGCTTTTTGGTAATTCAACTTCTAGAATTTTTATTTAATTATTTGAGGATTTATGGTGTTGAAATATTTGGAAAAATAGTTAAGGAAATAATTATTTAGGAATTATCGAGGTGAAAAAGGGAGAAAATAGAGGAAATTATGAAAAAAATGGAGGAAAATGGATTTTAATGCTTCCTTAATTAATTATGGTGTTTAGGAAGTGTTTTGGTTCGAGGTTGACTATAAATTCAGGTGTCTGTGATTGGGCACGCATAACGAGGTTATGCATAAGGATCGAAGTGATCCGAATACGTCGAGGTGAGTGTTCACCCCCAAAACTTGATTTATTGTTGTTGTTCTATCTGAACATGTGGTGATTTCATGCAAAATGGTTTTGTGCATTGAAATGGTAACCGGTGACGGTTGGTTTTTATGAGAGAGGTTCGTCCCTAAACGTTTTAAACTTGTGCATTGCATTTTATAAAATATTTTTTATATGATGCATTGAATTTTGAAAAGTGGTATTGTCTTGAGTTTTGTGTGTGTATGGAATGTCAGCCTCGGATGTTGTCTGGATAGTGTAGCCATAATTCTCCAAGGGCGTGACGGAATAATAGGGGTATCTGATGCTGGTGTGCATGTCAGGATAGCTGCCTTGGTTTCTGTGCCAGACCGTTTGGTCAGGGAAGTTGCACTAGGACGACTAGGTGGTCCATACAGTGTTGTTCATGTGGGATGTCAGCCTAGGATGTTGTCTGGATAGTGTAGCCGTAATTCTCTAAGGGTGTGACGAAATAATAGGGGTATCTGATGCTTGTGTAGATGTCAGGATACCCGCCTTGATTTTCGTGCCAGGCCGTTTGGCTAGGGAAGTTGCACTAGGATGACTAGGTGGTCCATGTGAAATTTTGGAGTTGGGATTGTATGGTGGTTCCTAGATGCTTAAGGTGGGAATGTAATCTGGTGAGATGCGTTAGCAGCCCCATTTAAGCTAGAATCGCATCGTGTAGTCATGTCATTGAGTCGGTATGGTGGCATAGCTTTTAGAGAGATTGTTCTTTTCCCGTGGTTGGGTTAAGCGCTGGGGATTCTCTTGGGCTAGGGCTTACCGGGTGTATGGGTTTATTTCATGTCTTGCATTCATTCATGAAAAATATGATTTTGAACTCTCACTTAGATGATTCATCATCTAATTTGGACTATGTTTCTGGAATATTCAAACGTTCCAGGTGAAGGCAACGGTGTGAAAGGAAAGGGAATTGCCGAGAAGTGACGGCGATTAGTGGATAGTTTACATTATGTCCTTTCAATAATGTTGTTTACTTTTGAAAATGTCATGTAAATGTTGGTGCAACTTTATATATAAATAAAGTGATTTTGGTTATAACCTGTTAAGGTTTCGATCTAGCTTCCGCATTTGTGTTGGTGAACCTGTCTTAGTTTATTGATGGTATATAGTTGATATACTGAGAAGGTGCAACGGGATCTTCGGGGTACGGTTTGTGTTGGGTTTTCTGTTGTTGATTGTTTGAATCTTACGTTACGCACGCGTACATGGCACATTAATGCCTAATCTTCGCAAATCTTGTTGCCCTCCCTACCCCATATCTTTTTGCAGATTTTCTTTCAAATCTTGCAGCCCACGATTGATTATGTGCTTCCAATTGCACAAATTTGCACCCACTGCTTCACGTGCATATATATATACATATACATATATATCATATATTATACTATAATAATAAAGAAATAATTCATTTAAATCTCAAATTTCATCCATATTTCACCTATCCAATTCCCTAATTACAAATACACCCTCAAATATCAAATTAATTTGCATCTCAATACCGAAAATGAAAAATTAATAATTCAAGATTTACTCGATAAGGGCAATTTTGCCCTTGTGTCCTCATCGGGCTATTATTTCATCTCGAAACCACTGAAGGGTTGCTCATTACAAAAAATCGGAGCCCTCTCAAGCTTCCATTGACTTCTCGAAAGTCCCCTACGACAATTCGGTTTTGTAGCCTAAATGGTAGCTGCATTATAGTTGTACCGAAAATTATTCCCGATCCGATTTCTTTCGATACCATAAATCTCATCTCGGAATGCTCATCGAGACCATATCATTTTTCTTAGACAATTTCACTCCGAGGCATTCCTTGCAGTTGATTCGATACTTATAACTACTATCATGCCAATTTTTCGGTATTCTAAACTTATCGAAATTACGTGGCAACCTCATACAAACATAGGGTATTACATATTCTCATTACCTCATCTAGCAAAACATATTTGTTTGCTCAGATAAATAAGTTTGCCAAAGATGTGGGCTAATTTAGAGCAAAGGATTCCTGTAGTGGTACCGACTTTGTCCCTTGGAGCATTGTGGAAACTATGACACCTACTTACAAGTCTTGAATTTCCAAGGTTGCATTTTTGTACTGTTCAAGAAACTATTTGAAAGTTTCCTTGCCACTTTGTTGTATGCTAAACAGATATGTAGCATCTTGTTTTCTTTGAGTGTTGATAATAAAGACATTAATGAACTATCTTCACAGTTGTTCAAAAGATGAGAAAGCTTTTGGTTAAACTATTAAACCATGTGCACACATAGCTAGTCAGAGTTAAAGAGAAAGCTTGGCACATGATAACATTCTCTCATCTATGTGATCGACTTCAAAATTCGCATTAGTATTAACATCTTATATTATGTATTATATAACAAACTTAAAAAATATTAAATATAGAATATAATAAACATCACTTTTCGTATACTTATACTGTGGTTATTTACAAAGGAGTTGGTACAATACAGTTGATTCTTTGTCGTGGATGGCTATGATTGAAATGCATGGCAGCATGTGATATTCCCACCCAATCATGAGAAATTATTGTATTTATTCATGAATCTATAGTTTAGGTCCATATAATAATTTCTTCTTGTTACATTAAACATGAGAACATGGACAATCATGAAATTTAAGTAAGAATTTCGTTACATCAATGGTTAAATTTAAGGCTTGGTGGGTACTTGCTCGAAAAAGCCACTATAACTAAAAGCCTTGCTCAAGCAAGCCCTGTCACGTCAATTGTGCTTTGCTTTCTACAAGCAGTCAAACGGCCATTTTGACGATCCACTCTAGCTTGAGCTTGACCCCTCGGATTCTAAGGACGTGGGATGGATTGAGATAGGGGAGTGAATAACATTCAATTATTTAATTTAAAGTTTATTTTGGTGATTGTCTTTTATTTTTTAGATGATTACCCTTATGCAGTTCTTGATACTCGTGTTCTCAACTACGTTCAAAAAAATAAATTACAAATTGAGTCTTTGTCTTCTATTTTGAGTCAATCTTATCTTCCTTTCTCTTAGGTAATTAAGTGTTGATTGATGCTATAATTAGCATCACTTAGTCCATTTTATTACATGGCAACAACCAGACCATTATATATATATATATATGTGTGTGTGTGTGTGTGTATTAGTTCACTATTTTGATATAAGAGGGATGAACCATAATTGAGTGGTCACATTTAATGCCATAGGCTTGTTAATTAGAAAAGGAGGATATATATGCTAACTAGAACAAATTATTTCACAAACACAAATTAACAAAACTTTATCTATATATATAGGTTAAAATTTATCCTACATATAAATAGTGTTTAAATTTTAAAATTCACTTAATCGGTCTTGAATTTTTTTTAAAATTAGCCTTGACATCTCTCAATGGTCCAAAGTTCAAATTGTGTTATGGTAAATTTTTAAAAATTCAAGAATTATTAGTGTAACTTTAACATTTAAAGGGTGTTTGGATTTAATAATTAAAGATCATGAAATGTCAATATTAATTTACCTCAATATATATATTTATATATTCTTTTTTTTTTTGCGCTAATCACGACACCTTTTCATGGGCCAAAGTTGAGGAGGTATCATGGCTAATTTTAGAAGGTTTCGGGATTGGTTAGACTAATTTGAATATTTAAGGGGTGCTGGGGCTAAATAACTAAAGTTTAGGAGTGTCGTGATTTTTCTTACGCTTGTAATATATTATTTTGAGCAAACGAGACCCATAATAGTGCTACATCTAAATCATTATTGATAAAGAAAACTTTTTTATCCATAATAGTTTTGAATGTGATTGAGGGGATCATTTTTTCCTTGAATAAGAAGTAAGTCAGGGCATCTTAAATTTAGGAGGAAAGGGCTAAACAATTATTTTAAGAGTAAAGTAATCTTCCTCTTATATTGGTCCTCTTCTATGGTACCAGCTTCTTTTTGTCCCAAGACTTGCTCAATGATTTTTGTTTATGTTGATAGCTTTGTGACTACTTAAAATAGATTGATTGTCCATTTTGAATTAATGCCTTGGTGAGACCACAACCATGCTTTCTATAATTTCTTGGAATTTTTCCCCTTAAAGCTGGATTATCCCAACTTTATTTTGAACTAGGGCTTTACCCGATCCTTCTTGTCACTCTAAGAGACTCTCTCAGGTCTCTTTCTCTCTCGGCAAGCCTCTAGGAGAGGGCCCTTCAAGAGACTTTTTTACAAGGTTTCTAGTAGCGACTACAACAAAACAAGCTTTTCGTTACGATTTTTTTTTCTACGTAACAAATTTAGTAGCAAAATGTTAACTTGTAGACAATTTTTTAAATTGTAAACAAGATTTTTTTTTTATAATTTTTTTTTAATATTTTGTTACGAAACTATTAAATTGCAGACAATTTCAAAGAGCTAAAATTTTTCTCATCAAATATAAATTTTGGCTATGAAAATTTTATCTATGCTATAAGTTTCGTAATCAAAAATTAATATTTTGCTACAAAATTATTAAATCGTAGGCAATTTAAATAAGCCAAAATTTTTGCCACCAAATATAGTTTTTTACTACAAAAGTTTTATCTACGATTCTAAATTGCGTAGCCAAAAAAAAAATTTACAAAATTATTAAATTGTAGTTAAAAGATAAGTTTAATTTTCTCTAAATCAGAAATAATGAAAATTTAAAAATATAAAATACAAAAAAATATAACAAAAAAAAGTAGCGGGAATATTTTCCCCTAAAATATACCCATGATTCTAAACAAATTAAATGAAAAAAAAATTAGAAAACCCAAATTAAATGAAAAAAATCAAAGATCTTATGTGAAGCATTATGAGAATCTTTGGCTTCTTGATCGACTTCTCAAAGGCAGATTCAATTGTTGTTGATTGAATACAATAATGAATTTATTTATTACATAATTTGTCATTAATTAGCTGTTAAAATTCTGTAAGAAAAAAAAATGATCAAAGGGCTCGGTTAACCTAGATCTCACCCTTATTTATGATCACTCAATCACTCAAACTCACACAGCGAACTCTCTCTAATTTGTGATGAATAGAAATCAGAATACAATCAAGAATCAATCAAGAACTGCATAACACACACAAGATTTACCCTAGTTCGGTCTCAATGAAAGACCTACATCCAGCTTGGCTTTCGCCCCTATTTTCTCCATTATCTTGAATACCAATACAAGATTACAAGTGCACTCAAACCCAACCCTCACCTAGCCCATAAACCTAAAAGCTATATAGAGTTGTAAACCAGAAAGATATTCACTCTTCCTCTCTGCACAATCTCACCCCAAGATAACATGCAAACCCAAAATAGAAAGCACACCCAAAAGCCTAACTCTCAGCCCCTATTTATAAGCCATAGAGCGTAGGAGAGCTACCCAATCGACTACCCAGAATTGGCAGTTATAACAAATCCGGTCAGACTTAATTTAATAACAAACCCTTCTAGAAGACAAAACAGAAAAATACAACATGATATTTTCCCTCACATTACAAACCCTAATCTAGAACAAATGAATTCTAACAAATTCTCGACCCATTTAACTTGATTAGGCTTCTCTCAATTCCTGCACTCTTCAGTTTTCTGCTTGCCCCGGCTGAAGTATCTTTAAACAATGATGAAGCTTAGCTGCTGGAACTAATTTTGTGAACATATCTGTTGCATTATTTTACCTGTCACTTTAGATAAGAAAACAGATTTATTTTCAATCATTTCTCTTATAAAATGAAGTCTTACATCTATGTGTTTTGTCCTTTCATGGTGTGCCTGATTTTTAGATAAATGTATGGCAGTTTGACTATCACATAACAAGGTTGCCTTAACATCTAAGCCTAAGAGTTCACTAACCAATCCCTTAAGCCACATAGCCTCTTTAAAAGCTTCCGAAAGAGCTATGTATTCTGCCTCGGTTGTAGATAATGCTATTACATGTTGGAGACTTGTTTTCCAACTAATTGTAGAGTTCCATAATCTAAATATCTAACCAGATGTGGACCTCCTCTTGTCTATATCGGCTGCATTATCTGCATCCAAATAACCTAGAATACTAGGTTGAACTCCTATCTTATCACCACCATATGTTAGGACATGACTTCGGGTTCCAGCTAGATATTTAAGCATCCATTTCACTGCATTCCAGTGAACTTTCCCTAGATTTGCCATAAAACGGCTCACAACACTCATAGGATGAGCTAAATCTGGCCGAGTACATACCATACTGTACATTAAGCTTCCTACCGCACTTTAGTATGGGATATGACTCATTTCCTTTCTTTCTTCCTCACTTTTAGGGGACTTGACAGAAGACAACTTAAAATGAGGTGCAAAAGGCACACCAACTACCTTTGCATTTAGCATCTTAAACTTGGATAAAACCTTAGCTAAATAGGACTTTTGGGATAGGTATATCTTCCTATGTTGAGTATCTTTAGAAATTTCTATTCCTAGAATTTTCCTAGCTTCACCTAACTCTTTCAGTTCAAATTCAGCTATCAACCTTTGTTTTAGAAGCTGAATTTCTTAATGGGATTGACTTGCAATGAGCATGTCATCCACATATAAGAGTAAATACACTGAAATGTTAGGAGTAACATGCTTGTAGTACACACAACTATCATATGAACTTCTTAAATACCCTTGGCTAACCATTACCGTGTCAAATTTGCAATACCATTGCCTTGGGAACTGCTTAAGCCCATATAGGGACTTCTTAAGCAAACATACCTTCTCCACCTCTCCTTTAGCTTCAAAGCCCTTAGGTTGATCCATTAGGATCTTCTCCTCTAAGTCCCCATGGAGGAAAGCGATGGTAACATCTATATGCTCTAATTTTAGATCTAAGTGGGTTGTTATGAATAAAAGGACCCTTATAGATGTATGTCTCACTACAGGGGAGAATACTTCATTAAAATCAATGCCTTGAACTTGGGTAAAACCCCTAGCAACCAGCCTAGCCTTATACCTAGGTTTAGGGTTAATTCCTACCCCTTCCTTGATTTTAAACAGCCACTTGCAACCTCCTATGCGTTGCCTCTTTGGCTTTTCAACCAATTCCCAAGTCTGATTCTTCTTTAAAGAATCTATTTCAAACTTCATGGCTTCTTGCCATTTTCCATCATCCTTAGAAGACATTGCCTCTTCATAAGTAAGAGGTTTTTCCCCTTCTATTTTGGCTGCACTAGAAAATGTGTAAGCTACCATATCAGAATAACCGAATCTCTTAGGTGGTTTTTGGACCCTAGGTTATCTATCTCTAGCAACACTATATCTGTCCGAATTTGGTTTATCACCTAGGCTAGAATCTACATCGCTATCTTCCTCATCTTCTTCATGGTGGGAAGGTTCTTGGGCTTGGTCAATGGCCTGGTCATATTCAAGGTCACTATCCTGAAACTCATGTGCAGCTTCAGATTGTTCTAGGGTATCTACTGGGTCAAATCCTAAGATTTCAACTTGGACAACATCTTTTTCTTCTCCTAGTCTATGCTGGGTTTGAAGGCTTTCAGATTTAATGGTAGATGACTCATCAAATGTCACATCTCTTGTGACTATAGTCCTAGGACAATCAGATTCTAGATTCCAGAGCTTATAACCTTTAACACCTGTGGGATAGCCTATAAATAGGCATTTCTTAGCTTTAGGTTCTAGTTTCCCTTGTTTCACATGGACATAGGCTAAACATCCAAATATTCTAAGGTGTGATAAGCTCGGTTTGTGCCTTGTCCACCTTTCATATGGGGTTTGGAAGTTAATGGCTGCAGAGGGAGATCTATTAATGATATGAGCTGTTGTAGATACAGCTTCTCCCCAAAATGATTTGGGTAGATTTGCATGAAAGAGCATGCATCTAACTCTCTCTAGCAAAGTGCGGTTCATCCTCTCAGCCAACCTATTTTGCTTAGGGTTTCTGGGGGCTGTTAAGTGTCTAACTATGCCTCCCTTATTGCATATTTGATTAAAATCCCTATTGCAAAACTCTAACCCATTATCAATCCTAATAACCTTTATTTTTCTGCCAACTTGATTTTCTACCATTTTCCTCCAAGTCTTAAATGATTCAAAGGTATTATCCTTAGACTTTAGAACATATACCCAAAGAATTCTTAAGAAATCGTCTATTATAAATAGGAAATATTGAGATCCCCCATGAGTCATGGTTTGATCTGGGCCCCACAGATCTGAATAGATGTAGTCTAGGGGTGCTTTAGATGCGTGGATGGTTGTTTTATTGAATTTTGGCTGCCTTCCCATAAATGCAGGATTCATATTTGCCTAGGTCTAGGGACTAACCTATTTCCAATATTCCTTGTTTGGCAAGTTCCTTGAGCCCTTGCTCCCTAATGTGTGACATTCTTAGATGCCACAACTTTACCTTATCATGGGAGTTAAAACTTATACTAGCAGCTTCACCACTCAGAGTGGTTGCTTGTAGAAAATAAATTCCATTTCTTAAAGCAGCCTTCATGCATACTAGGGAGCCTTAGTGTATTTTAATTACTCCACCCTCACCCTTGTATTTATATCTGCTTCTGTCCAATTCCCCAAGAGAAACCAAGTTTCTCTTAAGTTCAGGGGCATACCTTACTGCTGTGAGGGTCCTAAAAGTCCCATCATGCATCTTTAAATTTACATCTCCTACCCCTTGGACCTTACATTCAAAATCATTCCCTAACAGAACCTTTCCCCCATTAATTTCCTTGAAATTTTGGATCCATTGCTTCCTATGAGTCATGTGGAAAGAGCAGCCTGAGTCCAAGACCCATTCTTGGCTATCACATTTGCCACTTATAGTTAGTGCATCAGCACTATCATAACCGGTATCACACACATTTACCCCACCATCATATTTTTCCTTCTCAGCGTAGTCTTCTTCCCCTTAGGACAGTGCCTCTTAATGTGACCCTCTTGTTGACAATAATAACATTTAATTGGCCATTTTCCATTCCTAGATTTTGATCTTGATTTACCTTTGTTCTTAGAGTCTTTCTTAGGATTTATAGACCTTGCAGTTAATGCATCTGCTGGAGATAATTTACTATCTATCTTTATCCTCAAATCTTTAGAATTTAAAGCCCCTATAACATCTTCTAAAGATAGTTTATCCCTACTATGCTGGAGAATATCTATAAAATTCTCATAGGGCTTGGGTAAAGAGTATAGGAGAACTAAGGCTTTGTCTTCTTCTTCATACTTAACATCTATGTTCTCTGAGTCTAAACATAGCTTGTTAAAATCATTTAAATGATCCTGAAATTTTTGGTTTTCATGCATCTTAAAATTAAAAAACCTAGCTTTGAGAAATAACCGGCTAGAGAGGGTCTTCTTGAGATATAGATCCTCCAATTTCTTCCATACTTCTGATGTAGACTTTAGCCTTGATACTTCCCTGAGCACTTTATCTCCAAGGCTCAGTATAAGAAGGCTATAGGCCTTCTTCTTGATCTGCATCCGTGCCTCATTCTATTCTGCGGTTAGAACTTGAAGTTCTTTCCCAATTGATTCTCCCTTAGTTGTTTCTTCTTGTTCCAACGCCTTCTCCAAACCGAGACTATAGAGTAATGCCTCCATCTTGATCCTTCATAGGCCGAAATCATTACTCCCATCGAACTTGTCGATATCTAACCGTGAAGCAATCAGTGTCATTCTTGATTTCCCTGAGATCGCCTTCTTCGACTTAAGTTTCTTGAGATGTCGATCAAATCCAGAGGTGACCAGCTCTGATACCAAGTTGTTAACCTAAATCTCACCCTTATTTATGATCACTCAATCACTCAAACTCACACGACGAACTCTCTCTAATTTGTGATGAATAGAAATCATAATACAATCAAGAACTACATAACACACACAAGATTTACCCTGGTTCAATCTCAATGAAAGACCTACATCCAGCTTGGCTTTCGCCCATGTTTTCTCCATTATCTTGAATACCAATACAAGATTACAAGTGCACTCAAACCCAACCCTCACCTAGCCCATAAACCTGAAAGCTATATAGAGTTGTAAATCAGAAAGATATTCACTCTTCCTCTCTACACAATCTCGCCCCAAGATAGCATGAAAACCCATAATAGAAAGCACACCCAAAAGCCTAACTCTGGCCCCTATTTATAAGCCATAGAGGGCGGGAGAGCTACCTGATCGACTATCCAGAATTGGCAGTTATAACAAATCCGATCAGACTTAATTTAATAACAAACCCTTCTAGAAGACAAAACAGAAAAATACAACATGATATTTTCCCTCACATTACAAGCCCTAATCTAGAACAAATGAATTCTAACACCATGTAAATACTTCGATATTTAAGTCAAATTCTTAAGAATGCTAAAGAATTTGCAAAGCTTTTAAATTAGTATTAGAAACATACCTTTTCTAAATATGAGTTCACCCATTTATAGGGGAGTTTTGGAGTTTGTGATAAGTATTTTTAGTATTATGAGATTGATTCAGATGTAGACTCTTTTAGATAAAGTTTATCTCTTGTGTGAGTCCCTTGGGGATTTTTAGAGTTTTCTTGTTTACCCTTTTAGTTTTGGGAATATCCCCCCCCCCCCCCAAAAAAAAAAAAAAAGACTTCGTCGGGAGACCTTAAGGTCTCGCGGTGACCCTTTTGATTGGAGTCTACTAAGAATCTCTCAAGGATCCCTCGCCCAAGAAGATCTCTCAAGATCTTTTGACATGATGCTTTTCTTTTTGTCCTTTTGTTTTATCTTTAACTTTTCAACTTTGTGCCTTTAATTTGTTTGTTTCATTATTATATCGATGTGTATTCATTGGGTGAATTTTTTCGTCCCAAGCTTTTTTTCCTTAGGGTCTCCTTCTAGATTTTCTTCTAAATTCTCTCAGGTCTCCCATTAAATTTATTTTAGTCGACCTTGGTCTACATACACATCAAAAAGAAATAATGCAAGTATGCAACAAAAAATAGAGAACGTAACTTCAGAAAACAAGGGCTACTTTGCGTTATAAATCATAATTAACACTATTTATTACATCAATTGCTTAAGTTACGCGTTTACTCTCTCTCTCTCTCTCTCTCCCTCTCTCATGCGTGTACGTGTGTATATAATCTCGTTTTCTATTCACAAATCTAACAGATTAATAAGTTTAAGAAAAGCATTATGTCCACCTCATGCAGCGGCGGCGGCGGACACTTGCTAGTGTTCCCTTACCCGGCGCCGGGCCACATGACGCCCCTCCTCCACCTAACCCACCAACTGGCCAGCCGCGGCTTCACCATATCCATTTTGGTCACCCCTAAAAACCTTCCATTGCTCAACCCTCTTCTCTCGAAACACCCTTCCCTTGTCCACCCCCTTGTCCTTCCCTTTCCACCCCATCCCGCCCTCCCCGCCGGCGTCGAGAACGTCAAAGACCTGCCCCCCACCGCCTTCCCCGCCCTCATGCACTCCATGCACCAGCTCTACACCCCCATCCTTCATTGGTTCCGCTCCCACTCCTCCCCGCCCACCTTCATCATCTCAGACATGTTCCTCTGGTGGACCCAAAAGCTTGCCGACGACCTCAGCATTCGTCGATTCATGTTTTCATCATCCGGCTTCATGGCCATGGACATCATCTATTCCCTGCGAAGGCACCCACCAAAGGGAGGCGGCCCGGATGATCCGGACCATTTGATAGCTATATCTGAGGTCCCATCTTCGCCGGTGTACCCTTGGTGGCAGCTGCAGTTCCTTTACAGCACGGGTAGCTACGTGGAGGGAGACCCGGTTTCTGAATTTTTGAAACACGGGGTGCTCGCCAATAATTCGAGTTGGGGGATGATTTTCAATTCATTCAGTGGGCTGGAACGGGTTTACTTGGAACACCTGAAGGAGCAAGTTGGGCACGATCGAGTATGGGCTGTGGGGCCTTTGCTCCCTCCAGTAGCACCGTTAGCGTCAAACATAAAGAAGTCTGATGGCTTGGACTATACCGATGCTGATGATATATTATCGTGGCTTGACAAGTGTGAAGATCAGTCAGTGGTCTACGTTTGCTTTGGGACTCAATCTGTGTTGAACCCTAATCAGATGGCGGCCATAGCATCAGGCTTGGAGGAAAGTGGGGCCAAATTTATATGGAGGGTGAAGGAAATGAACGTGGGGATGGTCCCGCAGGGATTCGAAGATCGTGTGGCTGGGAGTGGGAGAGGTTTGATCGCAAAAGGATGGGCCCCGCAGACCATGATCTTGAGGCACCGGGCTGTGGGTGCGTTCTTGACTCACTGTGGCTGGAACTCAGTGTTGGAAGGAATAATGGGCGGAGTGCCGATGTTGGCGTGGCCAATGGAGGGCGAGCAGTTTCTGAATGCCAAGCTACTGGTAGAGGAGCTAAAGGTGGCGAGTCGGGTGTGTGAGGGGGCGCAAACTGTGCCTGACTCGGGCGAGTTGGCTCAGCTGGTGGCCAAGTCGGTGGGCGCAAATAGGGATGAAAACGTCAAAGCCATGCACGTACGAGCGATGCAGCTGGGTAAGGCCGCTTCGGATAGCATCAAGGAGGGTGGGGGTTCATGTCAGGATTTAGATGGCTTGGCCGCTCATATTCTTTTACAAGACGCCGGGGAAGATTCAAATTAAGTAGAAGAAACCAAAAAATAAAGCCCAAAGTTTTGATTTTTTGTATGATTTTCGATGGAAAATTGTATTAAATTTATTGTTACGCAAGCAATCTATATATTTTGAACGATTTCTATCACATTAAATTCGATGTGTCATGGCAACCACCAAATAAAATTCTCCTGATTGAAGAAACAAGAAAAGGGCCCAAGAAGAAGCCGAAAGGAGCCGAGGAGATTTCCTCGGCTCAAGGGATTGGGGGCTCTAGCTAATTATTAATTTAGAAATCTTTTAAATTATAAATTTTTTTTTTTATTTTTAATTTTGTATAACAGATAAAACTGTCTTTTAAAAGCATTTTGAGATCCCTCTTTTTTAAGAGTCCTAAATATAGGCTTTAGTCGTCTTGCCCTTCAACCGGCTTGCAAAGTGTAGACCAAACTTAACTTATATAAAGCAGAAAGGGAAGACTCTTCTAGAGATTTGAAGGTCCTTTGGAGACTTGAGGGTCTCCCAATGACCCTCAAAATCATATTCCCTCAAGACGTCAATTTACTTCGAAGTTTTATAAATAGGAAATGATTCTTCCCCTTCAAGTATGAAAGAAATCCTACTAAATTTGAGCTATAGGTATTTATATTTGTTATTAACCTTTATATATTTATATATATAAAAGTATGATAATTTGCAAAAGAATTTTTCCTCCCAAAACTTACATTAATTACTAAAAGTAGTAGTAATTAAATGCTTGCATTTTTCAATAAATTAAATATAGTAATTAAATTAAAAAATTAAGCATGGTTTCGAATACTATTTATACTATTTATTTATAACTTAATTTTAAACTCAATTAATCTTCTCATCAATTAATTCCTCCATTAATTAAAAATAAGTATTATTTTTTATCAATATTATTAATTAGAAATATTTATAATATTATTTTTGATTAATTCCTCAATTAATCCCTCAATCAATCAAAATAAATATTATTTCTGAAAAATATGAATATATAACTTAAACTATTAATTAAATCATAGAAAATAGTTCATTTGTATAAAATAAAAATAATTTGTATTTAGTACTTATTATTCCAAAGTAATTGAAGATCTCCTATAAAGTTTATTGGAACTTTTCATTATCAATTAAATAAATATTATTAATAAAAAAATTTGAATAGACAATTTAAATTATTAATTAAGTCATGTATAGATATATAATTTCTCAATGAATTAAAATAAATATTTTTTATAAATATTATTAATCAAAAATATTTATAATATTATTTTTTATTAATTCCTCAATTATTAAAAAATAAATATTAATGTATAAATTTTTCAATGTTAATTAAGATTTAACATCACATTTGCAAGACTATTCAAGAAAATTAATACATAGTGAAAGAAAAATAAGTCAAAATTCATATTTTCAAAATTTTGTTATCATTATTGCAAAAATTAAATTTCAAGATCAAAAATTAAAATTTTCAAATGAATTTTTAATTAGCATTGAAAAATCCATGTTTCCTCACATTTAGAAGTTTTAATTTATATTTATATTTATAATTTATAAATAAATATATAATATAATAAATAATTTTACTTTAATAATTAATCAGTCATTACCTTTAATTGTTTACAAGACCAATACATGAGTTTTTCAATACTAATTGAGATTTAAAATATTGTATTTTTAAGACTAATATATAAATTTTTTAATATTAATTAAAATTTAATTTTCAAATTTATTGTGATTACACTTTCCATGCATCACACGCACGGGTAAACACTAATTTTTAATTAAATTAATTTATTCATCGAAGAGTCTAAAAAAAAGATATATATATATTATGTGCCTAATTAGCTTTTGTCCTGTAAGCTCCTAGAGACCCTATAAGTGCGTCTTGCAAGCTTCTAAAGACTTAGGAAGCAATTCTCTAATTATAAATTAAATTGTTGTATCCAGCAATAATAAAATTTAAATTATATATATATATATATATTACGTTTTAAAAATTTTAAACAAGTATTCTTTCATTCTCTTACTTTGGTTATTGAAAGTCACGTGAAGGGCTTAAATAAGTACCACTAAGTAATAAAGTCTAATAAAATAGACGTCATTTCAGTTTCACCATTAAATTACATTAAAATTATTTAAGTCGATACTCTTTTACTTTTTACTTTCTTTATTACAATTTTTTTTTATTAAATCACATTAAAATTATTAAGCTGCATTCGAATATTTAAATAAGTCATCTTTCATTTGACCATTTTCGTCATTTATGAAGTTTTGTCAATTGAAAATTATTTAAAAGCTTTAAATGAATAAATAAAAGGACAGATTAATTAATGTAGTAAATTAATAAAGGCGCTAATAAATAAAATAGAAATTAATATTCATTTCCGTTTGCCAATTAAGTTAAACAAATATAAATTAATTTGTAGCAACTAAACAAATGTAAAGGTATTTTAAAAGTTTAATAGTTAAAAAGATAAATTAATATATCAAATGACTTTAAATTTAAGGAATTTTTAGGATTTGAACAAATTTGAAAGAATTTGTAAAGTTTTATGAATTTAAAAATTATTCAAAGTTTTGTGCCATAAATTTGTGAGGCATCCCCCTAGGTGTATTTTTGACTAATAAATGTAAGTGGACGTATTTTTTTCAAAATTAATCATGAATAAATAGTAAAGAAATAACTAATAATGTTAATAATGTTTGTAATCATGATTTTGAGGGTAAAATTGTTCAAGAAAAAAAAAAAGTAACAAATCTCGCTATAAATTGTACAGTTAAATGAATGGTAAAGGGAGATTGAGGGAGAGAAAATGGAGCAGAAAAACGAAAGCCAGAGGATTATTCCTAGAGGCTAAACATTCTTCCTGAAAAGAAGTAGCTAAGGTGTAACATCCTGCCTTCTCGAAACGTTAGGTAACGTAAAATTTTAGGAATAATTTTTTTTTTCAATCAAACAAATCATGGAAACTCAACACAAAATCGTTCTTTAAAAATCCCGTTATATCTTTTCAGTATATTAACTATGAACCATCAATAAACTAAGACAGATACATCATCTCAAATGCGGAAGCTAAATCGAAACATCAATAGACACAATTAAAACCACTTTATTTATAATATAAAGTCGAGCTAACGTTTACCTGATGTCATCAAAATAAAAAAGCATAACTGAATATAACATAATATAAATTATCCACTACTCGTCGTCACTCCTTGGCGATACCTTTCCTTTTCATACCATTGCCTTCACTTGGAACGTTTGAATATTCCAGAGACATAATCCAAATTAGATGATGAAAACACATTTTTCATGAATGAATGCAAAACATGAAATAAACCAATATACCCGGTAAGCCCTAACTCAAGAGAATCCCAAACGCTTAACCCTATCACCGAAAAAGAGCAATCTCTCTAAAAGCTATGCCACCATACCAACTCGACGACACGACGCGATTCTAGCTTAAGAGGGACAAGCCAACGAATCTCTCCAACATCTCGGGAATAATTGTTACCAACTCCCAACCCATGAAGGTCACATCAATACAGGAATTCGACTCACCACATTTACGTTGGAGATTATGTTCTCACTCTAAGCATCCAGGAACCACCACACAATCTCAACTCCAAAATTTCATATGGACCACCTAGTCATCCTAGTGCAACTTCCCTGACCAAACGGTCTGGCACAAAAACCTAGTTAGCTATCCTGGCATACTCATTAGCACGAGATACCCTTATTATTCCGTCATGCCCTTGGAGAATTATGGTTATACTATCCAGGCAACATCCTATGCTGACATTCCACATGAACAACACAGTATGAACCACCTAGTCATCCTAGTACAACTTCCCTGACCAAATGGCCTGGCATGGAAACCAATTCGACTATCCTGACATGCACACTAGCATCAGATACCCTTATTATTTCGTCACGCTCTTGGAGAATTATGCCTATATTATCTAAACAACATCTTAGACTGACATTCCATACGAACACACAAAACGCAAGACAATGCCACATTTCACAATTCAATGCATCATATAAATAACAATTTATAAAATACAATGCATAAGTACGAAACGTTTAAGGACAAACATCCCTTATAAAATCAACCGTTACAAGTTAAACTGTTTGCATGCATAAAACCATTTTGCATTAAATCTCCACATGTTCAGATAGAACAAGCACAATAAATCAAGTTTTGGGGGCAAACACTCACCTTGACGTATTTGGATCGCCTTGATCCTCGTGCACAACCTCGTTTTGTGTGCCAAAACACAAGTACTCATACTTGTACTCAATCTTGAGCCATGACACTCCTAAAACACCATATTTGATTAAGGAAACATCAAAATCCATTTTTTCCAAATTTTCCTTAATTTCCTCTATTTTTCTCCTAATTTTCACCTCGATAATTCCAAAATAATTATCTCATCAAACATTTTTTCAAATATTTTAACATGATAAATCCTAAAATAAATCAAGAAAAATATTGAAATCAGAATTACCAAAATACCTCTGTTCACGCGCCCTGCGCATGGCTGTGCGTGAAAGCTGGCGCGTGCAGCCACGCGCTACCATCTTCTTCAATTTTTCAACCGCTGACGGATGCTCCAATGGCCAAAACAACGGCACCCCCTTGAAGCCCTTGAAGAATCGATCTCAATGGCACCGATTTCAGGCCGAAAGGACACCGAAAAGTGCCCCAAAATGGCAATTGCAAGTCCGACGAGGCGGTCTGTTTGAGCTTTCCGGCCAAGCTCCAAAACAACTTCAAACGCACACCAAACGATCCCAAATGCTCCAAATATGATCCTTGATGCCTCGAGACCAAAAGCCCTCTATCCCTTGCCTTCGATTCTCACCAAAACACGAGTAATTTGTGTGTAAAGATTCGGCCAAACCCTTGCTCTTTTATAGCAAAAATCTGACCAATTAGCGACTAAGGCTTGGCCCCCAAGTCAACCCACGCCGTATACAACCTCCCCTAGCTCCTCCCCGGTCATCCCATCACCGAGATCGGCCTCCACGTGCGGTGGATTTGCAGCGGCCGTCTTTCTTCGTGTTCACACTGCCCATTTTTTGCTAAATTGCATTTTCACCCCCCTAGATTCTTCCAATGACATTTCTACCCTTTGCATATCACCCCTGATCTTTCCAACTATACCAATAAGTCCCACAAGTTTAGTAATTCTCATATCACCCTCGAAATTTCTGAAAAACCATCATTTTGACCTCCCTCGGGCAAATTTGGAAAATTACGCTTAGGCTCGATTATTCGTTTTAACCTTAAATCCATTCATTTCAACCCAAAATTGCTTAAGGGTTGTTCTACACATAAAATATTGGTCCCCAACATGCTCCGTTGACTTTCCAAATGATCCCTATATCAATTCGATTTTCTCAGTCCGGTCAATAGCTGTACCAAAAACTGTTCCCAATTTAATTTCTTTTGATTCTTAAAATCATATCTCGATTCACTTGTCTGTAGTATATCATTTTTCTTAAACATCTAAGGTCCGGAGTACTCCCTTCAACTGATTCGGTCTCTTAAAATTGCGATAGTGTATCTTAAAGCTTCATTTTTCCAAAAATTCCATTTATGCTTTCATTAAATACCGTTTATATCCTCAAATCATTTTCGGGTGTTACATAGGGTCTCCTCGGAAGGTAGCATGTTGTTCTCCCAGAACAACCCTCTCCCCAGACTCTCATTCCTCTCAGACTTTCCTCCTTCCCACACTCACATTCTTTTTGGGGAGACATCATTCCCAGAGATATAACCTTCCTAGAGTCACGTTCTTTCCAAGTAAGTCTTCTTTCCCGGGATCGCTCCCTTCCCGGGCCAAACTTTCTCCCCGAGCCAACTTCCTTCCCAAACTCTTCTTCTTCCTATGCAATTCTTCCTCTATGAGAACACACTTTCCTCCCGAAAGTTGTCTTCCCAGAGCTCACTTTCCTCCCAAAGTCCAACCTCCCCAAAGCGACTATTATTCCTCTCTCGGTGAACATCATTTCCTAGAGCTAGCCACAAACACCCGGTGATCATTCTCGTGTTACAAATCCTTAATTGTTATATTTTGACAACAATACAAATAACTTTAAATGAATAAATAAATGGGCATTGAAAAATAGTTATTGTGTTTGTGTAGATTTTAATATTGTTGGAATGAGTCTAAAATTACATTAATTCACATTATTAATTAGCTCTGATAATAATTAAATTATACTTTTGAATTCAATAAAATTAATTAATTCTTTCTCTATTTTCTCATTTTCATTATTCCAATTAATTTGTTGTCTTAAAAAGTTAAAAGAAATTGTAAAGCTTTATGAATGTAGAGATAAATTCATTTAAATAAGAAAATAATTGTTTTATGTGCCTTCCAACTAAATAGTTGTTTTATTTATAAAAAGAAAATATTACACTTAATACCTATTATTATTTTAAAAATTACATATTTATGTCTGCATATTGTGTAGGCTCATTTCCCTAATTATATATAAAGGGCAATAAATGATGCTATTAATATTTTTTCTTGCTTAACATCATAGATGTGAACTCATTAATTAATTTTGGTTGAAGTGAGCAGTGATCAAATAACTTTTCTTATAGCGATCCTACTTACGAATTACGAAAGCTCGTTTAATTAGTTAATTACTGTTTAACTAATCCATTATGGGCCCTAGAGAATCAACCCTATGATGAATTTAAAATTTCAAGAGGCTGCACAAAAGTCTAAAAGAAAAGGCCGAATAAGAAGTCCAAAAGGGCTTGAGGATATTTTTCTAGCTAAAATGAATAAAATTAAATTATATTAATATAAAATTAAAATATTTTTTAGATTAAAATATAGAATGGTTAAAATAAACTTAAAAAATATTTTAAGATTTTTATCAAACCGTTTGTTAAATTTTTTGAAATGCACTGAATGACATATGTGTCATTTTTTTCTTATTTATAAGATTTAAGATATACTTATCTTAAGGGGGCAAGGATAAGCATATCTAAAAAATATCATATAAGAAGTCATATGATTTTTTTTTAAGGGTTGCTAGACAAATTTAATAAACACATTAAAAATGACAAAAGTCTGGAATGTTTTCTATATCTTATATTTTCCAGTTTACATCTTGATTAACAAACACTATCCTAATAAAATAGCTCATCGGAGACCCTCGGTCGAACTTATATATATTTCAGGACAGAGAAAGAAGAGTTGGCAAACTGATTGACAGCTTGAATGAAAAGGTCGACCATTTTTGCTACCCTACTCGATTTAATGGCTTACATGTGTCTCTTTCGCGACTAGTTCTTCAGAAAGTTGTGGCGCTACTATTGGGCCCCTAGGATTAAGTAGATGGACGGGAGATTAAAGAAGAGAAGAGGGTTTATGCACTAGTTATGGATTCCCTCTTGCTTCATTTCATTTCTTCATATTTACTTTTGCTCTTTTTGTCTTCTTCCAATTGAAATAAGCTCAAAAGGCAAGCTAGAGAATTTTGAAAGACCAAGAGAAATGTTGGTGACTTGACGTCTTCTAGTTAGCACAGGATGAGGACTACAAGTTGATTCTAGAAAGCTTGTTTGGTGTGGATGGACTAGTCCCTCCATAGCTTAAGGATGTAGAAACAATTTTTACATCTATTTGACATCGAGCTTTCAAGTACGTTTACATTTTATTGCATATGGTGTGATATTATGTTACTTAAATATTCAAGCGATATATAGTTTGTGTAGAATTCAACAGTGCATCTCTAATATAAAAATTTTAAAATGCCACACATAACGTAGCCATATGACTAATCCAACATAAACATCAAGAGAAAAATCAAAGTTTAAAAGTATATCTTGAAATTGTCAACAAAGAAAAAGAAAAATTAAAAAATACCCTTGACAAAATCAAAGAAAAGATTTTCATAAAAGAAGAAAATGGTAAAATAATTTTATAAAAAAAAAACAAAAAACTTTGGCCTCACATTCTAATATTACTAGGTCCTTGGGAGACCTGTTGAGAGATTTTCTCGAGATCTTGGCAGGTTTGCAGATGACTTAACTTCAAGTCTTTCTTGACTTTGGCAATTTGCAACATTCCTTGTTTGGGGCATTGTTATCTTGTCTAGGCTTTTTGATCTAGTTCTCATAGACAATGCTAAATGTTGTTGTCGAGATGTAACAATAAATTTATAATTGTGAGAGAGTCTTCGTCTTCAGCTTTCAGTTTATTAGAGACTTGTAAAACAAAACATAATCAGGGGTGTGGGATATCTTCCACGTGGACTCTATGATGGTTAAGTTACTTCATCCAAAAGAGTATGCAATTGTAGTAATAGAAGTGTAGTCTCAATAAAGTTTTCGTTGTACTTCTATTGAATGGATCACTTCCTAAGTTAAAGCTAATAGGTGGAAGAGCATTCATATCTTTTGGAATTGTCTATTTTAGATTTTGAAATAGATATATTAGACGTGAGTTGACATATTCTTGTTGGGTCATATCTCAAAAGGACCCCTGAAGACTATGTTTTTCTAGGACCCGAGAAAGACTCCTAGGAGGATCTCTTAGAAACACCAAGGAGAGGTTTCCTAAAAAGATCTCTCAAGGATACCTCAAGTCTCCCGCAAAAGTCCCCTAGAGATTGCTCAGTTAAAAATGTCTCAAAATTCTTTCTTTGAACTTACCTTAGACCTGTCCCTTCTTACTGTTCTCTTGGCTATCTCTCCAATCAAATTATACCACTTTATCAAATTAACATACATTATTAAAAAGTAATGTGTATTAATAATGACAAAAAAATTAATGTTTTTTTTTTCTAAAATTTAATTGTAATTAATTGGAAAAAATCCATTTCTTACAGATGAAGAAATGGATTTTTTTCTAGAAAAAAATATTCGCATGAAAGTATTCTATTTGGAAAAAAACTCATTTCTTAAGAAGAGATGAATTTTTTTTTCTGTTAATTACAAAATAAATTTTAGAAAAAAAATATTAAAATTTTTGTTATTATTAATATATATTTTTTAATAATATATATTAATTTGATGAAGTGACATAATTTAATTGGAGAGACACGCAAGAAGACAGAAAAGTGACAACACATCTCAACTCCCTTAAACTTCGACCCGTTGTTGGGCACATGAAAAACAAATAACTTATTAGGCTTGGTTGGTGAGATAAAATATTTAAGAATCGTTCTACAGGGTTAGACAACCCTATCGAGCGTCTCACCAAATGGGGGCAAAATGACGAATTTGCCCTTGCCTCTTGCAAATTTGCAAAGCGGGCCATTGTTTCCCCTATTCTCTCATCTCCCTTCCCATGGTCGTTGCCTCGTCCCTACCCTCGCCTTTCTGCCATCGCCGTCTTGCCTCGTCTAACCGACAATCGATGCAGTGACTGTCGGCAATGTGAGACGACGGCAGTGGCGAGGTGGCGGCCATGAGAGGGGAGAGGAGAGAGTAGGAACGGGGCAACCATAAGAGGGAAAAGGAGAGAACATGACGTGGTGATAAAATCGTTTTTTTAGCCCCTTTTGATAACTCGATCGGTAAACTTGGAGGGGCTCTTTAGATTTTTCCAATATTTAAATCTCAGGTTTAGTTATGTTATATGTAGATTATTTATGATTTTTTCAACACGTGTTGTACTTTATTGCTTTATTTCTGTTATTATTTACATGAGAAAAAGGAAAAAACAAAAGCTGATTCACTTTTTAACGTCAAGGCCAGATTATAAAGAGTGAATTGATTGACCTGACCTGCGCTTCTATGCTGCGAAGTGGTGCTCCCGCCCGCTTTCTGGAACCGTTCCTGAAATTCGTTTTGAAACAGTATTCATCATTATCTTTTTCGAATCTTCGATGTTTATCAAGTCTTGAGGGCGAAGATGTGCGCGGCGGCATCCTGTAGTAATCTGGCCGTGCAATTGATGAAGCAGAAGAAGGCCGCCGCCGTTCTTTACCACTACCCCTGTCCAGATGGCGCCTTCGCCGCTTTGGCCGCTCACATTTACTTCTCTGCTACTTCCACTCCCGCTCTCTTTTTCCCCAACACCGTCTATTCTCCTATCAGGTAAGGTTGTTCCGATTTCTGCTATTTCAGTTTCTTCTTTGTATTCTGATTACTTGCTGTTAACTGGTTGCTAATCATCTCGGTAAATATATTTGAAGATACAAGGAAAGAAAATAAATAATTATTCTCCTATCAGGTCGTTCCGATTTCTGCTAATTCTATTTCTTCTTTGTGTACTGATTATTTGCCATTGATTGGTTGTTAATCATCTCGGTAAGATTGTGTTTGGACATGGGGATTACAAATGATTTATTTTGAAATTTGAAATTTGTAATTTGAAATGCTTGCATTTGAAATGAGTAGGTGTCATTTCAAATTCTGCTAACTTTGGACCTAAATCCAAATATTTCCAACGAAAATATATTCAAACAATGGATTTGGAATTTCAAATTACAAAGGCATATCTATTTGAAGAGACAAGGAGAAACGAAAACCGAAAGCAAGTATACGCAAGTATCTCGTTACTCATTTCTTCTGTTACTTGTATTCTCTTGTGGAATGATTCTCTCACAGTGGAAATTGAATTATTTTGTCCAAATTATTTCTCTCTTTCAGTGCCGAACAACTTCCTCTGAGCGAAATTGAGGACATATACCTCTTAGATTTTGTGGGAAGCCCTGGTTTTGTTCAACAAATTTCTCCCAGAGTTCACAGGTCCATTCCTCCCTCGATTCCCTTGCCTACAGTTTCTTTCCATTTTGAATTTTAATTGCCTTGTTTTCCGTTAGCCCATTGTTTGTATGATAATGATTCAGGTTGTGACTGTCTCAGTTGAATTTGTTGGCTGACACAGTGAAATGACATTTTTACTCCTACAGTTGAAATGTGGTTGATATTCAACAGTAGGGCTAAAAATGTCATTTCACTGTGTCGGACAACCAATTCAGCCAGCACAGTCACAACCTCTATTATTGTCCTTGTTTCTACAGTGAATAAATTCTACAACATTCATAAGTGTTGTTCAATCGTCTAATAGTTATAATCTTTTCCTACTGAGCAACTGAGCAGGGTGGTAGTGTTAGACCACCACAAAACTGCATGTGAGATGTTAGGTCCCAAAACTTCTTCCATCATTGGAGAAAACGTGTTTCTGGTAATTGATATGGAAAGGAGTGGTGCTACGGTTGCATATGATTTTTTCAAGGACAAACTCCTTAGGAATGCTGATGTCAGTGACAGCTGCAAGTTCGCACTCAGAGAATTTGAGCGTGTTAAGCCGCTTATTGATTATGTGGAAGATGGAGACCTTTGGAAGTGGAGGCTTGAGAATAGCAAAGCATTCAGTAGCGGTTTGAAAGATTTGAACATTGAATATAACATCAGATCGAATCCCAATTTGTTTCAGCAGGTTGATGCTTGTCTTATAGATTCATTTATCACATGTATTACCTATGCTTTTGACATGCTTAAATCTTTTGGATGTGAGTGGCCTAAGTTTATGCTAGTTTCTGGTTTGAGTTGGCTAACAAAACCCACTGTATTCCCATTTGGTATACCTAATTAAGCTAATCTGTGTGTAATTTCTTTCATATTGAGTTACTCAAGAAGTTCCTTTCTCCTTTGAAGCATTTTCTCGAGTGTGATTCTCTTTGAGTTTCAAATGATTTGGCTAATAAAACAAGTTATTGCTATATTTTGATCCTCCATTTGCTGAGATGCAAAAAAATGCATTTGATGTCTTCAAAAGGGGTGTGTGTGTGTGTGTACGTGCACATGTGCGTGAGACCCTGGGAGTAGCCTATTGTAAAAAGATACAAACAGCATTTGAATGTTATCCTATCCTAAACCCATACTTGACTTCCCTTGCAGTTATTGTTCATGGTGAGGTGAGGGAAGTAGTACCTCCCACCTAGGATCAAGAAAAAGTAAATGGTTAGGAGAGCATTTTCTAAGGAGACTAACATCAATAGAGAAGATATTGGGTTATGGAACATGCATATATGGTGCTCAGACATTTAGTACTAGTCCATGGTCGAGTGTCCCCCCACCACATGTTCTTTTGATGAAACCCTTCAGCAGGCGTCTCAACCAACTTCAGTGATTAGAGCACCATCTATCCTTTGCTCCAAAAGCAAAACTAGGGTTCTCAATTCTGGCATATATTTCCACGTCGTCCTTCTCTTCACCAACACTGATTCTTGTACATGTGAGGAAAACTAAAAACAATAATTATTGCGTTCCAAGGAACTGAAATTGTTATATTATGCATTCTGAGTTTGCCTTTAAGAGTTATGAAAGAGGAAGATGATTCAATCATATATAACTAAATGATTTAGGATTAATTTTGGCATGCAAAGATTAACATGTTTTCAAAAAAGTGAGAGCGCTGAGTTGGTATAGAACATGAAGAAAGATTTGACTTCATTATATATATCTCATCAACAAATCACAATCAATATCTTAAAAAAAAAATAGAGATATTGGTAAAGAGAGAAACTGGCCTTTAGGATTTGAAATATCTAACAATTCTATTGTTCTAAAATGTGCCTGGGAGGTGATAGAGTTTGGTGTCTACCTTTAGGGGGGTTTTTGTGCATTCTTTCTATAATACCCTCTGTGACAAAGGGAGTGCAAACTTTCTTTAGAAAATCTTTTGGTATTCAAAAGTTTCTCCCAAGGAGACCTTTCATTTGTCCTTACTTCTTTGCCTTTCTTAGTTTTATTCGTACTTTTATTGACTTAAGATGGCTGGCGGTGGTGGACTAGTATTCTTTGTGCAAAATGATGTGGAATTTATTGACAATTCTCTTTTTTATTATGTAGTAAGTGGGATATTTGGACTCTTTATTTGTTATACCTTTTTGTTATGCCAGTTATGGCTCTTGTCCTCAGAACTTAGTGTTTGTGATGAAGATAGAGACGAATATTTTGGGGAACAATATTTTAGGCATAAAAGTAGAAATTAATATTATTTTATTAGTTTCTTTTAATTTCTTTTATTTCCTAGAATCCTAATTAGATAGGGATTACCTTTATAATCTTAATTAGATTATATCAAAGAATCCTAGTTAGAATACGCTTTTATCTATTAGTTGTCTATAAATAATCCTTTAGTGAAGTATTGAAGGAGACTTTGATGAATAATATTGAATATTGCTATAGGTTTCGAGTACCTAGTATCACTCATGTTTCTTTGGTTTGGGTTTTGCATTAATTGGTATCAAAGCCGAAAGTCTTGAATCGTTTTCAAGGATTTTCTAAGAATTTTTAGGGAATCAGCTAGCCTTACGATCTGCATCATCACAGACAGTTCTTCAAGTTTTTGAAACAAAACCACATCAACATGTAGCAATAAACAAAAAAACCCTACTCGAAGTAGTCATCATCGTCAGCATCCTTGTAGAGCCTCACTAGCGATTCTAAACCCTAGGCAACTGTCTTGTCAGAAGCTTAACAACTTTTGATTGTCAGTGAAGTTGCCTTAGGAGCTTCACCCAAGTCTAGCCCGTTTGCCACCATTGAAGATATTTGAAACTAACAACGATGGTGTTAAAATCCTCAACTAGCAACATCAAAAAACCCTAGTCGTAGAAGCCATCACCGTTGACATCCTTTGTTGACCCTTGTCGAAGAGTTTAAATCTTAGACGATTGTCTCACCGAAAGCACCACACTTCAGATTTTTGGAAGCATTGCCCAGTCGCTGCCATCAATGATGCCCCGATCACTATCGGAAACTGCCACAAGTTCTTGTTGAAATCTTGCCAGAACCTGTTGCACAATTATTGCTCCCTTCTACTGCTGCATTATAAGTCTAACCCTAACCCAATTTCTCGACCCAAGCCTAACCCAATTTGAAGATCCATTACCCATTGACACGACCCATTTAACAGAAAAACCCCAAAACCCATTGACTCGAGTCCTAACTTGGACCCTACTGCTCCCAAACCCAACAACCCACAAGCCTTTATCCAACCAAATCCAAATACTTACAAGCTTCATTCCCTTTTACACCATTAGCCCAACTTCCACTTTGCTTTAGTAAGGTATACTCTTTACTGTGAAAATTTGATTAATATATATTTATTGGATATCTTTAGTAAGTTGTTTTAGGTTAACTTAATATTCTTTCATAGCCAACCAAAAAAAATAAAAATTCCTTACCTTATTTGTTGCATCTCAAGCATTATTTTTTGTTATTGATATTGTCATTTAATTTATATTTCTTAGTCCTATTGGTGTATCCTAGTAGGTTTCTTGTTTGCATTTAAGTTGCAATTTGAATTTTCTTTGCATTCACTTAACCCATTGTATCACTTCATGGCCTTCTCTTGTTATCATAGTTCTGAAAGGCGTGAGGCGTAGTGAGGCGCAAAGGGTCTTGGAGCTTGAGGCGCGAGGCGCACCTTTGCGAAGCAAGGTGTACCTTTTAGAAAAAAACTCAAAATCTTGTAAAATCATAAAAAACTGTCAAATTATCAATAATAACACATGCATATCATTAATGATTCATTATCTTCAAATTCTAAACTAACATCATCAAAGTTGATTCATTCATCATGCAAATTCTAAATTAGAAACATCATTAAAGTTCAAACTTAAAGTCTCAAACTCAAACAAGTACCAATCATCATGCAAAGTTTTAAACAAACATATAAACACTACAAGTCTACAATCAAGAAAATATTTTCATTTTGAAAAATGTTATTTTTCTAAATCTGGAATATTAGCGCATTTATAAGGAGACATATAAGAAAATGTTTTCATTTTGAAAAACTATCTCCCAGTATTTTGATAGCCAATATTCATTGTTGTTAAAATAATTTTTAATGAATTTTTCAAAAATAGTAGGTATGTATTTTGAGGGTGGTAAAATCGCTAAATTCCGAGTTTGTACTAAAATCAAAATTCTATTTTCTTATTGTTATGGATTTTGATTTTTTAGATATTTTTATTGAATCCAAATGGGAGATACTTTCTTATTTACATTTATGTATTAAAGTAAATGGACATTTACTTAAACTAAAGAAATATAAATATGTTGTAATGTATACATGCTGGAACCGAAAAGAGGCGAGGAATTGGGCTGCCCAGGTTTTAATTAAAACCTAAGTTTCATGAGACGGGCCTCTCGCCTCGGCACCTCACCGTGCAAGGCGAGGGCCTTACTGAAATTGCCTCGCCTCGGCCCAGGCGAGGCGCCAAACTGGCACCTTAAGGTGCCTTGCACCTAGGCGTGCCTTTAACAACTATGCCTGTTACCATGTGTTTATTTGCTCATAGCCCCAAACAAACACGAGCAACCTTTTTCCACTACACCACTTGACCTTCAATCATTACACAATTCCTTAAAATCCATTAAAACCAAAATGAACAATCTCGAAAGTCTTTTGAATACAATGGGAGCACTTACTGAATAGATGGCACAAGTCATAAAATACTAGGTAAATAGAAGATAGGAGATGATTCTATAGAGTTCCCCCACTCTAATGAGTCTGTACATGGTGTACTCAATACCCCAGGGATACACGTTACTTCCAATAAGAATTCTCAATCACATGAGACATTGGCTCTTTTCGAAGCCAGGCAACCCCATGATAGGAATACACATCCTAAAGCACCTAGGTATGACCGCAAGCATCTAAGCTTTAAAGAACCTATAGGTGGCAATCCTAGAATTGACACACATCATGAAAGGAATCTAGAAAGAGAATATAGGCAATCACTTCTATCCCATAAGAATAGACAGGAAGATAATAGAGAAAACAATAGGAATGTGAAAGTGGATGTTTAGGAGTATGATTGTAGGTTATACCCTAATGTGTTTTTAGATTGATTAGATGACATGGAATATTACTTCACTTCGTGTAACATGATTAATATTGAGAGGGTTTGTTTCTCCAAATTGAAATTGACTGGTTTTGCAAAGAAAATTGGCAAAATCTTCATCATAATTTTGAGAGATTAGGTGAGCCTCCATCACACAATGGGCCGTCGTGAAGCAAAAGGTAAAAGAGAAATACCTACCCTCCTTCTATAAGGGTTAGTTATAGCAACAACTACTAAATCTAAAACAATCAACTTTATGTGTAACTGAATACTTGACTCAATTGGAAAGTCTTCTCATTTGATGTGATTTAAATGAGGATTCTTTCTTTACAATGCGAAGGTTTATAAATGAATTGAGGATGGATGTCCAGAAAAAGATTATGTTGCACTCCCCTAAGATTGTAGAGGAAGGCTATCAAAAAACCTTATAGATAGAAAAATACCTTAAAACCCCTCATATTCATCGAGTGTCCACACAATTCTCTGACTCCCGTTCATTAAGGTCCTTTCCTCCACCTTTCCCTTAGAGATACTAATGTTAGTAAGGTAGTCCCTTATTTAGCCTCTAAGGATAACTTTGCTAGGAATATAAATTTTCCTTCAAATAATTGCCAACCTAGTACTTATTGTCCTCATAACCTTTCCATTCAATGCTGCCATTATCACAAGAAAGGTCACATAATGCTTATTGTCCTGAGCGTGCCTTAACTCTAGAGCAAGAGCTAGAATTTACCGATTAACTTGAGGATGAAGATGGAATGGTTAATCCATTATATTTGTTTGGAGGAGAGGAAGAGGTTGATGATGATCTTGATTTGGTGGAACAGGTTAACATTGTGAGGTGCATACTGACTAAGAGTGTCCATGATGATGAATGGAAACACACTAGTATTTTTCAAAGATGCATTAGGAGTGGTGAGGGAACTTGCATACTAGTTATTGATGGGGGTAGCACCATGAATGTGGTTTCTAAGTTTGCAATTATTCGACACAACCTTAGGGTAGAACCACATCCAAAACCATTTAAAGTTGCATGGGTGAATAACACAATTTTACCAGTTATCAAGAGATGTCTTATTCCTATTCAATTGGGTGATTAGAAAGATGAAATTTTCTGTGATGTTTACCTATGGATGTTGCCCATATCCTTTTAGGGTGCCCTTGGCTTTATGACATGAATGTAGTTCATTATGGACGATAAAATACCTATGTCTTTAACCATAAGGGTAAGAAACCCATATTGATCCCTGTGAAACCTTTTAGTAAAGGCACTAGGATCAAGCCCAAGCAAGCACCACCCGTCCCTAGTAAAAAGCACACTCATTTGATAGCTCCTAAGACATTTGAAAAAGACTATCAAGAAAATGGATATAGGTTAGCCATCATAGGTAAGGAATCTATTTTGAATTCCATTGAGAGTTTGGAGTTTCCATCTGGGATGAAGCCATTGTTGGAAGAATTTCCTAATATCACGCCCAATGAGCTCGCTAGTGACCTACTGTAGAATCCTAGCTTTCTGATTTGTTTCCTAATTCAGGAACCCTAGTTTTCTGATCCTATGGAATTAATGATTCTTTTTTGGTAGTCTCCTAAACTGTATTTAGTAGTTTCCTAAGCTGTATTTAGTAGTTTCCTAAGTTGTATTTAGAAGTTCCTACTTATAATTGTACTTCTTGATCAAAGAAATGTAAAGAAATTCATTATTCTCCAAATTCTTCATGGTATTAGAGTAGTTTAATCTAAACCATTGATCTTGTCCAAATAAGTCACCATGGCTAGTGGAGGCGAGAACTCAGTCTCTGAAGTATCATCTGGATTTGGAGGAGTAGCAGTACCAGTTTTCAGTCCTCCTGAAGGCCCTATTCTTCAGATTTCTGGACACAAGTTGAACGACTAGAACTTCATCTAAAGGTCACAATCTATCAAGCTGTTCGTTCGTGGGAGAGGCAAGGAGGATTACCTCACCGGACTTGCTGTACAACCTTAAGAAACTGATCCTACCTTCAAGATCTAGAAGGTAGAAAATAGTATGGTCATGTCATGGCTGATAAATTCCATGAAAAATGAAATAGGTGAGAATTTTATGTATTACAAAACAACAAAGGAAATATGGGACACAGTTAAGGAGACTTATTCTAATATTGACAACACCTCGGAGATCTTTGGATTAAAAATCATGTTGCATGAGCTACTACAAAGAGAGCTGTCCTTGACAGACTACTTCAATGCCCTAACTCGACAATGGTAGCAGTTGGATATCCTTGAAGAGAAGGTTTGGAAGTGCTCGGAAGATGGTCAACAATACAAGAAAATTGTTGAAAAAGATCGGGTTTACTAGTTCCTTCTTGGGCACAACAAGGATCTAGATGATGTGAGACGAAGAATCCTGAGTGTTAAGCCCCTTCCCAACGTCCGGGAAGCCTTCTCAGAAGTTTGCCAGGAAGAAAGTAATGTTAGGCAATAGGCACACAACATTCTTTCTCTCCTGCTGAAAACTCTGCATTGGCAGTTCAAAAAGCTCAATCTAATCGTGACAAGCCACAAAGGAATAAACTAGTATGCGAGCATTGTCGAAAAATCAGGCACACAAAGGACATATGTTGGAAGATACATGGCAAACTAGCAAATTGGAAGCCAGCTTGAGAAAGAGAGGGTTGTGGAAACATGGCTGAGTCTCAAAATACTTCAGAGACTAACCCATTCAGCAAAGAACAACTTGAAGTCCTCCAAAAGATGCTACAACTAACCCTTCAGAGCACTTTTGCCCCCATGGGAACCAGTTCACTCGCCCTAAAAGGTAACTCCTTGCATGCACTAAGTGTCCAACGGGAAAATCCAAAATCTTGGATAGTTGACTCTGGGGCAAATAGACTATATGACAGGAGATCTGTCTTTGTTTAGCAATTATAACCCTTGTCATGGTAATTACATTGTTTGTATAGCTGATGGATCCTCTCTCTCAAGTAAAGAGCACATGTTGTGTTATGATTTCTGAAAAAATTAACCTTGAATATGTTCTTTATGTCTCTAACCTCAATTGTAACCTGCTTTTGGCGAACAAATTTACAAAAGAGAGAAACTGCATCACTAAATTCCCTTTCAACCTGTGTGAATTTTAGGAATCGGGCTCGGAGAAGAAGATTGGCAGTGCTGGGCTGTGTGCAGAACTACCTTCTTCTAGTCGAAGATGGTAGCAAGCCCCAACCATCACAAAGACCATGTATGGCCCTGAACTCTAGCATTAATATTGATAGTCTAGTTATGTTGTGGCACTATCAATTAGGACATCCAAACTTTATGTATCTCAGAAAATTTTTCCCTCTTTATTCAATGAGATAGCATAAACCTTTCAATGTGAGATTTGTCAACTTTCCAAGCACAGTTGTGCCTCACATTCTAGCCTTCCTTACAAGTCTTCTCACCCTTTTTCCATAATACACAATGATATTTGGGGACCCTCTACAATTCACAATATCATTGGTTCTAAATGGTTTGTCACATTCATTGATAACCATACTAGACTCTCATGGGTGTACTAAGATTTCTATTGAATAAAATGGGTATTTCTTGTTCACTTTCAGATCTGTTCTTTTGTGATTCTTGTAAGATTGGAAAATTACGTCAGCTTCTTTTTGCTAGCCACGAAATTACTGTTGTTGAACCTTTAGAATTGGTCTATTCTGATCTATGGGGACCTGCCCTTGTTATGTCCATTGAAGGATTTAGATACTACATAATCTTTGTGGATGCATGCACTAGGTACACTTGGCTTTACCCCCTAAAAATCAAATTTGATTCCTTGACCATCTTTACTATTTTTCACAAGTTTGTTGAACTTTAGTATAAACTAAGCTCAAAACATTACAAACTGACAATGGGGGGGAGGGGGGATTTAAAGCTTTCTTACCTTATCTTCATGCCAATGGTATTCAGTCTTGGTTTACTTGTCCACACACCCATCAACAAAATGGTGTAGCAGAGAGAAAACACAGTCGTATAGCTGAGATGGGTTTAACCTTACTGTCTCATACTCATATGCCTCTTAAATTTTGGGTGGAAGTCTTTTAAATAGCAATGCATCTTATTAATCTACTTCCTTCATCATCTCTAAAGTCTTTTATACCATTTGAACTGTTGCATCACAAACAACCTAACTACTCGATTCTTCAAGCTTTTGGCTGTGCTTGCTTTCCTTACCTTCGTCCCTATCACAAGCACAAATTTGATTTCCATTCTACCAAGTGTGTTTTTCTTGGTTATAGTCACACCCAAGCTGGATATAAGTGTTTGCATCCATTAGGGAAAGTGTATGTATCTAGACATGTACAGTTCAATCCTAGTGATTTTCCCTATCCCACTTTGTTTTCTACTTCCTTTTCTTCCCTACCTTAGGCATTAAGATTAAATGGGTATTCTATTGCCTTTTTGGAACCTATCTCTTCCTCTTCTAATTCTTCAATGTGTCCTCAAGTAGCACAGTTTCTGGCCCCAGCACCATTTAGTGCTGTCTCCGGTGGTACATGTGACAGTTCGACTCTGTCTACTGGTGCCTCACAAGAGCTCCAACCTTCTATTATTCAGTCACTAGAACCTCCAATCTCTCTACCCAAGCCTAAACCTATTCCAGCACCTTCCCTTCACCTTATGATCACAAGATCAAAGTCTGAACAACTAGTTGCCTCTTTCCCCCATGCCTTTGTGAGTTCCCTTGAACCTAGTTCAGTTCGTGAGGCTCTTTTAGACTCACGATAGGTTAAGGCCATGGAAGAAGAGTACATAGTCTTGCAGAGAAATGATACTTGGGAATTGGTTCATTTTTCTCAAAATATGAACTTGATTGGCTGTAAATGGGTTTTTTGGTGAAGTATAATGTTGATGGGTCTATTCTTAAGTATAAGACCAGGCTGGTTGCCAATGGATTTCTTCAAACTCCAGGAGTGGACAATGCGGAAACTTTCAAGCCGGTAGTTAAGGCTTCAACCATTAGAGTTCTCTTTTCTTTAGCAACAACCTTTAGTTGGGAGATCCAACAAGTTGATGTTAACAACGCTTTCCTTAATGGGGATCTAATTGAGACTGTTTTTATGGCTCTACCTGAAGAGTTTATAAGCTCTCAGTTTCCTACTCATGTATGTTGGTTGAAGAAATTTTTGTATGGGCTTAAGAAAGCTCCTCGAGCTTGGTATATGAAACTGAGAACAACATTACAGAATTGGGGATTTGTTAGGGCTGTGTCAGATGCTTTTTTGTTTATCAAGAAGACAGCTGGTTATGTGCTCTTTATCTTAGTATACGTTGATGATATACTCATCTCAGGTTTGGATTCCACAACCCTTAGATCGTGTATTCATGACTTGAACACAAATTTCGCTCTTAAGACCCTTGGCTTTGTGAATTACTTCCTAGGGTTTGAAGCATATAGAGATGGTAGTAGTATATATCTAACTTGGTCCAAGTATGTTGTTGATTTGTTGAAAAAGGCTGCTATGCAAGATTGCAAGCCTTGTGCGACTCCTATGGCTGTTGGGATTTCTTTAACTGATGAGGGAGAGTCATTTTCTAATCCATCTTTGTACATAACTCTTATTGGTTCCTTGTAGTACTTGACATATACTCGCCCGGACATAGCCTTTATAGTGAATAAATTGAGCCAATTTTTGTCCAATCCTAGGTCTCAACATTGGTTAGCTTGTAAGAGACTACTTTGATATCTTAAAGGGACTATTGGCTTGGGGTTGGTCTTCTCTCCTTCACTAGATGATTTGTCCTTGCAAGTTTACACAGATGCAGACTATACTGGCTGCAAAGTGACTAGATGATCTACTAGTAGTTTTTGTGTCTATCTCGAAAGAAATCTTATTGTCTTGGGGTCCAAGAAACAATCAATTGTTGCTAGATTAGTTGGGGAGGCTAAGTACCGAGCAGCTGCCCTAGGTGTGACAGAGTTGGTGTGGCTGAAATCTCCATTTCTGGAGTTGAGATATTTGTGTGCTGCTACTCCTATAGTGTGGAGTGACAATTTGGCTGCCAAGAGCATGGCTGAAAATCCGGCCTTTCATTCTCGAACCAAGCATGTCGAGATTGATATACATTTTGTCCGTGAGAAGGTAGAAAATGGTGAAGTGGAGATCATATATGTTCCAACATTTAATCAGGTGGCTGATATTCTCACTAAAGGGTTGCCTAGAGACTGGTTCTTGTTTCTGTGTCAGAAGCTTGGTTTGAAGATGTCCCTTGTGCATGATGATTCTAGGGTTGCTGCAGGACTGCCCAAGAATAAGTGCTCAACTTCCATGGAGCTTTATTTGAGGGGGAGTGTGGAAGCATCTAAAGTTTTGTGATAGTATTGTTTGCTATTGCTGTTTTTGTTTTTGTGTATTTCCTGCTGTTGTTTGGTTGTTGTAGTATATCTGTTGTATTAGTATTAGTGCTGCTTTGCTGTATTAGTTATTGTTGAGGTGGTGCCTCTTTCATGTGTAATGAGCTGCCTATTTAAGCAGCTCTTAGGTTCTTTCTCTAATGTTAAGTCTTCATTTTCTCTGCAATACAATTTACGACTCCTCTCGTTCTTTCTTCTCTCCTGTTTGATTTTGTCATTTCTTTCTGCCCTAGGGTTTCCGTTTCAGAAGGTGCAATAAAGGCTATAATTTTGATCTTAGGACACTACACTTCTTGTGTATGCCTATAGCTTGTTTTTCATGTTTTTTTTTTTTAATAAAGATGAATGCGGTAAATTTTGTCCAGTTATGTGCTTTGGAGCTTGAGTCTGTCATCAATGAAGGTATGCTGAGCTTATCTAACAAGCAGAAACTGATAAATGAGGTTCTTGAGCAGTCATACAAATTGGCACTTGGAGGTGGAGCATTTGGACATTGCCTGGTAAATTTGAACCCTACTCTTTAGCTAATTCTTCGTAGGCAGTTATGTATAACTTATCTGTGCATTATTTTACTGCTATAAATTTAAAAAAAGTGAGATATTATCATTTTCACCCAGAATGTTTATAAATATATAATCTTCATGTTATGGAAATAGATTATATCAGTATGTATATATTATTGTTTCTATGTTCTTTATGTGTACTTGTGTTCATTCTTATCTTTTCTTATTTATCTATTTATTTTTCTTGCTCCCTGATAACTATGTTTGTGCTTCTTACCATTCTACGTTATGGAACAGTTTTCATCATGCACAATGGTAGTTCAGAACTTGCTGCGTATAATATTAGTTTATCCTGAGATAGCCAGATCAATAGTATTGATCTTCAGATTTAAAACACTAGATCCCAGCATATTTGGACCATTCCTGCACCTCATTAGTTATTGTTTATGAACCTTCAAAATATAAAATCACCTTAGAACAATTCTGTTGAAGCCATTCTCTGTAATTTAGTTTCTAGAACTACTATATTATTTTTAAAAAAAATTACATAACTTTTGTTTAATGGTGTCCTTTATGAATTGTTTATTCCATTTGCGAGAGGCAATTTCTATTGCAAGAAGCAACTTAAATGGAATAAGAATGATCAAAAGAAAACAGAGAGGAAGGGGGAGGGAACTCCTACTTAGGTTTCTCCTTGGACTTATGTCATAGGTTTCATCCGAGGAAGAGAAAAATTCTTTTCATAATATAACTAGATACATTAAAAAATTCCTCCCTTAAAATAGGTTTTACAAGCCTATGTGTAGATGTCTAAGGACATCATTTTAACAGTGTAAGTATCTAGTAATAGAAAAGCCCAAAAAAACTTGAGGGGTCTTGGGGCAAACATGCAACCACTTATAAACCTCTAAGTGCACAAGATGACATGCAATAAAACTCACGCAAGGACATGACTTGGTTTTTTACATGCCATTGTCCTACAGGCGGCCATTTCAGAAAAATCAGGTTACAAGGAGGTTAAAAGCACAAAATTTCCACACAGTGAAGGAAACTGACAAAAATAAGCCTAGAAGAAGAAACCTAACTCATATGATTGCCTAAGTAAAAGATTCTATTGAAGCTTATATCTCAACTGGACATCATCCCCCTAGGATGATGGCACTAGGAAAAGTGTGGTTGGGAACCAGCAATCCCCCCCTTCTGGCCATCGCATGTACTCGGGACAAGGGTGGACTGGTGGTCATCTCACTTCCTCATTCACTTGCGTGGATTAGGGTGTTACTCTTTAGCTTAATAGGTGAAATCTAGTTGCACCAAAACTTATCTCATTGATTAGCTTAACTTAATCACATCTCCATTTTTTTTTCCCTTTAGATTAACCTTGGTTGACTTTTAAACAACATTGTCATGGGTAGTTTACCTCAAAAAATCAACTGTCTCCAACCTTATTGATGTTCCAGCAACTTACATTGTGCCTAGACTTCCCTCAGTTGGCCCAACGATCAACTATTGATCTCAGCAATCAAGCTCCTTAGCTCTCTGGTTGAAATCATCAACCCCTCGATTGACTGTCGTCCAATATTAATTAACTAATCAATTGTTGGTCCATTCTTGCCTATCATGATTTGGTTTAGTCCGTATAACTATTTTGAGGTGCATTTATCTTTCATTAGGCATGTTTATTCTTGTTTATTAAATGACCCTCTTGCTCATTCCTTACATTCTCAACCACGTCTCTTAAACATCACCTCATCCCAAGCATAGTCAACCAAGGATCAATAGGCGTACATCATAATAAGCCACATAACATTATATGAACACAAGTACCCAAGCCTCGGAATACACGGCCTCATCTTGGTCTCCTCATAGGCTTTACATATATCATAAAGCAAATAATATGTATACAATCAATGTTCCCACAGCTCACTTTGTACAACATTTAGCATGCTATTAATACAACTCTTAGATCCCAAAATAATCATACTTCTAGGGTAGTTATACACCCTCTCAAGGGGTGAGCCTCTAAACATTGCAGTCTTGGTACCACGGGGGATGGGTGGGTTTAAGATTTGCTTGAGTTCAATGATTTGTATTTTCTTTATAAATCTCTTCTCAAGGAGTAGATCAGAAGCAAAAGTATCTTAATCAAACTGTGAATGTTCTTCACAAAACTAGTATTTTATGTTTGAGATTAAATTGAATCTTCTCAAAAATTTCCTTTTGATATAATTGATTAATCAAATATTAAAATTGTTAGAGCTATAATTGTTTTGTATATACATACAATAAGGCCTATAACCTTATATATACAAGTAGGGATTTACAAAGTAAGAAAGATTACAAAAAGGAAATTATAAGAAAAGGAAGCACAATTTGTTGTTGCCGTAATACAACAATTGAAACTTGTTTGTCTCAGGCAAACTCAGCAGAGAGTTGGTAGAGCTAAGATAGTGAGAAGAGAAAGAAAGGTTAGTGTTGGAGAGCAGCACGAGAAGAGGCTAAGAGCTGCTTGGGGAGTGGCTTGATCTGTTGTCCGGGAGAGTAGGAAGAAAGCCCTGGAAGGCACCCCGGGGAGGTCATCGGAAGGGGGGCTCTTGAGGGGTAGGCAGTATTTGAAGAGTTTTCAACCGGTGGTGGGACCCAAAGGGTCTTCAAAAAAGGTAAGTCTTGAGGGGGCAGGTACAACGCTTGGAGGGTCCCTACATTTGACACTAAGGATGTGCCTTAGGACAGTTGTGTGTGCCTCTGGAAGGTGCTTTGAAGTTCCGAAGGGTCTTCAGATCTACAACATGGGAACAATTAGAAGGCACGTGAGGATCTATCCCGCATAGGCCCTTTGATGCCTAAGTCAAATATGGTCACGAGGCTAAAATAATGATGCAGATGCAGTATGTTGTATGCTGATGAGGGCTATGAAAGAGATAAGACTCTTTGGAATAGGTGTATAGGTGAGTTTAGAGTGTATGCATATCCAGTCTAGGTCTTCGAGGTTTAGATTTGGGCCACCTTGAAAGGTTGGGGATCGAGGGGTATTTATAGTCATCGAAGGATTGGGACACATGGCATGCATGCATGGAGACCCATGGCAGGACCCTTTGGGTGAGAGAGCACGAGTCTTTAGGTGTCCCGGGTTAGGATCAAAAGGCTAGAAGGATTGCCCCAAAGATTGGTCTTTGGAGGAAGGAGGCCCTCAAGAGGGGTAGGCCAAGTTATTGCAAGATAACTTGGGTCAAGGCATGGGAGAAGGGTCTCTAGAAGGGTTCCAACAAATGATTCATCCCAAAAGGAGGTCAAAGGGCATGGGCTGAGCATTAGGAGAAGCAAGTCCTCGAAGGGTCCTCAGTTAGGCCTTTAGGGAGCAGGCTCAGGAAGAAGTCTTCCTCCTAGGAAAACACACCTCCATGGAAGTTACCCTTCTGAAAGGGTCCCTCAAAGCCTATGTTACAACAAATGATTCCCCACTTGCCTTCGACTGAATGTCAAAGGGAAGAGTTCAAAGATGTAAAGGGGAGATTCCTCGAAAAGGTGTAAGAATCTATCCTTCGGAGGTATAGGACTTTTTCGAAGGGATGGTTGTTGTCGGGATTTTCCAAGGAGTTTTTGGGTATTTTGCACCATGGAAGGTTTCGGAAGAAACACAAGAGGCTTCGGGGAAAGCACATAAGGCCGCATGTGTGTAATAATTACACCGTTGTTTAGTTCTTGAGGGGTTTTGCCTATAAATATCGGGGGTCCTTCCATGGATTTCACTCACTATCACCATCCTAAGACCGGCGATTTTCTATTTTTGAAGACTTCTGGTGAACACAAAAGACTCACAATTATATTCGTATTCTCAGCTAAGGGTACTTCGTAAGTGGTCTTAGAACTCGAAGAGTAGTTTCCAAAGACTCTGCCTCAGAGGTGTTAATAACCTAAAAGAAGGTTCCGAATGCTTCACTCATTGATTTCTTCAACAACTCAAAGGCTATCTCAGCCTTTGATCCCACACAAAGTTATCTTTCTTTAGCAAATTTGTTATCATTTGCTAATTCCCCCATAACCCTTCACAAATCTTCTACAGTAGCCAGTCAGCCCCAAAAATTCTCTCAAGGCCTTAATGGTTGTAGGCCTTGGCTAATTGGTTATGGCTACTACCTTTTTTTTTTATCTATACTCACCCCTAGGCTAGATATGATGTACCCCAAATACTCCACTTGACCTTGTGCGAAGGCACACTTTGACTTTTCGATATACAACCGGTTGAGTTTGAGAATCTCAAATGTAATCCTTAAGTGTTTTAGATGGAAGTCAAAGGTTGGGTTATATATCAAAATATCATAAAAAAATACAAGGAAAAAGTTTCTGAGGTGGGGTTCAAAAATTTGATTCATTAGTGATTGGAAGGTAGCTGGAGCATTTGTTAAGCTAAAGGGCATGACAAGGAATTCATAGTGGCCATGGTGGGTACGAAATGTAGTTTTGGGTATGTCAAGGGGGCTCATCTAGATTTGGTGATAATCGAATCTTAGGTCGAGGTTAGAGAAAATGGTGGCATGTTTTAATTCATCTAGCAGATATCAGTGTTTTAAAACGCGGCCGCTGCAATTAAGGCCAAATTGGCCCCCCCCTAGGCGCCAGCGCCTAGTCGCTTGGGTCGTTCACTCTCTTGTCGGATGTGGCCTGGACTTGTCGTCACCTGGGTCGCGTATGACCTGGACTTATTGTTGCTAAAAGTAAAGCAAAATCGCTATAGGACAAGTAGCGTAGTTCAAAAATTTTGAACCTTACCCCGATCCTGACGATTGGATCAACGTCGAAATCAAACAATCACATACATAATAGAATAAATCTAACTTTTAGATTTTCGAGTCGTTCGTGGATTCGAGCCGTCCAAGCGTCCGGCCTCTAACTCGTGATACGCTACACGTGTCTGTTGGCAAGGAGAGCAAAATAGGAGTGCTAGCTCCTTCTCCTTTTCACGGCTTATGTATGGACGAAAAAGAAGTCCCACGTTTTAAATTGATGCCAAAAAGAAACGGGAAAGAGTGAACGGCAATACGTTTTTCAACTCTTGAAAAACTACACCAAAAACTCTCTAGTTTGGGCAACTCATAAAGGGGTATTTATAAGGAGTTCTAGGGTTTCTTAAACCTTAATGGATATGGGTTGGCCCATTTAATTTAGTCCAATTAGGAACTTAATTAAATGAATTTATTCTAGTTCAACTAGAAATATAATTAAATGGCTCAAATCTTTTTATAGGTTTAAATAAAATATTTTGGTCCAAATCTAATTCAAGCCCAAATATAATATTTAATATTTGAGCCAAATCTAATTTGGTCCAAATATAATATTTAATATTTGGCCTAAATCCAATTTAGTCCAAATATAATATTTAATTTAATATTTGGCTCAAATCCAATTTAGTCCAAATATTAACTTAAACCCAAATATATTTTATTTCCTATTTGCCATTTCAACAAATAGAAAATTATTAAATTAAAAACTCCTTTCTAATTTAATCAATTGCCATTTTAGGAAACTCTTTCCATTATGACGACCTCTTGTCATATCGACGTTATTACGTCCCTTTGTTCTTTTTCCGTGAGAATTTACGACTGCACAACTTTTTGCTGAAGTGTCCCACTTAACCATACGTCCGCTCTCCTGGTTTAAGCCAAGGACCGTGCCTATTGCGTATGAGTCATTAGGTTTCCGAATATGTTGGCAATGTGTCGGTAGGAACACATAAGACAAGATTGGCTTCTAGCAAGGCATCATGCCTACCCAATTTTTCAGAAGGATTCATAATCCGCAAATTACTTTTCACGAGTATGGTTACTGTAACACCCCTCTCCTAGAACTGCCCGAGAAGAGGTTCTACGAGAAATAAAATAAAACTAACTGATCAACTGAAATCTAATACCATAATGAATATCTCAATCAACTGAGATAAAACTGAGTCAACATCAACTGAAAACCATAAACTACATCTAAGGGAAAATCCTTAAACTGAAATATAAAATAAACCTAAACTGATAAGACACTAACTAATAAACTCCCAGACATCTTTGGTCTTGAGCAGCTCCACGTACACACACTACTGGACACTGCTGCTAGGCCCCACATCTGGTACTCTCCCGCTAGGACCTGGAATGGTGAAGAGTACAAGGTCAGCCACAAGGCTCAGCAAGTAATAAGCTGGAAAGAGTAATTGAAGCTGAATCGAAGAATATCGATACTAATAAAATACTTACTGAACTTGAACTGAGAGATATAATAATCACTGGATTGCATTTACAAGATGTAATGCACATAAACTGTAAACTAAATGCTGGTATGCATCTTTGTCTCATAGGACCACATAACTATAATACATACTTGACTGATCTGAATCGTGCAAACATAAAAACTGTAAGCACATGCTGTGGGCAATATGTCCCTAGCTCCCTGGTCAACATCAGGCGAGCGACACACAAACTGAAACTGAACTGATGGGATCCCGGCGGACTAGGCGCATAATGCAATGCTCACATACATGCTAGCACATAATATGTAGTGCTCCATAGAAAATCATGCTCAATGCTCATACCAAGATGTATGCACATAAACTCACAAAATAATGCTGATCTTGTTAAAATAAATGCTAAATATGTAATCTGATCTAATATGTTGGAATACAAAGATTTACTCATATTTTCCCTTGAATTGTAATATTTACTGATATTTTTTTAATTATTTAATGATTTATTTATTGCAACATGAAGACTTCCCGGGGGGTCACCCATCATAGAATTAGCCCCACTCGAGCACGCTTAACTTTGGGGTTTTAAAAGTTATTGGAACCAATATGAGAAAAGATGGAATTTTGATGCGAGTGTTATACACTCTAGGCCCATTGGGATATGAAATTCACCCATCCGGATACAAGACACATGAATTTGAATGAATTGTGAGAGACATCCAGATGAGTAAGGTCTCATTCGAATACAAGACACCTGAGCTTTGGATAAGTTATGAGAGACATCCGGATGAGCAAGGTCTCATCCGGATACGAGACACAAACATATTTGGACACATCCGGATTCAACACAAGGTATCCGGATATCACTCTCAAAAAGCCTTAGACTCATCCGGATACGACACAAAGCATCCAGATATCACTCACAGACAATTAAACACATCATGATACGACTCAAGGCATCCGGATACTACTCACAATCACTGCTGGACATATCCGGATATGAAAACGATGCATCCGGATATCACTGGACCATCCGGATATGAACAAGAGCTATCTGGATGTCACTCACATAAAACTTTTTGACCTATCTGGATAGCCTCTAACCTATCCGGATGCTACTCATATGCTCTGAAAAATTTACCTGGATATGAGGGAACCTATCCGAATGTCTGCAACTTGATAACCCAGAAACAAATGAACACAGAGACTCCGCTCTTGATTCAAACTTAACAAAACTACACCATTCCGAATAAAATCTTGGGAAAACAAATCCCAATTGACATGAAACAACTTTGGGAATGATTAAGGATCATATACATATAAAAATTGCTAGAGAAAACATGCATGATCTACCATAAACTCACTGTATATGCTTGCATATATATATATACATACTGACTGTATTAATCTGTAATACAACTGAGAAAACTTGAATCAACTGAGGATATTGCTGAGATACAATCCCGTAAGAATGGATTACAGGGATGGAATACTTGCCTTTCAATCTCTTTGATCGGATTTGAATGCTCCTAATGAACTGCTATGCTACTCACTGCTACTGCAAGACCTCTTCTTCTTCCTCTATGTGATCTCTAATCTTCACGGCGCGAAGAAACTCAGTGCTATGACTCTATATATATATACGCGAGAGAAGCTGCCCTAAAGCCCACTTCTTCTTCTCCTAACGCAACTAGGAGACTACAAACCACAGCTTTCTCACGCTCGGTTTCATCAAATCGCTTAAGATAATAATTCTAATTAATTAATTAAGTTCTAATAAGAACTTCTTAAAAGACCAACATGTCCTTATTTTAATTCCCACAATTTAAAAAGAATTAAATGTTATTTAAATGCTGATCTCTCAATTAAAAATATTCTAAATTGCCACATTAAAATTAAATGAAAAATTCTCTTAATTAAATACCTCACTAATTAATTAAATAATTCTAATTAAATACTGGGCCCTCTAACGGGTCGTTACAGTTATCATGTAATTCGATCCTCTCGCCAATGTATCTTATGTGATCTCAAGTCTGGCAATATGTTACTTGATTATGATCACAAGAGTTTTTCTTTGGTCATTTGGATATCTTCACTTAATAGAAAGTGAATCAATAACTCTTTATTGATCTCTTTCACCATGGCTATGGATTTAAAGTGAATATCCATCAAAGGTGTCTTAGATACATCATCCTCTATCAAGGGATAGACGAGTCCCATCTTGGCTATGCACCCATCTCCATAAGTCTCACGATATGCCCAACGATCGCCCACGTGCAGCCTTTGTCTAGGCCCATCGAAACGATGTCAAAACATACCAGTCTTCTTATGAGATGACCGTGATAACCTCAGGTCCAAGGATTAGTTACACCCATCTCGTATGAGAATACCATCAACATATAATCAAAATGGATTCTCGTGGCGAGTCATGTCCAGTGACACGTTTTCCAACATGTCACTTATGTACTTGTCTAAGTATCCCATGCCTATGGGTGTGAGACCCCCATTGCTATCACATAGCAAAAACATAGCACATACAAGTCTTACCGTAATTGTCAATGTCCATTCTTGACATTACTATGACTTTGGACGTTTAATGATATCTAGAAACTGTGATGCATTATCTCACATCTTTATAGATTAATCACAGTATATATCATATGGACTTCTATCTCATTTCATTCGGTCATTACAATAATAACAAGAAACTAATAAAATGACTTCTTGTGAAATTGAATAACTCCTTATTCAATAATAAATATGATATTCAACATGCCCAATTTGATTGGGTCTAGAACACCTACACTAATAGTTGCCTGGGTCGCACGTGGCTTGGACTTGTCGTCGCCTGGGTCATTCACTCTTTCTTGTTGGATGCAGCCTAGACTTGTCGCCTTGCTCCTTGCTGCTTATTGTGCCATCTTTGTCCTTGCTTCTTGCTTGCAGCAAACAACAAGTTACAGCAAGAAGCAAGCATCATCTTGCTGTTGCTATTGCTTGTTCATCTTAAATAACATCAAAAAATAAAAAATAAATATATTTTTTTCCTAGGTGCTAGGCCCCCATCGACTGCCTGACTAGCGCCTAACGCGTTTTAGAACACTGATAGATATTTAATAAGAGGAATGGGGAATTTGTCTTTGATGGTTATTTCAGTTAGTTAGCGATAGTTAATACAAAATCGCCATGAACTATCTTTTTTTTTTTTTAACTAAGAGCACTGGGGATGCAAAATGGCTGTAGCTGGGCCTGATGAGTGATTTTTGAAGCATCTGCTTAACTAATTTTTCTATTTTTGTCTTTTGGTTAGGAGGGCATTAGTAGACACAAATATTAACAAGGTCTGTGTTGGGCTTTAGGTTGATTGTGTGGTCAGTGGGTTAGGCTGGGGGTAGAGAATTAGGTTCTATAAATAGATTCTCAAATTCAGCTAGTAGCATATTACGAAGGTCAGATTGGTGTATCTCTATGTCAGCCTCTAGGAGATAGCTGACTATTAGCATGAATTCTCCTTTAACTTCTAGCTCCTTTTCCATTCTATTAGTGGCTTGGATAGAGAACAACTGGGCCACTTGACTCATCTTATGCTTAATCATGTTCTGCAGCTTTCTCTCAGTAATCATCTTACATATCCCAAACTCATTGCTCCAAGTTAGTCTTTTTTTTCCCTTCTCAAATGTCGGTTCCATTTTGTTAAAATCAAAGCAAATTGGGCTGACATGCTTCATCCAATCAACTCCCAACACCACATCACACCCCCCCCCCCCCTCCCCCAATTTAAGGAGTCTTAAGTCAGCCTCAAACCCTTCTCCCTGCATCTCCCAACAAAACCCGGTACATGTTGATTGGCTCATGACCTTATTGCCATTAGCCATGGTCACTGTCAATGGTTGTGTATTGATCAGGGGGCATTTTAACCTATGGGTTGTTCCCTTATCCAAAAAACTATGGGTGCTTCCATTGTCAATAAGGATTATCAGTTTGTTATCCTCCACCTTCCCCTATACTTTTATTATCTTACTATTAGTCAATCCCTTCAAGGCATGTAGGGATATCTTCCCATTGTCCTCCTCTTTCTCTCCTTGTGGTTGGGATGTTTCCATCTCCTTTGCCATCTCTCCTTCTTCCCCTTCCAATAACAAAAGTTGTTTCCTACATTGGTGGCCAGGGAAGTATTTATCCCTGCACCTAAAACAAAGGTCAGCTTGCCTTTTCTGTTCCATAGTCTTTCCCACTTTAGGTTGTGGGGGTAGGCAGTGCCAAACTCTTTATTTTGGAAGATCCCCTTCCTATCTCCTTAGCATAACTCTTTCCTTGGAGCAAATTACCTTGGGTAACTCCCTTAGCCATCAGTCTCTTCTTTTTTATTAGTGGTTCCACGGTCAATTCGTGAAGCTTAGCACTATTAGCAACATGCTTGGGAGTTCTAGGCTGAAGCACCTTCACCATCGGCCTCAATTATTTGTTTAAGCCATTTATAAAGCTTGAAATGAAATAGGCCTCTGTCAAGTAGGGGTTATGGTTGAGCATAAGAGCCTTCAGCTCTTCAAATCTCAACCGGTACTCCATCACCGTTCCTACCTACCTAATTTTGTTGAACTCTTCCACCACATTAGATAAGCCTCGATCCCCAAATCTCTCACAAAGGTTCTCTGCAAAATCCTCCCATCTACACTCTTTCTAGACCTTAGACCATCCTTGGTACCAAGCGTCCTCGGCATCGTTGAGATATGTTGCCGCCATATTAACCTTCTGCCTCTCTACTACCCCATACCACTCAAACATCTGCTCACACCTCCTGAACCACTAATGAGGACTCACTCCATCAAACAATGGGATTTCCAAGCGTGGCGTGAGTAAACCATGCGAATTTTGTCCCATCCAGTCTCACCAGGCTCCCCATGTTCTTCTCCTCCTTTAGAAGTTCTTGTTGTCCTTAGGTTCATCCCCTGCCCTAGTAAAATTGGATCTACTTTCCCTTGCTCCGGTAGAATTGGATTTAATCTTTCCCTAGGAGGGAAGTCGTGTGAGAGACGCAATTGGTTTTGCCTCGCGAACATAACCATAAACCTCTGGAGTTGTTCCCTAATCTGAAGTCCAATGTCCTCACGAATTTGGGCTACTGCAACCTCCAATTTCCTATCAACAACTATGATGGCGTCGTGGTTTTAGTTGGATCCCAACTCCAACTGATCCACCTGAGCTTGTAAATCACTCATTGTGGATCCACACTGCTGCACTTGAGTCTCAAAGTTCTTCATCCTAGTTCCTTCAACCATCATTTGTCACCCTCGATCACTGAGGCCAAGGATCGACTCTGATATCAAAATTATCAGATCCTAAGGGATCTGGCAATTGTTTAATCCTAATCTCTTCCGTAAGGATAGAGATCATAAGGGAACGAGAGAATTCCAGTGGGAAAATGAGAGAAAGATAGAGAAATAGAATGGCAGAGAGATGTTAGTGATAGTGCCCTAGATGCTAAATTTACATTACATGGGATGTATGTGAATGGCATTGTTGATTGTTCTTGATATTAATAAAAAATGTCATATCTTCATTCATATCTCTCCATTTTGCTTTTATGAATAAGTCCTTAGACTTCCTGGTAGAGTTCTTACTCTCAAAGTGTTGAGATTGTGTGACATGGATCTCTAGTTCAGGAATTCTTAAAGGTATTCCCGATCCTTAGATTTATCAGAAGGGGAATATGATTAATCGATTAGTGGACCAACACATAGGTTACTACCATTGTTAGCATGGGATGCTAATGGGAATGGGGTGGTGAGCCACACGCCACATTGCATGCGATGCATATAGTAGGCATGTGGGTAGATGTTGGTAGAACATCTACTGAATGTGACACTTGCGACAAATCACATGGCTCAAGGATTAATGATCTATTATCGAGTCTCGATTGTGTATATGGTCATTTGACCAGAGGTGACATAGTGTCTTGTGCACTGGTGTTAGGGATTTGCCGTTGAGTGAAACCATCCTGTGTAAGAGGTGGAAATGCTATCTATGCGGTCTCTATATAGTGGTGTATGGAGACAAATGTTTACTGATGGGATCCATTGGCGTCCATTGGATGGGGGCGAACATCTTATATGGTCCATGTTAGTGATAGTGATTGGAAATCCCCTTACCAGGGTGAGCATGAGATTGGAATGGGTTCGAATGTCAGATTGGATTTGACATGCTACCTATATCACACATGTTACTGGATTTGTCATAGTTATCGAGTCCTGTGAGTTTAATCAATCCATGACTCTTACTCGGTCGGGATGTTAGTCGGTGGAAAGACTATAGTGCACGGTAATTGAGAAGCCTTAACGGGTTCATATGAAATTGGACTTCATTGTCATTAGGATCATCTTGAATCCTAGTTAGAGGATACTCAGAGTCTTTCAGGGTGCTCTGGAGATTTGGAGAGATCCTCTTAATAGGTCGAAGGGGTTCGGCTGATGTTAAAGAGTTGATGAGTCTTGATTGCTATATGACTGTGAACCTAGAAAGTCACATGTATATTGAGTAGTGTACTAAATTAGTGATCCGTTGCTGTTAGTGTGTTCCTCATCACTGTGGGACAGTGATGTTGGTTGCTATCGTGTGTGGGGCACATGGATCTATGGATAAGGGAGATTGCTATTGGATAGCAAGGGGACTTGGTTGCATTATTGGATAGTGTAAAGGCTATTATTGGATAATAGTGGGGTCGGAGTGCAAGATAATCAAAGTTGGGGAATGGGCAGCTTTAGTCGACTGGACCCTTCAAGTTGGTCGACCGAACTTAGACTATGTGGTTTTGGTTGACTTCAGTCTACCAAATTGCACGGTCCAATCGATCGGACTTGAACCATGAGGTTCTGGACGACTTAGGTTGACCAAACCTCACAGTTCAGTCGACCGAACTTCCGTCGCTTTGTCTCGTTAGAACATTTAATGCTCTAACGATTTGCATGATGATAAAGGTATGGGACAATGAGGAGGCGTGCACGGTGAACTGGGGGTTGGTATTTGATTTTGAGTGGCTTTGAGAAAGTTAAGGCAAGCCACTCCTCACTCAATCTCCTTGCTCTCTCTCTCCTCTTGCTATTGTTTGCTTCTTCTCCATCCTCCATTGCTGCAATTTGCTTGTTCTTGCTCCAAGCTTGTTGCATCTTCTCTCTCTTCTATTCTCTTGCTTAGATTTGGGCATCGGATGGCCAAAGAGCAACTAAGAGGGAATCGCAAAACAACTTCGGTTCACCTCCATTGAGAGGGTCCTAGCACGGCTTCATTGGAGGGTTCCGTGAGCATCTCAAGCGTAGACCAATTAGGTCCTCCACACTTGAGGAGGCAGGGTGGTCACCTGACGCAGCGGCTTGCTCGTAGGAGTTCATTCGAACAACAAGGAGGAGAAGGATCTTCATCGGACAACTAGCACAGACTTTCTTCGTATAGGTATACAGATAAAACCCCCTATGACATGGTTTTATCTTTTGATCATATGGATGATATATATCGTGTCTTGCAAGGATTGTTTTCGCTTTTGCTTTTTGCTCCTTTGATATTTGTTTCGGTTTTGAAAATGATTTAAAACCCATAAATCCATGCATAGATCCACTTGTGGTTTGTTTTTGGCCTTGGGCCCTTGTTTCCTTTCAAAAAGAGAGAAAGAGAGATGGAGAGGGAATTGTAAGGAGCATTTAGAGGAAATTCATTCAACAATCTAGATACTTCCAATAGAGGGGTCAGCCACACTTTATAGCCTTCTCGCACGTACATAGATTCCCGCCCCAAATTGATAACTACCTGTGTCTTGCACCCCATAGCTTTACTTGTGTACAATCCCTTACTGCACTAACTGAATTCTGTTTTATTCTACTATTTCTATCGTAAGTACATGACAAACCTCTATATGTTTGGTACAATTATGCTGGACTAGATTGTGAGCCATATTGATATTAGACTTATTATTACAATATAGTTTCATTGTCAATTCCGGTTTAATCTTGAGGTCATTTAAAATAATTCTTAGCCATAAAAGTTCGCATATTCCATGAGCTATAGCTCTAAACTCTACCTCGGCACTTGATCCCACAACCACACTTTGCTTTTTACTCCTCCATATGACTGAGTTTACTCCTACAAATTACAATAGCTGGAAGTGGATTGTCTATCCATAGGTGAATCTGTATAGTCAGCATCAGAATAAGCTTTTAGAGTCATACCACCATTGTTCTGAAACATGATTTCTTTTCCTGGAGTTGCCTTTAAGTAATGTAGGATGCAGTTTACAACCTGTAGGTGTTCTTCCCTTGGGTCATGCATAAATTAGCTAACTATTCCCACAGAGAAAGCAATATTGGGCTTGGTATTGGACAAATATATTAATTTGCCAACTAACCTTTGGTAATTGCCTTTATTAATTGTGTTGCCTCTATCTTTTGACCCTATTCTGTGATTTAGGCCAATGGGAGAAGTTGTTGCCTTAAGTTTCTTTGTTTCCTTCAACAAATCCAAAATATACTTCCTTTGGGATAGGAATATGCTATTTTCAGAGTATGTTACTTCAATTCCTAGAAAGTATCTAAGCTTACCAAGATCTTTAATTTCAAATTCTCGTGCCAGATGTTCCTTTAGAGCAAGTCTCTTAGTATCATCATTCCCTATGATGATAATATTATCAACATAAACCAACAAGGCTATGATCTTTCCTTCTCCATTATGTTTTATGAATAGGATATGAGCTCCTTGACTCTATTTATATCTCGTTCGTCTCATTGCTTTTGTAATCTTCCAAATCACGCCCTCGGAGCCTATTTTAGCCCATACAAGGCCTTTTTCAAATGACACACCTTATTATCACCAAATAATTCTTCGAACCTAGGTGGAGGCTCCATATAAACTCTCTCTTCCAGGTCACCATGGAGAAAGGCATTCCTAACATCAAACTACAACAGTGGCCAATTAAAACAAGCAGCAAGAGAAATGAGTATTCTAGTTGTATTCATTTTGGCTACAGGAGAGAATGCTTCTTGATAATCGATCCCATACATTTGTGTGTATCATTTTGCTACCAATCTTGCTTTGTATCTTTCAAGTGTTCCATCAGATTTGTATTTCACTATAAGCACCCATTTACATTTCACTGGTTTCTTATCATTTGGTCTAGGTATAACCTCCCAAGTTCTGTTCTTTTCTAGTGTTCTCATTTCCTCCATAGTAAGTGTCCAATTCTTATCCTTTAATACATCATGAACCGACTTTGAGATTTATGTAGTGTCCAAAGAGGTAAGAAAGGCTTGATATTGTGAGGACGGTCTATGGTTAGATACAAATTGGGATATGGGGTAGATAGGATGTTTTGTGCATTTCTCGGGTGCCTTTTCTTAATGCAATGGGTAGGTCAAGATCATCGGACTTAAGTTCTTCCACAAAATTGGAGAAGGGATAGTGGTATTACCTTCATCCAGGGAAGAATCTTGAACTTGTGTTGGTCTAGGATCAACCTCCTTCCTTCTTGAGTAGACGAGAGTTTCTCTTAGATTTAAGGCTGGTTATTGCAACTTGGTTGTGTGTTCATCACAATAAGTATCTGACTGAATTGGGGTAGCTAGAGGAGATAAGGTGGAAGGTTGAGATTGAAGGGATCTCGATGAAGGCTGGCTAGGTTATTGAGAGGATTGTCATGACCCTATGAGCAATAAAGGGGTATTATTGTAATAGGGTAAAATAATTTGTTTTGGATATTTTAGCAATTAGTTAGGTGCACATGGCTGCATGTGCAAGGCTGTTAGGAGACAAATATGCCTATATAAGGCTGTTGTAAATGGATGGGTTTTACATGTTGAATGATAATTGAAATTCCAATATCTCTCTCTACAATTTCTTTCTCTTTCCCTCCCTCTCGTTCAGCACTGTTCCATTTCTTCTCTTCCTAATTCTACTCAATCTCCCCCTTCAATTCTTCTCTGTTTCTTCCCCAAATTTCCTTCCAATTACTTCTAAGACCCTAGCTAAACCCTAGGGTCATGACAAATGGTATCAGAGCATCGTTCCTCGGTTGTGATTTCAATCAATTATAGACGAAATTGAGGCAAATATAGTGATATGGGAAAACTGTTGAGGAGCTTCAACAGAATCGATCGGCTAGCAATTCCGATTCGATTCCTGAGGATAGATCGTCACCCAGCAACGCGTTCCTTGAAACTGATTTGAGGCTACTTTGGAGGACAGTTCGCGGAGCCGGTCGAGTTACAGGAAGTGATTGGGTAAGCAGAAGACAAGTTGCGAGAGCTCCATCTGAGTGACGATGTGGGTGAGGAAGGCTGTCATAGCTAGGTCAACCAGAGCCATCGGTTCTTGGAAGCTCTTGGCCAGCCGTTTACGCATCATCTGGAGAATTCAAGTAGCAGTGTCGGAGGCGAGTCAGGTTGCTAAAGGCGAGGACGAGACTCACTTCAGCAGCGACTTGAAGGATTGGAAATTGAGAATGACGGTTCTCTTTGTTAACCAAGGCCAATTCCGAGTGATCGTTTTCGCTAGAACTTGGGCGGCCTTCGGCAATTGATGCAAATTAGGAAGTTGATGACGAGAAGCAACTTCCTGCGCCACTATTGAACATCAACGAGTTGTTGGTCATAGGCAGTTCTAGCAAATCAGAGTGGAGGTGATTCCGACCCAAACTGACGGTGATTGGGTGAGGCGAGCACGAGCAAGCAAGTCCGATCCAAACTGTGAGAAGCAATTCTAGGTGAGGTGAGCGCAAATTTAATCAAGTGCATTGCTGATGTTGCCGCTTTGATCAGTTGGGGATTCCGACCTAGACGGTGAACTGTAGTGGATGTTTCGTGAGGTGAATCTGGAGGCTGAACTGATTCAATTGAGTTCTGGAAGTATTTGCACAGCAGAAACGTTGAGATTTGGACTCGGGAGTGGGTGTAGCTATTTAACCAGTAGTGAGTTCTGGTGATTTTGGAATCAGAGGCGATCGCAATTGGGTTGGGAACCTTGGGTAGTGATTGGGTTGAGAAGAACTGCCATTAATTTCGTTAGACGCAGATGCCTGGGGGGATAGATGGCTGTCGTAGTGCTGAGGATTGGAGTTCGAGAGGCAGTGGACTTCGTTGGCAAGCTGGCCAGGTGAATTCCGATCCGTTTAGGCTATTACCAACCAATCTGGTTAATTTCCCAGCGATAGAGCAGTCCCCGGTTTGGGCATGTGAATTTGGGAGGCGAAGCAAGGTGGAAGGAGTTCCAGTTTCTTGGCTTATGGATGGTTTCACCCATAAAAGTTACGCCAAGACAGATGGGACATATGGGAGGTCATGGGAGACTCAATTGCAGCGAAAGAATGCTTCATTTTCAGCTGAAATGGAGCTTTAATGGCAGCCAAAGGAGGCTGCATTTTCTGATTCACTGCCTACTCTAGACTTTGGGCAGAAAAAGAAGCATTTCGATAGAGGCAACAGTGACAAAAAGGATGACTGGCATTATCTAAAGAGAATCGGTAACAATCAGGTGGGTGGGACAGTAGATGCAAAAGGAGAATTAAAGGAGCACACTGGTTCCTTTGGAAATGAAGTTCCTTATGAGGATGTTCCAAACGATACTCATGAAAGGTCAAAACTAAGAGCTGAATGATGCAGCTACTTGGATGATAGAGATAACAGAAGGTAGCTAGGAGTTTTTGGAGTTGGAAAAAAATTATCCGACTAAGATTGACAAAATAGAAGAAGAATTAATACGTCAAAGGGCAATTACCAAAAGGTTGCAAGAGGAAAGTTGGGAAGTATTTGATCAAGTGACCAACAAAACCAGGGCCAACTTGTTACCCTTGGCATCTAATGCATGGACTGAAGGATTAGATAACGTGGAGGGATTTTTATCAAACGATAAGAGGGAGACAGCCCTAGTAGAAGAGGGGAACATATGTGGTAGTTGGTCAGTTAGAGTTTCAGAATGATCGACATTTGAAGGCTATAGGGTTACAGATTTCAGCTGCTACCTGCGACAAGGAGCGGCTAAATTCATTGAAGGTATTTGATGTGGACACATTGATAGGTTTTGGCATTATATTGGATCCCTAGACTATGAGTACTAGGAACCTTAATTTGGTAGCTATTGCAAACCCAAGGGAAATAGTATGTTACTTTTTGGAGGAAGATTCAGCCTTGTCTGCAATGATTATCATTTTTGTTTCAATTGAGAACCTAAAAATGAAGAAGAAGAGACCTAGAAGGAGGAAGAAGGAAAGAAGGATGAACCAGATGGAAAAGGCTGGAATTGGATGAGGAGCTATGGCTACTTGTTGCAAGTTCTTGGGGATAAGAACTCTCTTAAGGAGGGGGGAATTGTCATGACCCTATGAGCAATAAAGGGGTATTATTGTAATATGGTAGAATAGTTTGTTTTGGATATTTTAGCAATTAGTTAGGTGCACATGGCTGCATGTGCAAGGCTGTTAGGAGACAAATATGCCTATATAAGGCTGCTGTAAATGGATGGGTTTTACATGTTGAATGATAATTGAAATTCCAATATCTCTCTCTACAATTTCTTTCTCTTTCCCTCCCTCTCTCTCTCTCTCTCGTTCAACACTGTTCCATTCCTTCTCTACCTAATTCTACTCAATCTCCCCTTTCAATTCTTCTCTGTTTCTTCGCCAAATTTCCTTCCAATTACTTCTAAGACCCTAGCTAAACCCTAGGGTCATGACAAGGATGAAGGAGAAAAGGGAAGGTTTGGATGAGTGTCAAGGGTGAGATCCTCATCTTCACAATAGTGCTCCCTGTTAGAATATCAAGAAAAAGAGATAAAGAGTTAGAAAATCAAAATTTTGAATTTGGATGAGACTAAGGGGGTGTTTGGTACAGGAGAAATTTTAAGATTCCTGGGAATGTTAGGTTGAAAATCTGTATTCCTATGTTTGGTACAACTTTTTTATAAAAAGAATCCTGGGAAATAGGATTCCCGAGAATGATTTTTAAGCAACTTTCCCACAAAAAGATTTCCATGAGGGGGGGTTGGGAATCCAAGTTTTCCATGGATTTGGGAATGTTTTTAACAAATAAAAAGATTAAAACACCCCTTACCCTTTTATAATCCCATACAAACATATTATATATATTATATATATGTAATATATTTATATTAAATATATTATATATTAAATATAAAAATATATTATAATATATTTATATTATTTATTATAAAATATTATATATATTAAAGTAAATATTCATACAAACATATATATTATTATGTATATATATATACATACACATGCATATATATACATAATGTGTAAAAAAATAACATTTTTTTATTTTCTAAAGATATTGTGGGTCCCAATATTTTATATAGTAGAAGAAATTTATTATTTTTAAATAAAAAATTAAATAAGAGTAATTTTGAAAAAAGAACATGAATTCTTAAGAATGTTATATTTAAACCAAACATAGGAATGTAAGATTCTCATAAAAGAATACTCAACATTCCAGAGAATGTTTAAATCTATCCAAACATAAAATTGCATAAATTTTGGAATCAAAGATTTCCAAGAACATTCCCAAGAATCATGAATCCCAGGAATTTAAAAACTTCTCCCGTACCAAACGCCCCCTAAGAGATTAGGTTGGTTGGAGATAAGGAAAGATTACAAAAGATTAAATTGATAAAGAGATGGAGTTCCTAAGAAAAAAGAGGCAGTTAATTACAAGTGATTGTTCTAGCATTAGTGATAAACTTTATAGTTTAAAGATATTCAATTTTTTTTCTTATTTTTTAGGAGATGCTATAGAAGAATTCTTGTATATATTTCCCATTCGTAAGTTTAATAAAGCATGAAGTAGATTTCCATTTAATCAAGTAAACCTCTTTTCTCTAATTGAGTATTCATCCTAAGTTACTGGACTATTTCTTCAATTTACTCGAGTAAGTTGCTTCAATCAGTTGTTTTTATGTTTTGTTCATGGTATCAAAGCCAGCAATCCTACTGGCCGATTCCTTCCACTATTGATTTTTTATGGTCAAAAGTTATCACATTCCTTCCCTACTCAAGTAAGTTATCATATTGACTTTGTCTCATAATTGACTTTTTTTTTTTTTTTTTTTTCATATGGATATAATCTATTAGCTTTCAAGTTTGGATAAATTTTTCAAATCTGGAAACTAATTGCTAGTCATTTTGTTTAGTGTTAATTTAATTATGTTGACACGATTATATCTTGCCCTAACACATTCCTTTAATAATCTAGTAGTACTTTAGTTGTTCTGTAGTTTGTTGCTATTCATTAATTTTAATTAAATGAATGTTACACGTCAGCATTTGTTGTCTCCCTAATTCCTTGTGCAAACTACATTTGTGCACTCACCTGGCGTGTAGAGGATGAAGTTATCTTCCATATGAAGTGCAGTATGAGAAAAAACAATCAATTTTTTATTCCATTCTCCTTTATATATAGGCTGTTAACGCAGATTCTGTTTTTGAGCTGAGGAGTGACCTTGGGCATCAGTTAGCTAATAAAAGTCGACAAATGAATTTGAGGTTTGTAATATTCCCTGATATCTTACTTTGTCCACTATTATATTAGTTGTATATTAACCTTCCATTATTTTCCTCGCTGACTTTTTTTTTTTTTCCCTGTTTCCTTTACTGCTTCTCTCTCCTTTGGTTCCTTTTCCTTATAGTTGAACCAATTTGTTTCTGTTGCTACTTAGCTATCTTATTTCTCTATTATGCACGTTTATTATGAATATTAATGGTGCAGAAAGAGTATGACCAGATTGTGCTCTATGTAATATAAAATATGCTTTTCAATGTATTCATGGCATAAACATCTTTCTGCAAATCTCTACTGTCCTGCATCACTTTACCAAAGCACTAGCTATATACCTTAGGCCATTACTCCATTATTAAATCCTTTCTCATCCTTGGATCAGAATGCCACTGGATCAAACTAAGCAATCTACTAGCAAATGCATGGATCTAAAATATATCTGCAAGCTCCCTCGGGTTAAAATAAAAGGTAAAAAAGCGTGGTATCATAAAGGAGTGCCTTCTTCCATAGAACCTCCAAGGAGTTTTGACTCAGACGTGCACTTCTCTGCTAGAGGATTCAAAGAATTCCAGATTCAATATTTTGACTTTCCTGATCTGACGCCAAAGTGGAATCCAGACCTCATTTGACTCTTGATTGTTATGCTGGCCAAACATTAGCCACTCTGTCCAACTTGGACCCATGTATTAGCCATGGAATCCCTAAATTGGCCCCTCGCATTCCCCTGAGGTGGTACTTGAGATGCACTGTTGTGGGATATAGCCATTATGGCTCCCCTTTAGGGACAGATACCACCAATGAAGTCACCCTTTGGAGCTAACTGGAAATAAGCAATGCCAAAATCCAAGTCTTGTGCCTAATCAGTATTAGGAGCTCCTAGTTTACAAGCTTAGTTGCGTTGGCAGCAAGAAAAAAAAAAGTGAGGGCAGTTTTTTTGTTTGTTTGTTTTTTTTTTTCTTTTGGGTGGGGGGGGGGGGATGCTGCTGCTGCTAAGCATAAGGACAGTTGTTGAAGTGAGTTTATTTCCTAGCTGTGGTTGGAAATATGATGTGCAAGATGATATTTTGAGACAAGGAATTGAAGGGTCTTCTAGGTAAAAGAATGAAAGTAAACTCCCTGAAAAAATCTTATTGAGAGTTTGTAGCTTAAGTTCACAGTCGGCTCTTTATTCTTCTATTTGCTTTGTTGTTTCATTTCACACTCTCTTGAAATGAACGTGAAATTAAAAGAGTATATGTACCTTTGTTTGCTAGAAGTCTCAGTTCTTGATGAAATTGCCAGTCATTGCTCCTTAATTATGTCACATGCTACATGCTTCCTTCTCTTATTCTTAATCATCCTATCATAATGTTGATCCTTTTAGGGGAATTGGGGCTGTTGCATATAAAGTATCAGAGCTTGAAACTGACAGCATCCTGAAAATAAGCCTCAGGAGTGTGGATGGAGAAGACACAACCCCAATATCCCAGGTTAGTCTCTTGTTTTCTGTTTTACTTGATATGTTCTTCCCTGCCTTGTCAATTTCAATCAAAAAATTTGTTAGGCCACATGCACCGTTTCACAGGCATTTGGAGGTGGCGGGCACCAAAATGCAAGTTCATTCATGCTGAGCACCACTGATTTTGAGAGGTGGAAGCGTTCTGCTTGGACCCTTACCTAGGTCGTTTTGCCGTTGAGTACCCTAACTGGCCACTGAACAACAGGCTGAGATACATGCTAAAGCTCTGAGACGGGCTGGATCTGTGCAAAAAAAAAATTGTTGTCTCTCCATCCTCTGATCATAATTATAAAGACTTTGGACGATGATGGCATGGACGCCGTAGTCTTGTTGGCTTTATCTGATTTTGGTGAAAGCACGCTCAGCTGCTGCTAATTTGTTGTTGGAGATTTGAAACTAAAGTGACATCCATTTTCAGTTCTTCGTTTTCATGGTTTTAGTTGCATGCTTGTTTGCTGGGTGATGTCCACTAGTTTGGAGATAATTATGACGTCATATTATGGACATGGTATCACAAATTAATTATGTTTTACGTCTATAAGATTTTGAATACATGGCAATAATTATCATTTTATAAATTTAAAGATAGAAGTAGAGTTTATCGATACTCATTGTCAAATGTATTGAGGATACATACATACATACATGACAATGCATCTTTGACTTTTTGATGCTACATTAGCGTAATAATATAGTGTCATGGTTTCATTGTGTCATTACCTAACTCCAACAATGAATTTTTATAGTATAGGAGACCATCTCAAGGTGGTATGCAAGTAACCTCTCGAATGGCGGGTGATGCTCTCGTGACAAGTGACTTGCTGAGAAAGAAATCAATTAGGTGCTTAGGTGAGTGTCTCTTGTGCAGATTCTTCGATGCCTAAATAAATATTGAGTGATCGAGCATAATGAAAGGGTCTCCCAATGATTCTTTGATGCCTAAATAAATATTGAGTGATCGAGCACAATGAAAGGGTTTCCCAATGATGCTTCGGGAGAGGCTTCCAGGGTTCACTCAACCATGTTCGGCTTATCTTGGTGCATGGTCACATGATGTGTTGTTTGGTGCCCCCATGTAAGGGTATGTCGGTGTATGGGTTGCATACGCATGTAGCAAGGGTCGACATGCGTAAGCTTGATGCGTAGTAGGGCTTGCAAGTGGTTGTGTGGTTTGATGTGCATGGTTGCCTAAGGGGGGCGGCTATGGTCGGGTGACCCTCACTTGACCATAGGCCCAAATGGGTCTCTTAGCCTAGCTTGTCCTTGGCCACGTGGGCGTGGTCGTGTGGGGGCATGGTCGCGCACATTTGCACGAGGGGCTATGGCCAAGTAACCCTTGACCATATGCTTTCGGGAAGGAAGGGGTGTCTCCCAACCAAGTTAAGGCTGAGAAACCCTCACTCTGCCTCTGCCTTAGCCTCCTTGTTGCTTGGCTCCCTTGGTCTCTTCTTCAGCTGCTTGGCCTACTTTGACTAATTTTTTGTCCTGCCATGTGATGGGTTTATTTTGTTAGGCGTAACACTTGATCTATGCTCGGAGTAGTGCAGATGGTTCACTACACACGTTTGGGAGCTTGAGTATCGCAAGATTGTGGGTTTAAGTCTGTTTTTGTATGATTGTCGATAATATGTGTATCCGTGAGATCAAGGCTTGAGTTTTGGCCTGCAACGTACTCATCTGACTCGTTTGTTCGTGGTGGGCCGAGCCGCAAATTATAGGGAGAGTGGGATGCTTTGGCCAAAGATTGTTTGATAACGAGGACTCCTCAATTTTCATATTAAAAAAATAAAATAAAAATTAATCACTCTCTATTCTTAAGTCTCTCTGTCACGTGTTTCGGGAGGAAGAGTGTTTCACGTGCATCACTATATAATTTTCGAGTGGGCAATCTTTAGGCACTTTTTCCTTAATTAATTTTTAATTTGTACAAGTTTTCCATATCTTCATGTCTCTCAGTTCTATTTATTGCGGATTCCCGTGCATTTTTGGGCCCCTCTATAAAGGACCCCTTGGCGGGCCATTTTGGTCATTTTGCTTCATCACACTCCGCGCGAGATTTGCTCCCAGGCTTTTGCCCACGCTCGGACTCACTCGGCACATAGTCTCTCGGTGTATAAGCCCTCGGTCCGTGACTCTCCCGGTATTAATCCTTGGTCTTCTTCACCCGACGGACCCCTCACTCGGCCCTTGCGCTGCTCTTGCAAGTCTCCACGTGACTCCCCACTCGGCATTAAGCGCTGCCCAATTTCCTACGAGTGACCCTCATCCGCTGGCTTTAGGTTCCTCTTCATTCCAAATGCCATTCATTTGGAACTCCACTCCATTAATTTATTGCACCATGAACTTTACCTCATTAATTTATTCCACCATGAACTTCACTTCATTAATTTAATCTTCTTCCTTGAAATCCCAAGCCAAGGCCTTCAGGTGACCTTGTCCAAAGCTACCATTAATTTAAGCATCCTGCAACCTTCACGTGGAGCCCACTCAACTTCCTCTATCTTCCAATTTCCAATTTTAGTCTCTCACCCATGGCCTTTTGCCATTAATTTAATCTTTAGTCTCTCTTCAGGTCTTCACATGGACCATCAATTATCCTTACTCTTGTGAGCTTCTCCGTCTTTGAACTTTCCTCACCTCGGCAGGGCTCACGTGAAGCCTTATTCCACTCCACTGGGCAGCCGCCCTTTTACCCGAGAGACAGCCTCTTTCTCCTTTTCCTGTGACTGGTGCCCAGCTTGCTGCAGAGATTCCTCCTTGCTTTAAGTCTTTCACTGCCTCCATTTTCATACGCTCCATAATTGTTCAAGGGACCCTCACTTAACCCCAAGAGACCTTCACCCATCGTCTTCAAGTTAACGCCGAGTGACCCTCTCTCGGCCTTTGCTTCTTGAGTCCTTGAGTTTTTGCCTTTATTATCTTGCAAGGTATTTGTCATGGGTCGAACGCGGAATATTGTGCTTCCTCCTCCCTCTGTTCTTGAAATTCGTATATCTGTTGGTAAGAAGTCTCGAGTAAAAGAGAGGGACTTGGCTGGCATCTATCGCTTTTCCAAATTCTTTGCTGCTGTTGTCAAAATATAAGGGAGAATATAATGTGTGTAGTTGATCACGAGAATTTTGAGAGTGTAGGGTCTTATGAGTCTTGGGGGTTTTGAGAGTATTGTGAGTCTCGTCACCAAATGTCTTGAGAGTCTTGTGTATGCTGAGTGACGGGAGACTCTTAGGATCTTTTGAACGAGAGACTTGATGTACGAGAAACTCATTTAGATCTAACGGGAGGCTTTCTGATGACCGAGCGGCCCTTGATAGCTGAGAGAGTCTTGATAACTGAGAGACCTATAAGATAAACGCACGGTTAAGGGCGCAGGTGGGTGTCCCAGCACAAACCCTCCAATACTTAAGTCAGTTCTCGAGAGCGGGGAGCGCAAGAGTGTATTCAAAGTGCCAGAAAGAGCGTCCTTGAGGTAAGGGGTTAGGCCTCCTATTTATAGAGAAGGTAGAGGGGGGACACGTGGTGGCCATCCCAAGAGTCTCGAGGCCCCCTGAGAGTTTCGTGGCTATGATGACGTATCCGAGGGATAAGGTGTGAGTGGGAGACACCCATTTGGTCAGATGACCAAGTGGTCTTGCTTTTGAGTCTCGTGCATTTTACTCTTGGTGTTTTTCTTTCCAAGTGAGTGTTGGGACAAGACGTGGCCGAGTGGGTGTGAGCGGGAGACACCCACTCAGTTATTAAGGGGATTCCTGACCTTTACGTCTCCCTTCTTCATTCCTTGATTCCTAGATAGGGTAGAAAAGAAAAGAGGCCTAGATAGGGTAGAAGAGAAAAGAGGAGAAGGGTTATACCCCTTTGGGGAGAAGGGTCCGCCTTCACTCACTCAGTCATATGACTGAGTGGGTCTTCACCCACTTGGTCTTGAGTGGTTCCTTTGCTTTTTCACCTTGGTTTAAACCCCATATCTATCCCAATACTTGGATCTGCTCCTTAACCGAATAATAATGCAATTTTCAAGGTGTATCAATTGCTCCCTACTCTTTTTATTCGAGAGAATTGGGCGGAAGAGTATCCATCCCTACAAAATTTTGGGTATTTTCTACCATAATTTTCTTGCATTTTGGAAGTTGTTTGCGTATAGTCGTTTTTTATTTTATGTATCTTGGTGCAAACTCTTGTGCCTTTCTATTCCTTGAGCCCCTAGAAATAGGGCCTACGGCTCCTCACTCTTTCATTTGCTTTGGATGCTCTTTTAGTTGTGGGTGATTTCAAGACTCGAGTTCCCTCAAGTCTTATCACACTTTGAAGTCTCGGCACATTTTGAAGCCTTGTGGTCATGGGACACCTACCCACTCTGTCAAATGACCAAGTGGCTGAGGAACTCCCACCAACTTGGTTAAATGACCGAGTGAATGCCCACTCGGTCAAATGACCTAGTGGGCGGGTGCGTGCTCGCTCCATGTCTTCTTCATTGCTTCTTTCGAGAACTTGTCTACTTTTAGTTTGTACTAATGCTCTTATATTGTACTTATTGTAGGCGTTGTTCATTGTAGCCAATTCCACGTCTTACTTCTTCACTTCTTCTAAGTTAAGGGAAGGTAATCTTTCAAGCTCTTTTAATATGCCAAGGAGAAGACCAGCACCACCCCCCAGCCCTACACACATTCCCGAGGATACTAGCTCCCGGCTTCGCTTCGGGGACTTTGACAGAGTTGATGACATTACACCCTCAGGATATGTGGTGAGATATCCACGCCTCGACGAGCCTGACCCTTCACAAGTGGATGAAGGCTCTCTAGGCATCCATTACGCATCCTTCGAAGTGGGACTTTGGTTTCCTTTACCATCTTTCGCCATGGATTGGTTGCGCCACCACGGGATTGTTCTGGCCCAGCTTCATCCTAACGGCTGGGCCCAATTGGCGGGCTTTTCAATCCTTTGCCATCAAAGGGGAGTGGCCCCCTCCTTGATGCTTTTCAGCTATTTCTATCTGTTGCGGAAGGCTAGGAAGGACTGCCAACTGTATACTCTCCAAAAGATATCTGACTTTGAACTATTTACCGATCTTCCCATTAAAATTAATCAGTTCGAGGGTCGTTGGTTGGTGATAGAGCCCCCACTCAATTTGGATGCCCATTTGTCTTGGAACTATAATGATGTTTGTGAAGCAAGGTTTTCACCCATAAAGAACGTTCGGTGTATATATCGTCATGTCGTGGATGCGTTAACAACGCAAGGTCCTGCTGAATTATCCAGCCTCTTGAACCTGGGATATTTCAAAGTTATGGGCTAGGGGGTTGTAACGCCAGTTGCTCCTCCTCCACCCTCTACATTACCTATCTAAGAACAAAGTAATGAAGAGCTGACAGAAGTTGAGGAGGAAGAGATGGAAGTGCACAGGTCATCTTTGTATCTTCCTTCCAATCCTCGGGAGGAAATCTCTCCTGAGGGTAGACTTTTTTTCTATATTGCCTTCCATTATATTTTTATTGTATTATGTCTTTTGGCTGACGTTTTATTTATTTATTTTTTTTGTAGAGATAGCAAGAGTAGGCAGACTGATGGAACTGTGCATGCACCAACGTGAGGAGGAGACACGCATTGCTGCAATAGCTGAAACTTCTATTTGCCTTACTGAGGGATTTACTAGCTCTTGACCTCCTCGTTCGCACAGGCCTAAAGGGGTCTCCTCCTCTAGGGTTCAAAGGCACCACCGCCTAAGGGGTGATCGCTCAAATGCAGAAGTTCTTTCTCCCTCTATTGAAAACCTGTCATCAGCTCCTCCGTCACTAGAAGAAATCGTGGATGCTCATTTTTGTGCTCCCACCTCTCGAGGAGGGCGAAGCTCATCCTCTTGATTTTCTGGAGACATGGCCTGGGTAGATGAGGAATGCTGACGCCCTGTGATCCCCAACAAGAAGGATCCTCGGCGCCTTGACAACCAGAGGTCTTCTAAATCACCTCCCATCCTTCCATTTCCAGGCAAAGTGAGGTATACAATGATTCTCATGGTACCAAGCTTTATGGACGGGACTTTCAAGTATCCCTTGAGGTGCTAGAAACAAACTTTGTTTTCGAACCTGGGATCGGTACCCGTCTTATCTACTCCACCATTCTCCCTCGAGATGAACGGTGTTTCATTGGTGGAAACTACTCCAAGGCCATGGACGAAGTGGAGCAGTTCCTGGTGCAAGTAAGTCGATTCTCACTTCCTCTTTTCACACAAGGATTTCTAGACGGCCTCTCTACTGGCCATTTTCTTTATGTAGGGGATTCAAGGGATCATTGTCTCTAATGCGCGAGAGAGGGCTTATCGTGAACAAATGGATGTCCAGATGCTGGAGTGGAGGAATCACCAGTTTGAGTGGAATGAAGAGCTCCAGGAGTTGAAGTGTCGCGCGCAACAGGCGGAGATAGGGAAGCAGAAAGTAGAGGTGGAACTAGAGAGGATGCGTGCTCAATTGTTTGAGGCTGAGGTTGGCACCTCGGGTCTCTAAGGGGAAAACCAGGAGTTACGCTGCCAGCTGGAGGCTTCAGAGCAAGAGAAGGCCAAGCTGAGGGTAACGCATGAGGATCTTCTTCAAGAACACTCCTTACACCTGACTGAGCTAGAGATAAGCCACAGGTAGGTCCACAAGGTTTTAGTAATAGAGAGGACCACCATTCGGGCTGAAGCGATGAAGGAATATTGCCTCTCTGTCAACTACCAAGACAGGAAGGGGAGGTACGCTGCAAGCTTCTTGAAGTACGTCTTTTATCTGGCCCGCACTCATCTGGAATCCCAGCACCCCAGGAGACTTTTCCCGAGCTTCTTCTTAGTCCTAAGGTTAAAGAGTCTATCCACGTGGACTGACGTCAGTTTGAACTGGGTGTCACCATGAGTCCTTTTTCATACTTAGATTCTCACTTGGTGGATGGTTTGGAAAATCTGACAAGCCCATAGGAGTCATACCCCTTCAACTCCAGGGGGGAAGAGACGATAGGTGCTCTTCAAGACCTTAGGGCGATTGAGGAGGTTCCAGGTGAGGTTGTTGAAGGTGTGCTAGATATGGCCAAGGCTGAAGATGGGGAACTTCCAATAGCGTCTATGGAGATTTCTACCGCATCCTTTGGTCCCGCTAGGCGCTTATCCCGGAAATCTTTCTCCCACGAATAGATCTTTTTCTGTCTCTTTTCTCTCTTTTTTTTTATGTGTATCTTGTACTTTCTATTTTCTTTTTAGCAATAAAAATTGTACTTTTAGTGTCGTTTTGTTCTTGACATTCACATTCTTTAATTATCTTGTGCAATAAGATTCATACCTTAGGTACTGTTGAATCGTGAGCGGGACAATGAGTTAGGATTTATCCTTTATTGTTGGACCATGTACAGGACAATGAGTTTGGATTTTTTTCCAATTGTCGGGTTGTGAGTAAGACAATGGGTTAGGATTTATCCCTCATTGCCTAGTCATGCGCGGAATAATGAGTTTGGATTTTTCCCCCAATTGTCGGGCTATGAGTGGGACAACGGACTTGAGTTCATTTTTTTCCTCGTTGCTGGGTTATAAGCAGGGCAACGAGTTTGAATTTGTTTTTCCCTTGTTATTGGACTATAGGTGATACAACGAGCTTGATTTTTTTTCCCCTCGTTGCCAGGTTGTAAGCGAGGCAACGGGCTTAAATTTGTTTTTTCTTTGTTGCCGGGCTGTAAGCGAGGCAACGGGTTTGAATTTATTTTTTCCTCATTGTCGGACTATAAGCGGGGTAATAGGTTTGAATTAACTTGGTTTTCTTTTCTACAATTGAGTTATGCAAGTATATATGTAACAAAATAAGAGCGTACATAATGAACACATAAGCATTTTTTACGTGGTTCAGCTAAGTGTGCCTACGATGGGCAGTGACTTCTCCAATATATCCGCAGTAAAGGAAAATTTTCTATGCTGTTGTTCCTCTGCAGCTGGGATTAATTTCCTCTATTTAAGTACCTTTTCAACTATCCTTTCATATCATCCCGTATACTTGTCGTTGTGTGGTTATCTTGTCTTTCCCCCATTGGCTTACTGGCCACAGTTTCATGGTACCTCCCATTTTGTGGGCTCCTTGCCCTGTCCTCCATTCATTGATTATCGTTTCTTTTGGGCATCGTAACATGGGGATTCTTCCTTGGTGGTGGTGATCTTGGCCTATTCTTCTGACGAGGAGAAGACCAAGAATGAAAGTAGGGAATGGCTTTCCAATAGGAATCGGCTTCCAAGTCAGGTTAAAACTCATGTGGTTGCATAGGTTCCAGCATAAACCTTCTCAAGGTATCAAGCAGTGTCCCTCCAGGCATCATGCTTTAGAGTATCCCAGCCATGTCTCGAGGTGCCTGCATACCCTCAACATGTTGTTGTCTTAAGGCTTCGTACTTATCCCACGGGACCATAAGCGATGGCTATCGTGAAGTCCCAGCTTGATCGGTGGGGTGTGCTTGTGAGCCGATGTTAAGCGGAGGCAGGGCTAGCCGGTACCCCAGTTGTGGATTCAGGGGAGTAGAATGAGCACCTCCCTATGACTGAGAGTCTGGAAGAGGTGCTCCCAGGGGTTGAGAGTCCCGTGGAGGTGGGTGTGCTCCCTGTTGCTGAGAGTCCTAGGGAGGTAGGCATGTTTTTACGCCTTGAGAGAGAGTTCGTCAATGTCCTCGGGTGTTTGCCATATTTTAAGTTGACTTTCTGTTCTTCTTCCCACAAATAACACCAATTGTTGTTGCCAAAATACAATAATATATTTTTAATGTGGGAGAATACAATGTATGTGGTTGATCACGAGAATCTTGAGAGTACAGGGTCTTATGAATCTCAGGGGTCCTAAAAGTCTTAAGAATCTCATGGGTCTTAAAAGTCTTGTGAGTCCTGAGAGTCTTATGAGTCTCGTCACCAAGTATCTTGAGAGTCTTGTGCATGCTGAGTGACGAGAGACTCTCGGGATCTTTAGAACGGGAGACCTGATGAATGAGAGATTCCTTTGGATTTGACGGGAGACTTTCTGATGGCCGAGCGACCCTTGATAGCCGAGAGAGTCTTGATGATCGAGAGACCTATAAGATGAACTCATGGTTAGGGGCACTAGTGGGTGTCCCCGCACAAACCTTCCGATGCTTAAGTCAGTTCTTGAGAGTGGAAGCGCAAGAGTGTATTCAAAGTGCTAGAGAGAGCGTCTCTGAAGTAGGGGGCAAGGCCTCCTATTTATAGAGAAGGTAGAGGGGGGACACGTGGTGGCTATCCTGAGAGTCTTGAGACCCATCCCGAGAGTTTCGTGGTCGTGATGACGTATCCGAGGGATGAGGTGTGAGTGGGAGACACCTACTTGGTTAGATGACCGAGTGGCTTTGCTTTTAAGTCTCATGCATTTTACTCTTGGTGTTTTGCTTCCCAAGTGAGTGTTGGGACAAGAGGTGGCCGAGTGGGTGTGAACGGGAGACACCCACTTGGTTATTAAGGGGAGTCTTAACCTTCACGTCTCCCTTCTTCATGCCTTGATTCTTAGATATAGTAGAAGAGAAAATAGGAGAAGGGTCATACCCCTCGGGGAGAAGGGTTCGCCCTCACTCACTCGGCCATATGATCAAGTGGGTCTTCACCCACTTGGTCTTGAGTGGTTCCTTTTCTTTTTCGCCTTGGTTCAAACCCATATCTACCCTAATGTTTGGATTTGCTCCTTAACCAGATACGAATGCAATTTTCTGGGTGTATCACTTGCAATTATCATATTAGGGTCCTCACGCCAAAAGAAACAGGCACTACTCTAGTGGGTGGTTGTGGTATCGAAGTCCATAGTCTCTCTCTGTGTAGGTCTTCGTTTCCCCTTGTCCAATTTTGGCATGGCGTAGCTAGATAACCATTGTATCGTCTTGGCCTAACTTCATCCTAACGGTTAGGTCAATTTCAGTATACTATGTCATAAGATTGGTGTTCCCCCTTCCATTCATCTTTTATGTTGCTTTTACAGTCTAAGAAGAGTTGAGCGGCGGGGCATCGTCTTTACTCTTTAAAGGATAATAGGAATCTCCTACCTCTTCTTAAAACTCTAAAATAAGGTGGATTTTGAATCCTGTTGGATCATGGTTAAGCCTCCTCTTAACTGGAATGCATCACTTCATTGGTGTTGGGATAACGAGCTGGATGTTTGGAAATAGAAGCTCCCAGACATTGGGACTATGCGGGCTGTCTATCGCAAGGTAATGGAAAGGTTGTGTTCTCTTGGACCTTGCAATTTGCCCAACCTACTTACTCCTAAGAACATTATAGTTGCAGGTTGGGGTGTTTGGCTCAAAGATAGGCCTGGGCCCTCCAATCTTGTTTTTATGCTGCCATCCGCTATGTCTGAGAACGCCTTTCAAGCTAGAGAAGAAAACAAAAGCCGAAAGGATGAGGGCAACCTGGAAAAGGATGAGGGTATAGAAGAAGAGGATGGAGAAGATTTCTTAGACCATCTCCAACCCAAAACTTCAAAATGGTGCAACTTTCACATTAGCCTAACAAGTCATCTCCAACCCATTACACCAAAATTTATACCAAATGAACAGTGTTTCTGTTTTCTTATTTTTTTAATTCATAACAATTAATTTATTTAAAAAATTATTTAATAATTTACGTAATTGCAGGTTAAATATGTAAAAAAAATTACACGTATTTACATAAAATATTGCATGTATTTAAAAAATTAAATACGATATTATACATAATATCGCAATCTACAAGATTTATAATTTAACACAACAAGATTCAAAAAGGATTATTTGAATGAAAAAACAATACAAACAAAAAATGCAATTAAGACTCGACATTTAATTCTCAAAATTAGTATATTCTTCCCATAGATGTTTAACCAATTCATTTCGAAGTGCAATGTGACCCTCTTTATCCTTAATTTTCCAGTGTCGAACGAGGAATTCTTGAAATCGGGTGCCTTCATCAGTAACCATCTCAACGTTTGGATTTAGCGTTTCTACCCAATCTCGAATTGGCGCCTCAATATCACATTCATCCTCGATAATCATGTTGTGTATAATTATGCACGCAGTTATTATATCGTGTAAGATACTTTTTTGCCAAAAGCGTGACGATCCTACGACTATTGCAACCCTAGATTGTAGAACCCCAAATGCCCATTCTACATCTATTCTACAACTCTCTTGTTTCATTACAAAATATTTTTTCTTGGGACCATGTGGCTCACGAATTGTTTATACAAAAGTAGACCACTTTGGGTATATACCATCTTCTAAATAGTAACCCATATTGTATTCGCGTCCCTGTATGATGTAATTAGTAGGAGGAGCAATACCTTCAGCTAGGCTGGCAAATAGATGGGAGGCCTTCAAAATATTGATGTCATTATTTGAACCCGACATACTGAAGTGTGCATGCCATATCCAAAGATCGTAATCTGCTATAGCATCAAGAATAATTATTAGAGATTCACTTTGGCCTGCATATTGGTTAGCCCAAGCAGTTGGAAAATTTTTCCACCTCTAGTGCATATAATCTAGACTACCCAACATTCCAAGAAAACCACATTGTTTACCAACATAGAGCAGCCTCACAATGTCATCAGTGTTTGATGATCTTAGATATCGACCCCCAAATACCTCCATAACAGCACGACAAAATTTCTTCATACTTTTAATAGTAGTGGACTCCCCAATTTTGATGAACTCATCAGTTGCATCTGCTACGACACCATATGTCAACATCTGAAACACAACAATTATCTTTTGAATTGAGGACAAGCCAAGTCTTCCTAGAGCATCCCTCTTCTTTACAAAGTAGTTGTCATGAATTGTGATAGCTTGAAGTATATGCAAAAATAATTTTCATGACATTTGAAAGCGACAATGAAACATCCTTTCACCATAACGTGGGTTCTCGACAAAGTAGTCGTTGAATAGTCTTTCATTAGCAGCGTCCTAATCGTTATGAATGACTATATGATCAGGTATCGAGCCTTCATGTATAGGTTGGTGTTGTTGTTGATCAAGCAGGTGAGCGAGAAGGATGTTGTTATACAAAAAATAGGCGGCTTCAATTTGGGCTTCAAATGTTGCTAGGTGATTCATAAGTTCTACTTTGTTGTCATTATTACTTACGGACAACGATGCCGAAGAAGTAGAATAATTTGAGGGACCTCTAAGATTGAAATTCATTCTGGTCAATAAGGTAAATCTTTCAATAATTTTTGCAAATACCGAGTGCTGCAATTTATAGTTGTTGGATATATCTTATCCCCAAATCTCACCTTGTTCTGTGAATTTACATCACAACTATTGATTGGATATCATCAAACTTCACCCCTTAGATTTGATTCCCCATATTTAACCCTATCTTATCCTCAAATCTCACCTCATTCTGCGAACTTACATCACAACCGTTGATTGGATATCATCAAACCTCACTCGTTAAATTTGATTCCTCATATCTAACCCTATCTTATCCCCAAATCTCACATCGTTATGTGAACTTGCATCACAATCGTTGATTGGATATCATCAAACCTCACCATTTAGATTTGATTCCCCAAATCTAACTCTATCTTATCCCCAAATCTCACCTCGTTCTACGAACTTGCATTACAACTGTTGATTGGATATCATCAAACCTCACGCCTTAGATTTAACTCCCCATATCTAACCATAACCTTCTTTCAATTTTACTATAAACTAGTGTGCCGCCTCTTCATTATCTGCCACATTCACCTTCTACTAACCTTCACACTCTACGAAATCAACCTTAAACCTTCAAACTCAACATAAATAGTTATGGCGTGATAAAATGTCATCCCATTGGAGATGAAAAAATGACAAAATCGATGGATTTTATCGTTTTTCCATCTCTGTTGAAGATGGCCTTAGGGATTGCCTTTTCCTCACACATTTCCACAATCCCACTTGAGTAGCCCTTTAGTATAGTAGAAATTCTTTTCATTCGTTAGCATCAATGGTGAACTCTTGCTTTGATCCTTTGTTTTGCAGGCATGAATCACTTTAGGGAACAAATCCGCAAAGAACGCGAAGGGGATACTCACCCGTCGAGCGAGAGGAGTTCTCATCCTCTTATATTGCAGGTCTTCAGGGGAAAAACTAGCATGTCATCTCGTAAGCGCTTGCAGCTGAAGAATGTGGAAGTGGGGACTACAATGAACTCACGTAGTATTGAAACGTCAACCTCCTCAACAGGAGTGCATACAACGAACCCACTACTTTTTGAGGGCACTACTAAACACCTCTTAGCACTCACTACTCCCGAAATGGGGAGGTTTCTACCTCTCATTCTTCCTTCAACAACAACCTCTAGCAGATTCAGGAAGAGAGTCGCTAATGATTCTGATTGTTGATTAAAAATATCAAAATTTTGCCATATTTTTATTGATCCATAATCATTTTAATGAGCTAAAATGTCAAAAAATACTTGTTTGCAGGATTCAATGGAAGGTGAAGATCAAAGGTCAAGTAATTCATTCTAAGGCATGATTGAGTAAAGATGGGTAACCAAAGAAAGAAGAAGCACCCAAGGCAAAGTCATCCGAATGCTTAGTTTGTTGAGTAAGTAAGCCATTCGAATGTAAAGACTACCAGTTACTCATTCGGATGAGGGTAGTTCAATTCGAATATTAAGCAGTGAAGCGAGAAATGGAGGTCATTTAAATAAGTCAAACGCATTCGGATGAAAATAAGTCCATGCGAATATTGCAAAAGGCATTCAAATGCATTGAAGAAATTATGAGGCAAAGTCAAAATTCATTCGTATGAAGTCACTGTTGCATTTGGACGACTAGAGAAAATCAAGAAGGAAATGAACAATAAAGTAAAATTCATTCGAATGATTCATGCACACAGTTGGATGACATGAGCAACTCAAGGAAATTAAGCTTGTCATTCGAATGTCTTCCCCACCTATTCGAATGACACTCCGAAGACAAACTTCAAATACGCAAATGAATGCGGTGCCACAAACAGTAAATTCAACCAACTTTTATGGCAACATTTCACCAAGTGGTCCCCCTCCTTCATGCTCGACAAGTTTAAAAAGGGATGATCCTCCTCGGAATCAAAGCAGCAGGGACGATAACAACAAACTCTTTTTCTTTTTATGCTTAGAATCAGATATGAATAAGTAGAAAGTAGTCTTTTGCTTTACATTCTACATGTTGGTCTGTACTTTTAAACACACACTTTAATTCTCGTTCTTCATTTTCTTCTAGTTTACTGCAAGTTCAATACTAGTTGTAGTTTTGTTTAGTATTCAATATAACAGTAGTCCATCTTCCAGTTATTTTTCATTTTCTTATTTTCGTTCTGTTTATTATCCATTTGCCAAGTTTAATTCAAGTTGTTTATTTTACCTGAAGATGTGTGGCTAATTCTAAACTTGGGGCAAGGCAAGGACAGTGTCCAATGCCTTTGATTACCCAAGGTAGCCGAACTTCAAATGTTCAATAACAAGAACTAAGAGGGCTTGAAAATTGTTCTTCATTTAAACTTCAGGCTTGGATTAGTTAATGTGCCTAACCTAGAGTCTCCATGCCATGTATGGAGGTTGCTTAACCTGGGAACGTTCTCATACCCAAGCCCAAATAACTATCTGTGTTAAACTTTATTTATACGTTGATTTATGATAGCTGCTTAACATAGAGTCCTCCATGCCATGTATGGGGATTGCTAGAACCAGAGTTATCATTTTCTCGATAGTGTATTTAATGACTAAACCTCAAGCCATCTGAACATTCTATTATTCTTAAGAAAGATATATGGGAATCAGTTGGGCTTGGCACTCGAATTGTCTTGACCCAAGATTTTACCATATCCAGACAACAGTCAATTACTATTAGTCCAAACCATTCTCATATTCTTTAAGCTATTTAATTTGGTGTGATTACCTCCTTCCATGAGTAATCTCCCTGAGAATCTACCCGGACTTACCCGAAAAATATAAGTTTCTGCTACGATTACACTCGTGCATTGGCGAGTCTAAACGTCTCACCCTTTTTTTGAATAATTTAAGCAACTCAATAATCTTTTTTATAACTGAAAAAGAAGATAAAAAGTGACAATACAAGGTGAGTGATGCAGCAGTTTCGTCCCCCACCGTAAAGATCAAAGGAGATTGAGATAAAAGCTCCAAAACACCCCCCTGATTCTCCCTTTGATTGTATAGCCTTCATTAACTTCCGTGCATCTTCCCAACGATGACCAAGTAAGGGGCGATCACTTTCAACTTTACCCCAGGTTGATTGACATAGATTCTATTACAAACCATGGGGTTGGTGCCCGTATGATATACACTTTTGTGCTGCCTCTAGACGAATATGGATTTTTTGGCATTTGGCCCAACGTTGCAAATGGACTTGAGCAGAAGCTAATTGAGGTAGGCCAACTTTATTGTACCTACATCCTTATCTTTTTTCGACAGGATTTTTGGTTTTCTAATGTCTTATTAATATCCAGGGGGTTTAAGGATTGATAATTTCCAAAGCCATCGGAAGGGCGTACCATGACAAAGTAGAGGAAGAGAAAAAGCAATGGAGGGAGACTCAAGTGCAGTGGAAAGAGCACAGGTAGTCTCTTGAGGCGAACATTCAGAAGCTGAGGCGAGAAAATGAAAAGTTGTGTTCCAAGCTAAAGGATGCTCACATCAACTCCTCAAGCTTAAGGAGGGAGATCGAGGATCCTTGCAAGGCCAAGGAGACACTGGAGAAAAAGCTCAACAAGCTCATGAGACCCTTTTGTAGGAGCATGCCTTACGGGTTGATGAGATTGCTCGCTACAAAGAGCTAATCAAGGTTCTTAAGGCCTGATGGGACGAAGAATTCTCTACAGCTCGCATTGAGTTAGTGAAGGATTATTGCTTCTCAAAAGATTACAAATTAGCAAGGAAGGTGTGTTACGCAAGTTGCTTCACGAAATATGGCTTCTACCTTGCCCATTCCTTCTTAGAATCCCAACGTTTAAGGGAGCAATTCCTTGAGCTAGTCTGTATGCGGAAGGTAGAGGACTTTGAGGCCCTCGACTGGCATGCATATGATCCAAACCCTACAAGCCCTGAGACTTATCTGAATTCTTACCTTAAGGATGATTTAGATAATTTGATGGGCCCGTGGGAGTCATACCCATTCACTTCACGTGGAGGTTGAGATTATTGATGCCCTCTAGGGTTTGGGGACTAGTGGTCAGGAAAGGGTTGAAAAACCACCCAATAGAGATGCTCCCCTACCTCTTAGCCAAGAAGAGGGCAAGATCCTATATGTCCCTGGTGATATTGCTCCTCCTTCCACATCCGACACTGTTAGGGGCTCGTTTCCATACATTTAGAGTAGTTATAATTTATTTTATTTTATCTTATCTCTCTCATTTTCCTTAGCTTTTAGATGTACCTTCTTTCTTCAATAAATATAACTAGAAATTTAGTATTTCTTTCTTAATTTCTCTATTTTGTTGAGCACTGTTGCACTTGTGTATTCTTTCCAACATGATATAATGACAAGACACATGGTGACAAATTGATAAAGGTTGAGGTGACCTATTATGTCAACATGTCTACTATAGGTCTCACCTTAACTTTTGGGTTTGTATCATTTGGGGCTTGGATTATCACACCGCAAGGCGAACCACGGGTAGTTTTGCTTCATCAGATAGGATTTAAGCCCATGGTAATCCTTTGGCGGCTTCATAGTCTTGTGGCTGTTGGGCTAAGAAAATCAGCTTGTTAACGGGACAACCCTCAATTTCGTAGTTGTCAGGCTATGTAAGTTGTGTTACTCGCGGAACAACTCATGGCTTATTGCCAAGCCGGGAAAAGTATGCTACTGGCAGTGCAATTTTTAGTTCATCATTAGGCTAAGCAAAGTGCATTACTTGCAAGACAATGAATATTTCATTTCCACATTGCTAGAAAAAACAAGGTAAATTGTTCGCAGGATGAGTTGCTTCGCAAGGTAGGGACCTATAGCCAGTCAACTACTATCCTTTTATCCTGAAAAATAAGGAAAACAAAGACGAATAACAATTGATATAGACAAATAATATCACACACAAGGGAAAAATATTTTTTACGTGGTTCGATTAAATGTGCCTACATCCACGGTCTCGTTTTGGGCTCATATCATTGCTTGCAATCACCATATATACATTTTACATATTAGGAAAGTACAATTTCAAATGGTTTGCATTCCAAGTCTTACCCATGGTTTCACTTTGGAGTGTTTAAAGAATGCATGTGTTGGGGTCGATCATTTCTTGAATGCAATATGGCTTTCCCAGTTAGCTTACAGTTTCCCATCTTCACAAAGGACGTTCATAATTGCCCATTTTATGAGGACCAAATTGCCTTCCTTTAGGGGCCTATTCCTTACCTAAGAGTTGTAGTAGCTGGTAATCTTTTTATGGTAGGCGACAATTTGAATGTTAGCCCTATCCCTTTGTTCCTCAACAAGATTGAGGTTTTCTCTCAACGATTCAAAATTGCTTGAGCTACTACCTTCTTCAAAAGCACTCAACCCGAGTGATTTAAAAGCCACTTCCATGGGAATTAGGGATTTTGTTCCATACACCAAGTTAAAGGGCATTTCCCTTATTGACACCCTACGAGTAGTTTGGTAGGCCCACAAGACAATTGGTAACTCATTGACCCATGCTCTTTTTACCTCCTCAGGGGAGGTTTTTAAGATGTGTGTTACGCATGGCAAAATAAATCTAAAATGCGGATCGGTAACAAATCAACTTAGGGCTTATAAGAAGAAGGTCGAGCCCTCGCATGGCTGTCCTGAGCCCATTCCAGTACCCCCAAACGAGGGTCACTCAAGGTGTTGATCGACGCACGATAACGAGGCAAGGGACCCTCCCCCCCTACATGCACTGGGCAGGGCCACGTGGTTAACTGAGCAGCCACCTCAAGCCCCTCAAGTGGGGGTCAATTGGAGATGGTCACCCCCTAGCACCCCCACGCACATAGCCGCAAGGCTGCCCCCCCCCCCCCACACACATGGCTACGCCATGCTGGTAGAGATGTCAAAAGGGCCGACTCGAGTTGACCCACGGGCTTTTTAAACGGGTCGGGCCGACCTATTTATTAAAAGGGCAGGGCTTGGTCCGGCCCTTTTTGTTGTGGGCAGGGCTTAGCCTGGCTCACGGTGTAACGCCCCACTTTTCCGAGCATTAAATAACTTAGGAATTTTAGAAATATATATATATTTAATATAAACAATTTCCCGACAATCCCGTTTTACCTTCCCAGTATACTAAATATGAATAAACAAGCTAAGACAGATAATCATAATAAATGTGGAAGATAAAATTGAAACCTGATATGGTACAGAATTGAAATCCATTTTAATCATAAAATAAGAATCCGTACCATTACATTTTCAAATACTTAATTACATGGAGTCTCATCATTAAGCGATAACAACTAAATACCTCAAATGATACAATCTAATGATACCTCAAAAGTACATTAAACCATAACAATTATACACGATCATCAATATAATAATATATCCTGAATCCTCATGAGGAAGCAAATACCGGGACAACTCGCCAAACCCATCGGCCACGTCATCACGTGCCGTTACGTCTCAATTATCTCTTTGCCATATCTGCAAGTCTTGACTAGAACGTTTGAATGTTCTAGGGGCATAATCCATTAGAAGATAAAACTTCTAGTGAGGGTTCAAAAACATATATATGGATGCATGATGCAATAACGTGAACAAACATTCGCCCTAGTGTAACTTCCCAGGCCCAGCCCGGCACGGAACCCTAGGTAGAATCCCAAACCTCTGCAAGATAAGTTTAACGTTGTTCCATCAATTGCCCTTGGAGAATTACGGCTACACTCTTGGGGTGGCATCCCATTCCCATGCACAAATATCAATATGACAATAATATCGTGTCATGCAATTATCACGACTATCCATGTAATATGACAAAATGAATCATATCTTTCATAAATATCATGCATATATAAGAAATCATATCTTTCATAAATATCATGCATAATAAACAATCATATCATATAGGATATGACAACTCACCCTTAGAGATAAACTCGAATTTCTCGAAAAGCATGCATCGCCTCGATATACGTGCCCGACCTCAATTTTCGTGCGAACTCTCGAAAGTTGCACCAATCACTTTTCCTCGAGCACATAATTCATAAAAAGCATATTTAATCACTAAGTATCTCAATATTCTATTTTCTTTCATTTTTCCTTTATTTTCTTCCATTTTGCTTAAAAATCTGAATAAATACTATCGAGACTATTTTCTCAAATTTAATTCCACTACAATTCATAATATCTAATGAACTTCAAAGAAAAATTATTGAACTTACTCGGATGTTGCGTTTTTCACGCAAAATGAGGCTATTTGGTGCAAAAATCGAGACATCGGGAAGGCAAACACCAAAACTTTTTGGACAAACCCCCGTAAAACATTTTTCTCGATTTTTTTGGCATTTTTTTAGATTTTTCGGAGGCCTCACGCGTTAGGGCAAGTGGCAGCGCGTGCATCCCACGCACCAGTCATCTTTCCCAGCCACGGCACATCGAAAAAATTGGGTCTCTCCACCAGCTTGGACTCCTCAACCAGTTAATCACGATGGCACCCTCCTTGGCCTGAAAGAACAACCAAAAAGCTTTCTATTTGTCAGCCAAAGGTTTGGATCGGCCGCCCGCCTCCATCTCCGGTGAAGCCCCGAAACCCCTTCAAACTTGCTCCAAAATGCTTCAAACTTACCAGAATTCATCCTTAGGGAATGGGCAACGAAAGCCCCTTATTTTGGAATCCTAATTCTCTCAAAAAGTGGGTCGATTTGAAGCTCAAAGTCTCTGAAATTTTCGGCCAACACATGCCCTATTTATAGGCAAATCTGAACCCTCAAACGCCCTTGCTCGGCCAACCCAAGGCCTTAGGAGTTTCTACCTCCTTCAGATGGCCCTGGAACGAGCTTTACCTGACCACAAAAAGCGATTTGCAGGCACTCAACAATCCGAATGAACTTTCGATCGTTTTTTCTTGAAATCCAGCCACCCTAGTGGCCTTTGTCGCCTCTTGCTTTTACAAAAGATTCTCCCCCGACCATCCCTCGTGCAACCCCATGGCTGAAATGGCTGAAATCGACGGTCGGAGACCTGTTGGTCGGTTTCCCCTTGGCCAACTTTTACTAAATTGCACTTTAGCCCCTCCACTTTTGGTCTTTACCTTTTTGGCCCTTTTCACTTAGCCCCTTATCTTTCCATAATTTTTTTCAGGACTCTCAAGTCCTAAAACATCCATTTAACCCCTGAAGATTCCAAAAAAATATCGTTTTGACCTCCTCTTGGTAATTTTGAAAAATTGCACTTAGGCCCGAATCTTCGTTTTGGCCCTAAACCCTTTCGTTTCTCCTGAAATGGCTGAAGAGTTGTTCCTTATGAAAAACTGAAGCCCCCTCAAGCTTCCGTTGACTTCCTGAAAGTTGCCTATAATGATTCGATTTTGCAGCCTAAATGGCAGCTGCATTTTTGTTGTACCGAAAATTATTTCGAATTTCATTTCTTTCGATGCCATAAATCATGCCTCAAAATACTCATCACGGCCATATCATTTTCCTTTGGCATCCCTGCTCCAAGGCACTCCGTGCAGTCGATTCGGTCATTCATACAGTAATAAATTACCCTTATACCCTCAATTTATCTGAAAATTTCACTTTTACCCCAAGAAAATTTACTTGAGTCCTTTTGAAATTCTCGAGTATTACACATAGCCCCCATGTAGGGGGGCCGGGCTGGGCCTGCCTATGGGCTTAGCGAGCTCGTGGGCCTTAACCCACAGGCCCTAGTAAGCCAGGCCTACCGAGCCTATCCTCTTTTTCTTTTTTTTTTAATTTTTTTTTAAAAAATAATACGTATATAAATATCAAAATAATGCATATATAAAAATCATTTTTTTTCTTTTTAAACAGTTTTCTATCTTAAGTTTTAAATATTATTTTATCATTTTATATCAAAATTCTATATGCCTTGTAAATTTTCTTGTGAATTGATATGAAAAATAATGCACATATAAAAAGGAGAATATTTATTTATAATTTAAATATATAAAAAATTTAACTTAAAATTTTTAAATATATTGTTGGTTATTATTTATATATATTATGAAATATAATTTTTTTAGCATCCAATATCAATAATTAATAAAAAATAACATAGTTAAAATAATAAATGAGCAAGAAACGTTGGGAATAACATAAGGTCCCAACAGGTCGGGCCTGGTGGGCCTAACTGACCAGCCCATAAGGTCCCAACAGGCCGCGCCCAGTGGGCCACGGGCTGGGCCAGGCCGAGTCGTGGGCCCAAATTCTTTGGCCCAACCCCTCTATGGGGCCAGTGACGGGCTGGGCCGGGCCGCCCGACCCTTTTGACATCTCTAACCACACCCCAGATGTAATCTGTCATCACCTTAATTATGATCCACAATTTAAACCCGTTCAACAAAAGAAACAAAATATTGCCCCTGACAAGTTATTGGCATTAGAAGAAAAAATAGACAACTTGTTGGATGTTGGTTTCATCTGGGAAATAGAATACCCTGATTGGTTGACCAACATCGTGATGGTTAAAAAGCTCAATGGAAAGTGGCGAGTGTGTGTTGACTTTATTAACCTCAATAGATTCGTACCCTTTACCCCTGATTATGATGTATCCCCCAGACCAAGAAAAAACCTCTTTTATCACAAAAAAAAGAACCTACTACTATAGGGTCATGCCCTTTGGGCTAAAAAACGCTAGAGTTACATACCACTGAATGGTGAACAAGGAGTTTAAGAAGTTACTGGGTAATACGATGGAGGCATATGTCGACTATATGATCATAAAAAGTTTAGAAGAAGAATCCCATGTTGAAAAGTTGACTCAAGTGTTTGATACAATATGCGGTTAAACCCCATGAAGTGTGTGTTCGGAGTTCAATCAAGGAAGTTTTTGGGGTACATGATCACACAAAGAGGAATTGAGACCAACCTTTAAAAATACAAGCCATATTAAACATGACACCCCCGAGGACTACCAAAGAAGTGTTGCGGCTGACGAGAAGAATAGCAGCCCTAAGTCGATTCCTATCTAAGTCAATTGAGAGAAGCCTCCCATTTTTCCAAACATTGAGTGTCCAAAAGGGATTTGAGTGGATAGATCAGTGCCAGAAGTCCTTTGAAGACCTAAAGGAGTATCTGAAAGAGGTCCCCCTCCTGACATGACCTAGAATAGGAGAATCATTGTATATGTATCTAGGGGTGAATGACAAAGTCGTGAACGTTATGTTGATAAGGAGGGATAAGTTGAGCATCTAGTGTACTATGTCAACAAAGTCCTACAAGAAGCAAAAATGCAATATCCTTTCACAAAAAATGTGGCCTTGGCCTTGGTGAATATCTCCAGAAAGTTGCTCCCGTATTTCTAAGCTTATTCCATCATTGTCTTGATGGATTAACCGTTGAGAAGTATACTACAGAAACTAGAATGTTCGAGTCAGCTTACCAAATGGTCTATAGAACTGAGCGAGTATGACATATAGTTTCAGCCTAGGCAAGTTGGTTGATTTTATTGTTGAATGCACTCCCACCGGAGAAGTCGAAGAAGAGAATAAGGCAGAGTGGTTGCTATTCGTTGATGGGGCTGCTAGTTCGCAAGGAAGTGGGGCTAGAATAGTGCTCATCTCGCCTGAAGGGGAACCTCTAGAACACTCGTGATTATCTTTCCCCAGCTCGAATAATGTGGTTGAGTACGAGGTACTAATTATCAGTCTAAGTTTGGCTCGAAAACTCAAGGTGGCACAACTAACAACCCGCAGTGATTCCTAGTTGATTATCCAGCAATACCACGGGTAGTATGAAATTAGGGAGCTGATTATGGGACAATATTTGCAAAAGGTCAGGACCCTCGCCTAATCTTTTAAAAATTTTCAACTGGTCCAAATCAACAGGTCCCTTAATAGTCACACGGTCTAAATTGGCATGCATTAAAGAAACCACTAGAAGGACAATGTTTGTGGAAACCCTTCAATGACCAAGCATAGAAGAAAGTAATGTGGCATGTGTTGAAAAGAACAATGACTGGAGAACACCCTTTTACAAATACTTGACTGTGGGAGAACTATCGACTAATCCGATGGAAGCCAGGAAAATGAAAATTTGAGGGGCTCAATTCACCATGATTGATGGGATGCTATATAGTGAGCTTTCACTATGCTACTCCTCAAGTGCTTGGGCCATCGAGAGGTTGAACACGCCTTGGCTAAAGTTCACAGTGGGGTTTGGGGAGAACATTTGAAGGGAAGGGCTCTTGCTGCCAAAATTCTATGGGTTGGTTTCTTTTGGCCCACCTTACAAAAAAAAATTCCCTAAGGAAAGTAAAAGGATGTGACATATGTCAAAGGCATGCTCCAATTCAGTCCGCTCCAATATCATAATTACAACCTACATTCCAACCCATCCCTTTTGCATAATGGGGATTGGACATTCTATGCTCATTTCCTCGAGATACGGGTCAAAGGAAATTTCTTCTAGTTGGAAAGGATTACTTCACTAAGTGGATTGAAACTGAAACTCTAGCCATGATCACTGTAAAGAAGGTGAAGGCCATGGTTTGGAAAGACATTGTATGCAGAACCTGGGCATTCAATTGCGGATTGCCTCAATGACATATCCCCAAGCCAATGGGCAAGCCGAAATCAGTAACAGAACTATCTTGCATGGCTTGAAGACCCGTCTAGAAGGGGAAAGGAGAGCATGGGTTGATGAATTCCCAACCATCTTATGGGCTTACCGAACTACTAGCCAGGTGTCGATGGGAGAAATGCCTTTTAATTTGGTGTATGGAACAAAGGCCTTGATTCTGGTGGAAATATCTGTTAAATCTCCTAGGATGAGCACTTTTGAATAAGGTGGTAGCTCAGGCAACTCTAAGTCAATGAGAGAAAACATTGATCTTGTTGAGGAGCAAAGGGATAGGGCGGTTATTTGAATTGTTGCATATCCCAAAAGGATTGCCAACTACTACAACTCTCGAGTAAGGAGCAAGCCCCTGAATGAAGGTGATTTAATCCTCAAAAAGTCAATTGTTATTAGTGCACTCCATGATGATGGGAAATTACGAGTTAATTAGGAAGGCCATATCGCATCCAAAAAGTGATAGGCCCTAACACATGCATCATCTAAACGCTCCAAGGCGAAACCATGGGTAGGACTTGGAACACAAATCATTTAAAATAGTACTCTCCTTCTAATATGTAAAGTATGAAATGTAATGTATGAACGGTGATAGAAAATAATGATATGAGCTTGAGAATAGATCATGGATGTAGGCACATTTGGCTAACAACAACAACATATCCAGCCTTTATCCCACTATGTGGGGTCGGCTACATGAATTCTTGACTTCTATGTATTTATGTCTTTCACATTTGGCTAAATCACATAAAAATATTTGTGTTTGCTTACTGGTTTCTCATTTTTGTCTTCCAAGCTAAAAGGAGAGGGGACGAATGGTCATGAGTCCCCGCCTCATAAAGAGCCTCACTCCCCACGGAACGATAAGAAAATTTTTGCACGACTGTAAAAGAACAAAATATTGGTGTCCCGCAAATAATGCATTTCGCTCGGCCCGATAACAATTGACTCATTATCCCGTTAGTAAGACATTCTACTAAGCCTGAAAGTAATATAAAAAGTGCCTCGCCTACAATGCACTATGCTTGGTACAGTAATGAATTTTGGATCGTCTTGCAAAAAACACAACCTACTTGGCCCGATGACTATGAAATTAGTAATCGTCCTGCCCTCAAGCCAAGTTGCTTAGCCTGACGATACCAAAACTAAAGAAGCTATTAAGGGCCCACCATGAGCCTACCTGTGGTCCACACCATGGTTAGGCAATACAGATCTCAATCAAATGTTAGGGGGATACCCCCGGTGGAAAAATCATTATGAAGAGTTTGTCTTGACTACTTCTGTGTTGTATGCAAGCATCCATGAATAATAACACCCCATAGAATGGAGAAATAAAGGTCTAAGATTTATATTAAAAAAATGGAAGTCTAAGTTGTGCATTAAAAAAGAAAATGAACGACCAAAATTCAAACTACATTTAGGTAAAGAAAAAATAAAAGGAGCATGTCTTATGCGCATTCTCCTGGTAGAGTCGAAAGGAGGAGCAGCACTGCCCAGGGCAGACGGGACTTCACCTTCTTCTTAGCCGGAAGGGGGGAGCGGCTTCAGTCGGTGGATTTTCACTTTTCCCTTTATCATCGGTCCCCTAGGGGGCATCCACCATTTCTACTTCCCCTAAGGAAAAGGCATACGGCTCCCACGGACCCGTTAGATTAGCCAAATCATCTTCAAGATTTGAGTTTAGGTAAGTCTCAGGGTTCGTAGGGTCTGGATCATTATACACACGCCAGTCGGGGGCCTTAAATTCCTCAACCTCCTGTGTAAAGACCAGTTCAGGAAATTGCTCCCCCGGACATCGGGATTCTAGATAAGAGCAGGCAAGGTAGAATCCATATTTTGTGAAACAACCCCCATAGCGAATCTTCCTTTCCTAACAGTCTGTTGAGAGGCGATAATCCTTTATTGCCTCTGCCTGAGCTGCGGAGAATTGCTCTTCTTGCCAGGCCTTGAGGGACTTAATCTGCTTCTTATAGCGGACAATATCATCCACCCTCAAGGTGTGTTCTTGCAAGAGGTTCTCGTGCGCCCTTTGCACTTCTCTAAGTTCATTTTCTAGTGCCTCATTGGTTTTGTTAAGTCCCTCAATCTCCCTTTGCATGCTCAAAGAGTCGGCATAGGCCTCTATTAGCTTGGAGCACAAGTCATCAACCTCTCGCCCCATTTTTCGGATGTCTGCCTAAAGGGATGACTCACGCTTTTTCCATTTCACCTGTGTCTCCATCCATTCTTTTTTCTCTGCCTCCGTCCTAGCATGGTATGCCCTTCCAATGGCATTTGAGATCACCAATCCTTGCACCCCCTAGATATAAGTGTGGCATTAGATAGAAAAACATAGGCAATGGTAATAGAATGGACAAAGATGCGAAGGCAACAAAGACAGCTTACCTCGATTATCTTTTGCTCGGGTGCATTGGCAACACTGGGCCAATTTCCAAAGAACTCATGCTCGTCTTGGGGGAGCATAGAGGTGTATATCATGCGAGCACCAACCCCAGGGTCCTTCACGGAGTCCGTATCAATCAGCCCAGGATAGAGCTGGAAATGATCGCCTCTTAGCTGAACGTCGCTAGGGATATACACAGTATTCAAACGGGGATTGGCAATTGGAGGTAGAATTGGAGGGTAGCTCGGGAGCTCTCCCTTTAACTTCCGTCGATCCTTGCGAAAAGGGATAAAAGGCTGATGACTCTCGTCTTGGATTCGTTGAAGGTTGTCGCTAAAGGAGGAATGGGAGCCAGAAGCCTCCCCTCTCCAAGAACCAAAGGTGATAGGAGGGTCTCCGGTGATGTTCTCAAATGGAGAGGGGTCTGACACGGGCACTTTTGATGACGAAGTTGAGCCTTCAATGCTGGGAGGGATTGTTGAGGTACCTCTTCCCAACCTTTTCATTCGAAGAGGCCTGCGTGATGGATCACTGGGCTTATCCCCAAGTATTGGTGGTGGAAGGGGGTGAAGGTCTTTTTCGCTTGGTGGGTGTGAACTCCCACCACGCCTTTTGAGTGTCCGTTGCCTGAAAAGATGCATGTCTACAAAACAAAAAAATTAAAGCAAATGTTAGCCATTGACACTGGTAAATAAAAATAATCTCTACGATATTGAGGGTCTACCCTCAGGGGAAGACTTCTCTAGAGGGATTATGAAAGAATGTGGAGAATTAATAGCTCGTAAAGAATCCCCTTCTTCCTTTTCTAGTTCCCTTTCTTTCACTCGGGATTGCTTTCCAAAAGATATGTATATGCTAGGAGTAGGAGGATGAGGTGTAACGTTATTTCTATGACTCAAGATGAACGCCTAAGCAAGGATGACAAAGGCAAGAAGGAGAAGACCGCGTATATGACGAAGTTTAACCTAAGATGGATGAACTCAAGGTGACCTAAGACACCTATGGGTGAGGGTCACTCGGGGGTGATGTGGCTTAACACACCTATGGTAAGGGTCACTTGTGAAGACATCTATGGGTGAGGGTCACTCAAGGGTGATGTGGCTGAAGACGCCTATGGGTGAGAGTCACTCGTGGGTGATATCGTTGAAGACACCTATGGGTGAGGGTCACTCATAGGTAGCGCAACTGAACACACCTATGGATGAGGGTCACTTGTGGCCAAAGCTAGATAAAGAGAAATGAAGACCCGCTTGGAAAGAGGCCAAGTAGACCCCAAAACCATGCCCCCCTAATAGGGTGCTACCTCACTCTCCTAGCATAAGGATCCTACTATGATGGTCGTTAGAAATCCAAAAACATGTTTGGATCCTGTCTAGTTCCTTCTCTTTCACATGGGATCGCTTTTCGAAAGATATGTATACACTGGGAGCAAGAGGAGGAAGGGTGCAACATTCTTTCTACGACTCATGATGAAAGCCTAAGCAAGGATGACAAAGGCAAGAAAGAGAAGACCACGTAAACGACAAAGTTTAACTCGAGATGACCTACGACACTTATGGGTGAGGGTCACTCGAGGGTGATGTGGCTGAACACACCCATGAGTGAAGGTCACTTGTGGAGACACCCATGGGTGAGTGTCACTCGGGGGTGATGTGGCTGAAGAAACCTATGGGTGAGGGTTATTCATGGGTAATTTGGCTAAACACACCTATGGGTGAGGATCACTCGGGGGTGATGTTGTTGAACACACCTATGGGTGAAAGTCACTTGTTGCTGCGTCGCTCACCCTGCATTTATCACTTTTTGTATTTTTCTTTCACTAATTCAGCTGATTTAGCAACTAATTATGTTCACAGATAGGATGAGGCGTTTAGACTCGCCAGTGCACGAGTGTGATTGTAGCAGAAAATTTATATGTAATTTTTTCGGGCAAGACCGGGTCGACTCACAGGGAGATTACTCATGGAAGGAGATAACCACACCAGTTCTTTTGATTAACGGAATAATAAAATGAGATAAAACTAAATGTGATATAACTGTAATCTGGAAATGGAGAGATCTTGGGTCAAGACAAATCTGGTGCCAAACCCAACTGATTCACCATATAGCTTTCTGTGATGTAACTAGCAGCTCAAATAGCTTGGGTTTTCAACCATTAAATGTACTTACTGAGATGATGATAACTCTTTGCTCAAGCAACCTCCATACATGACATGGAGACTCTAAGGTAAGAAGCAATCATAAATTAGTGTATAAAAAATGTTTTGACAAAATAATTGCTCGGGGCTTGGGTATGAGAACGTTTCCAGGTCAAGCAGCCCCCATACATGGCATGGAGACTCTAAGTTAGGCGTACGAACCAATCCAAGCCTGAGGTTTTCGTTAATAACATTTCCCGAACTGCTTTTGCTTTTGTTACTTTGACATATGGAGTTCTGTTATATTGATTCATCAGTGGCTCTGGGCACCATCTTTGCCTTAACCCAAGAATCGAATTAGCCACACATCTTCATAGGAAGTGCACGACTAAAACTAATCTCTACAGATGAATACACGATTTGTAAAGAAAATAAACTGAGACAACAGATAAGAACTTGGTAAACTACTGCTGTATTGATTACTGAAACGAACTACAACTTGAAGCAGAAATTAAGATGGACTTGTAATACAGAGCTCAGAATTAGCAAGAACAACTAGAGTAACTGAAGTGCCATATGCAAAGAAAGAAATACAGACAAGAACAAAAGTAAGAGAACAGACAAAAGGAAAAGAAAAAAAACTCTCCACTTTCCAATGATCTTCTTCTTTTTTGTGTTGTTTTTCTTAGTATCTTCTGCCCTCGCCAACTTCTTATTCCAAAGAATGTTGGTCCCTTTTTAAGCTTATGGCGCATGGAAGTGGGGACCATTTGTTGAAAAGTTGTTCAAAAAGTTGGTTAAATTTACCTTAGAGCCACCGCGTGTATTTGCGCATGTCAGAATTTTTGTTCGGCTGCTCATTCGAATGACTAGCAGAGATATTCGAATGCTTGCTGGGTTTCTTTTGGCTGATTGGCTCATTCGAATGAATTTTAGTCCTATTCGAATGAATTTCATGCTTTACTATTCCTTACACGGCGATTTTCTCGGTCATTCGAATGCAACAGTACTTTTATTCGAATAAATTTCTAATTTTTCTCTTGACTTCTTCATTGCATTCGGATGACTTGGGAAGCATTCGAATATGGAATTCCTTGGGTTGCTTCTCATTCGAATTACTCAGCCTTCATTCGAATAGATTTCCTTTCTTCTTCAACTTCATTCGAATGACTTGGATTTCATTCGAATATGTCTTCACTGCTTCCAAACGATGTGCTCATCCGAATTTCTTCTCATGCTCGGCTCATTCGAATGACTTGGCTTTTATTGGAATATGTCTTCACTGCTTCCAAACGATGTGCTCATCCGAATTTCTTCTCATGCTCGGCTCATTCGAATGACTTGGATTTCATTCGAATATGCACAATCTTATCTGGAGATCTTGATTTTTGTTACTTCTTATTCGAATTAGGCCAAGCTTATCTGAATACATACCCGATATCTTGCATATTCGAATGTCTGAATGATTTATTCGAATGTTTGAGCAGCTCTCTTCTGTTTTGCTCCATATTTGAATACCTTTGAAGACTCATTCGAATGGCTTTGACTTTCATTAGGACACCTTTATTTCTTAACTTTTTATTCCTCTTTCAATCATGCTTTTGGAGAGTATGAGTCATTCTTTCATCTCTTTTCCTTCTTTTGGGCTACAACAAGCAATTCTGGAGATTTTAAGTCGATCAAATGGATTAGGAGGTAATAAAAACATAACAAATATTGCATTTTTTTAACATCAATCACACCCCCCAACTTAAACATTGCTAGTCCCTTACCAATCAAATTAAATGCACGAATGCTTCAACATTCACAAATTCATTGACAGTGCAAATCTCGTATGTGAAGCAAAAATGTATGGTCAGTAGCATAGGGACTTCGGACAATCAAAGGAATGTTTATTATTTGAACTTTTGTCTTGGGCATATTAGTTAAATCAATCAGCATATTACATTCAATTCTCTAAGCTTTGATTGCAAACTTCACTGGTTATGTTTCTCTTTAATAAAATGTTCACTCAAAGTTGCTCTCAAGGATGTACCTCAATTTGGAGTGGATGCAAATCAAGTTCGAAGAGGTATCATCAATCGTCAAAAATGCTATTAAGGAAGGAAAGGACCTGACATAGCTTCATGATTAGAATAGCATCTCAATGAATAACATTTAAAATTAACCAAGTCTCCTTACTCTTGAAATTATATTCTGAAATTGCATGATTGATAGAACCAAGAGGGATCTTTCTGGGAAGAAATGGGGCCACATGGTGATGTGGTAAAGCAAAGGGGATGATGGAAATCAAAAGAGTTATTAGGTCTCGGGAATTTTCCACTAAAAATTGAAGATTTTTTTTTTTTTTTTGGTACTTGATACAGTAAAAAAAATAAAATGCACATGTGATGCATTCATGCATCAATAGCTGAAATCATATCAGGGCACCTAAATTCAGTTGGTCGTATCCGAACCTGAATCTAACTGCTATTCCAACTGATAATGAGCAAGCTTCCATTGCTTCACCCTCAATGGCTACGGGGGGTGTTTTTAATGTCCCAGACCTAGAGACAACCATTTATCTTAAATGGTAAAGTGGTCTTTTAACGTCAGATTCCCAGACGATTTTCTTTTTTTTTTTTTTTTTTGGTAAACTACTGAGTAATTCCCGAGACCTAATCAATGGATAAAAAAAATGTCAAGGCTATGACCTGGACAGAGGGAATGATGCAACTAGTCATGAAGAGTTTTAATGGGCTATAAGTGGAAACTGATCAAAACAATAGGTTGATTGGCTCAAGTAGTAGGAAAATGATCCCTCTATGATGTTCCATAAATCAGCGTTATTCATTCAACTGGTTTCAAGCTTAGAGTCAGTTAAAATTAGCCGCGATCATTAAAGACACTCAAGGCAAAATGTTGTTTTGAAGCTATTGAAAGACAAGAGAATCAACAAAATATTTTATTGCATGAATAGGTGTTATTTCACTCAGAATAAAATGTTATGAAGCTCTAACACTTACTTTGGTAACAAATCTCCACTTAATTTGAGAATTTGGGCAATTTGCTGATCATTTCACATGTTTTGTATGCCATCCAAACAAATGAACAGAAATAAAGCACCCTAAGTAGTCCTGGTCCTGGTTCTAAAGCTCATACAGTTCTGTTCTCAAATAAAAGATTATCATTCAAGTAACCAGTTGTGAATCTAAAGCATCGAGCACAATAATCTGAAGCATAGAGTAAGCAAAGTCATTTTTATTGACAAATGAAAATGTGATTAAACTTTGTAGTTCATAGGTACAGAAATTAAATATGAAGCATCAAATCCTATGACTACTCAATGCCATCCGTGGCATCGTTAGAAGTAGAGTTCTCCTCAGTGGAGTTTCTAGAGGGGGTCTTTGATGAAGGATCAGCAGGAGGAATAGAGGTAGAAGATGGAATGGTAGGGTGAGAAGGTGCTGCATGCTCAGGCTGCGGATGCGCCCCTGATGTAGAAGGTGCACCCTCTTCCTCTCGCCACATGTCAATGGTCTTCTGTATGCATGTCTCAGCATCGGCCAACTTGTCCTTTGAAGACTTTTATGGAAGCTCTTCTATGGGTGTGCTCAGAAGCTGACCTACTCTCTTGTCCATCGCAGTGTAACGTTCATTCATGGTCATTATTCCTGAATAGATGACTCTCTGCCTCCAATGTAGATCCTCATAAATGGCTTCCTGTCTCTCTTGGATCTTCTTCAGTGATTGCTCTACTAAGGCTTCATGTTTCACTTGCCTTTCGTACATTTCTTTGACTATCTCATATAAGCCTCTGATAGCATGATCCTCCTCTTGTCTCTCTTCCTGATCTTCATGTAGTGGCGGTTCTTGAGTTGGTCCTTCTTGTGCTTCAACCTGCCTGCCTGATGCCTCTCTCTTCTCGAGTGTTGTTGCTTCAAGCCTCTTTAACTGCCCACTGCTCCTTCGTGTAGATGCTGGGCTGATCCTATCCATTGGCTTGATGACTTCAAAAGTTGCCTTTTCTTTTACCCCGTGCCTTAGTACAAAATAGGTAATCAACCCTCCAAAGGGTAGTCCTCCGCCCCCATGTGCATGCTTGGCCACTAGGTCGATGGTATCAAAAATGTGCTTGGCCAAGTCTATGTGTACTCCCAGGATCATCTTTCCCATGAATGTGGCTTGCTTAACCGAGACACTGCCAGTGAATGCGTGGGGCATGAAATGAGAACAAAGAAGCCTATGTAAGATGATGCATTTAGGAGACAAATTCTTCTTTGGGAGGGTAGGAGTTAACCACAAAACATCATCTGCCTCTGTCAACAACCTAGCTAAGTTTTCTTTTCCTAAGTTTGCACTTGCCTCCTCAATGTCTCTTGGTGATGCCTCTCTTGGGATTTGGAATGTTTCAGCAATATCAGAGGGCTTCAACTCTATTTTCACCTTTCTCACTTCAGTGATCGAGCACCTATTCCCCGAGTCATCTCTGTTACTGGTTATATTTGAGTAAAATTCTTTGACTAAGGGAACTATGGCCTTGTGTTGAAACCTAACCCAAGTTTGCCATCCTTTGGCAGTAATCAATGACAACAAATCACACGGGGGCTCTTCAAATCGTTCAAGCATAATTCCCCTCTCACAAAGTACTGGCCTCTTAGCATACCCCTCAACATAATTCTTTTCAGCCGCGGGGCTAACGAACCTGACATTGGAATAGGGAGGGTTCAAATCAATGGTTGGGGTGGTAGCGGGTTCTTTTCCTTTCTGCCTCTTCGAGGCCCTAGAGCTTTCTCCTATGGCCTTGGGGCGTTTTTGCTTTGGAGACTGATTAGTGGTTAATTTTATAAAAATTTTGTTATAATTATACCCTTCTTTTTATCTTAAAAATAGTTTAAATTAGATATTAATATATATTTTATGGTTATATGCAAGTTTAAATTTAAAAATGAATGAAATGAAATTTTAAAGTAAAATTTAATTATAATAATAATAATAATATATAAAATTATATATAATACATATACATCATTATATGCATGCATGTAATATATATATAATATAATATAATATATATATGTGCCATGTGTAATACATATATATAATATATAATTTATTAATAACATTAAATTATTTTTATTTTATTTTTTAGGCATGAAGAATTCAAGCCCATGAAGACTTAAAGTCCATGAAGAATTCAAGTCCATGAAGAAATCAAGCCCATGAAAAATTAAAGTCCATGAAGAATTAAGACCCAATTTGAGCAACCCATGGAAGATATTATTTGGAGAAGGCCCAAGGATTATTTTTAATCCTAATGAAGATTAAAAACCAATTTATAGAAATCTATTTTTATTTTTTATGTGAGAGCTTTATTAGGTGTGTTTTTTTAGCTAAAATCCATTTAACTATTAGGTGGATATTATAGCTAAAATTCATTTAACATTAAGTGTGTGAGTGCCCATTAGATATAATTATGTCTAGTTGAATAATTGAAATTGTGTGGTTTGTATTGCATCTTGTGGCCTATAAATAGATCACTTGATTGCATTTGTAAGTGTGATTATTATTCTTGAATCAAAGTTTAGTTGTTTCCTTATAATTCTCTCTTTGAGAATTGTTCTTGTTCTTTCCCCTTTTCTTTAGTATTCTCTCTTGTGATTTTACTTCCTTCCTTTCTTCTTTTAAATTCTTATGTCATTTATTATTACTTTATTATTCACCGCCTAAATGGCCGGTTAATTTGTGCCTTTAAATTTCTGCAATTTTAATTCTTGTCATTTAATTATTCACCGCCTAAATGGACGGTTAGTTTATGCCTTTAAATTTCTGCAATTTAATTCTTGTTATTTAATTATCCACCGCCTAAATGGCCGGTTAGTTTATGCCTTTAAAATTTCTTGTCATTTAAATTTTGTTATTTAAATTACGTCGTTTAAATTCATGTCAATTAACTTTTAAATGGAAATGAGTAGCTAAATCTAATCTTGGGTTAAGGCAAGGACAGTGTCCAACGCCAATGATTCCCAAAGAAAGCTGCGCTTTAAATAAGTAACATTAATTTAAATTTCAGTATGAGTGTATCTTAATTATTGAGAAATCACTAGGTTTGGATTGGAGCGTAAGCCTAACTTAGAGCTTTCATGCCATGTATGAGAGTTACTAGAACTGGAAACGCTATCATACCCAAACCCGGATGATTAATTTAGTTGTTTTGTGTATTAATTGCAATTGAATTTATGGTGGTTGCTTAAATTAGAATCCCGCATATCATGTATGGGGATTGCTTAACCTACAACTATCATCATCTCTAATTGCATTTAATAACAAACCCTCATATCTGAAATTAAATTAATGTTGCTAATCTTTTATGCTAAAATTTGGGAATCAACGGGTTGGCACTGAAATTGTCTTAACTCAAGTACTATCCAATTTTATATTCTCACTTAAAGTATTTATTTCAATTACTGCCTTAATTTATTTCCTAGTATCTGTTGTTTAAAAAACCATAAAAAACCTTATTGCCAATTTATCCAAATGCGTGTGTGCTTGTGTGACATTCTTTTTATTTTGCCATAAATAAATCTCTCAGTGGACGACCTGGACTCATTCAGAAAATATAAATTTAAATTTGGACTACAACTGCACTCGTACACTGACGAGTATAAACCTCTCACCTAAACAAAGAAAAAAATATAAAATTTTTATTGTGTTTTGTTTTGTGTTTTAATTGCAGGGTGGGAGTGCAGTCAAATTTTGGCGCCGTTGCCGGGGAGATTGAGGCAAAAACAAAAAGGAAAAAAAAAATATAAGAAGAAGCATCTCCTGATAAATTCGGTAACTCTGTTTCTTTTTACTTTATTTTTGCATAGTGTATGATACTTAGGTCAGGTAAAACTGTAGAAAATCAGTCACTCATGTCTCAACACAATGAGAACATGCCACTTCCACAGAACATGTCTGCACGTGGTAGTGACCACGGTGACCCTGATCCCATTGATAAGGAGATGATCAGACCCCTTAGGGAGTATCTTCATCCTCCTAGGCAGACAACCCCCTCATGCATTATTCTTCCCATCAATCATCATAGGTTTAACTTCAAACCTGGCACAATCCAATTGTTGCCAACTTTTCATGGCATGGATTCTGAAAATCCATATACTCATATGAAAGAATTTGAGGAAGTATGTAGCACTTGCATGGACCATACAGCAAATGAGGATGTCATAAGATTAAAACTCTTTCCATTCTCACTGAAAGATAAGGCAAAAATATGGTTAAGCACTCTCCAACCTAGATCTATAGGAACTTGGAGAGAAATGCAAACAACTTTATTAAAAAAAGTACTTCCCTGCCAACAGAACTGCTACTCTTCAAAGACAAATCATGAACTTTGCCTGTAAACCAAATGAGAATTTTGCGCAAGCGTGAGAAAGGTTTAAAGACCTTCTTCACACTTGTCCGCACCATGCTTTTGAGCAATGGAGAGTGGTCAGTTTCTTTCATGATTCACTCACTCCCCAATTGAAAATGCTAGTTTCTACAATGTGCAATGGAGAATTCTATGAGAAGACTCCAGAAGAAGCTTTCCACTTCTTTGACACATTGGCTGAGAATACAAGGAACTGGGAAGTTGGTCCAACATCTGCTCTTGATTCAAGAGAAAATCCACAACCTAGAGGGAGATACCAACTGAGTGAGAGTGACGATTTAAATGCAAGACTAACTGCTTTAACAAAGAAAGTTGAAAACATGCAACCCAAAAAGGTGCAATCTGTTAATCAAGTGGAAGTAAAGTGTGCTGTGTGTGATGCAACAGATCATTCAACTGAAGAATGTCCTACCCTACCTGCTTTCAAGGAGGTATTGTATGGGCAGACTAATAACAATCATTCACACAACTTTGAGGGGAGACAAAATCAAAATCAGAGTGGAGCCTATTATGGGAATAATCAGAACTACAATTCATACCATCCCAATAATAGAAATCACCCCAATTTTTCTTGGAGAAATGATTCTGGAAATCATTCTCAACCTCCCTTCCCTACACAACAACATACCTTCCAACAAAATCAAGGTTCTTCATCCAATACTTACCAACCTCCTCATAGGAGATCTTTGGAAGATACCTTGCACCAGTTCATCCAAAGTCAAACAAGTATTAATAATCAGGTTGCTCAGCTTGTCAAAAATCAAGACCAAACAAACAGAGCCATAGAAGACATTAGGAGCCAGTTGACCAAGATAACACAAACATTGAGTGTGAGAGAACCCGGGAGGTTTCCATTCCAAACTAATCCTAACCCAATTAGGCAAACCAACCAGGTAGAAGCTTCAAATAGTGAAACCAACACTCATGAACAAGTGCAAGCAGTGACTGCCCTAAGAAGTGGAAGAATAATTGAGAAACTAACTGATCCTAGGATAAACCAACATGTTGATGAAGAAAAAGAACCAAAAGATCATGAATCCACCGTGGAAAAAAATGAAAAAAATGAGAAAAATGAGAAAAATGAAAAAAATGAGAAAAATGAGAAAAATGAGAAAAATGAGAAAAATGAGAAAAATGAAAAAAATGAGAAAAATGAAAAACAAAAACAAGATGAGAAAGAAATTCAATACAGGCCCAAACCACCTTTTCCACAAAGGTTGAATCATTTGAAAAAAGAGCAACAAAATGCAGATATATATGAAGTGTTTAAGCAAGTGAGAATCAACATCCCGCTGTTGGATGCAATCAAACAAACACCTTCATATGCAAAGTTTTTGAAAGATCTGTGTACTGTCAAAAGCAAAACAAATGTGCATGAAAAGGCATTCTTGACTGAACAAGTCAGCGCCATTCTCCAATTGAAAACTCCTCCCAAATAGAAAGATCCAGGCTGTCCAACCATTACATGCATCATAAGAAGTCAAAAGGTTGATCGGGCACTCTTAGATTTAGGAGCTAGTGTCAATTTGTTGCCATACAGTGTGTATCAACAGTTGGGATTAGGTGAGCTTAAACCCACTAGAGTGACCCTTCAGCTGGCTGATCGATCAATCAAAGTTCCACGAGGAATTGTGGAGGATGTTCTGGTACAAATCGATAAGTTCTACTTTCCAGTGGACTTCATCGTTTTGGACACCCAGCCGCATCAGGGGCCTCAACCTCCTGTGCCAGTCATCTTAGGTCGACCATTCCTTGCCACATCAAATGCCATCATCAACTGTAGGAATGGTGTGTTAAAACTATCTTTTGGGAACATGACTGTAGAAATGAATATCTTCAGGGTAGCCAAACATCAGGACACTGAGAGTGAAGTGGAGGAGGTAGACTTGATCCAAACACTGACCAATGACTGTTTTGAAGAGTTCATGAGAAGACCCAAAGAAGGAAATCAAGATCTCGAAGAAATAAAAGAAGTGAAAGTCATAAGCAAATAAAGTGAGAAGCCTACATGGATGCCTGGTTTAGAGCCATTAAGGAACTTGGACAATAAGCTCATGGCTCCTGATAGCCATCAGTCCACGCCTGAGAGAAAGCCATTGCCCAATGATTTGAAGTATGTCTTTCTAGGAGAAGGGGAAGCATTCCCAGTGGTGATCTCTTCAAGTTTGACACCTCAGCAAGAGCAACAACTGATAGAAGTTCTAAAAGCACACAGGAAGTCATTAGGATGGACCATTTCAGATTTGCAAGGTATTAGCCCTTTAATCTGTACTCATAAGATATTCTTGGAAGAAGGAGCAAAACCAGTTAGGCAAATGCAAAGGAGATTAAATCCCAACATGAAAGAAGTTGTTAGAAAAGAAGTGCTTAAGCTATTGGATGCTGAAATAATTTACCCAATCTCTAATTCTAAGTGGGTAAGTCCAACACAGGTAGTACCCAAAAAGTCTGGAGTCACTGTTGTAAAAAATGAGAACAATGAACTGATTCCCACGCGCATCCAGACAGGATGGCGTATGTGCATTGATTATAGAAAGCTCAATTCTGTGACAAGGAAAGATCATTTTCCTTTGCCTTTCTTGGATCAAGTTCTGGAGAGAATAGCAGGCCAAGCCTACTATTGTTTCTTAGATGGCTACTCAGGGTACAATCAGATAGAAATTGCACTAGAAGATCAAGAGAAGACAACTTTCACATATCCATTTGGGACATTTGCATACAGGCGCATGCCATTTGGGTTATGCAATGCTCCAGCCACCTTTCAAAGGTGTATGATGAGCATTTTCAGTGAAATGGTTGAGCAGATTGTTGAAGTATTTATGGATGACTTTTCTGTTTATGGAAGTAACTTTGAGGCCTGTTTGGAGAATCTGAAAAAGGTTTTAGCAAGATGTGAGGAAACAAATCTGATACTCAATTGGGAAAAATGTCACTTCATGGTGAAACAGGGCATAGTCTTGGGGCACATCGTTTCATCTAGGGGGATGGAGGTAGACAGGTCAAAAATTGAAACAATTCAAAAACTCCCCATCCCTAGGAATGTGAAAGACATCAGAAGTTTTTTGGGACATGCAGGGTTTTATAGGAGATTCATTGCTTCCTTTAGCACCATAACAAGACCCTTGTGCCATTTGTTGTCTCAAGATGTTCCGTTTGAATGGAGTCCTGCCTGTCAAAATGCTTTTGATAAATTAAAAGATGCACTCATTTCAGCACCTATCATTCAGTCCCCTGATTGGTCCCTCCCGTTTGAACTTATGTGCGATGCTAGTGATTACGCGGTAGGAGCTGTGTTAGGGCAGAGGAAGGATAAGAAACCTCATGTGATATATTATGCTAGCAAAACTCTTAATAAGGCACAAAATAATTACACCACTACAGAGAAAGAGTTACTAGCAGTTGTCTTTGCCCTGGACAAGTTTCGATCTTACCTCGTAGGGTCACTAGTGATCATTTTTACTGATCACGCTGCTCTGAAGTATTTGTTCACAAAGCAAGATGCAAAACCCCGTCTGCTCCGATGGATCTTACTCCTACAACAGTTCAACATTGAAATCAGAGACAACAAGGGAGTAGAAAATGTGGTGGCTGACCATTTGTCAAGGATTCCAAGTCAAGATCTCACACAATTTGATGAACCAATTCATGACAATTTCCCTGATGAGCAACTGTTTAAAGTGAATGTTATTCGTGCATCATCTGTTGTCCCTTGGTATGCCGACATTGCGAACTACTTGGCAACTGGTCTGATCCCAGACCATTGGAGTAAGCAAGATAGGCATAAATTCTTCAGAAAAGTCAGAACCTTCTTTTGGGATGAGCCTTACCTCTTCAAGTATTGTCCTGACCAAATCATCCGTAGATGCATACCCGATCATGAGCAACAAAGTGTCATCAATTTCAGTCATACTCTTGCATGTGGAGGCCATTTTTCTGTCAAGAAAACAGTTGCAAAAATTTTTCAGAGTGGATTTTATTGGCCGACACTGTTCAAGGATGTGTATAAGTTCTATTCAAATTGCGATCGATGTCAAAGGTTAGGAAGTCTGTCAAGGAGAAACATGATGCCATTACATCCGATCCAAGTGTTAGAAGTTTTTGACTGTTGGGGTATGGATTTTATGGGCCCATTTGTCAATTCATTTGGTCATGAATATATCTTACTTGCTATTGACTATGTGTCCAAATGGGTAGAAGCAATCCCGGCCAGAACAAATGACCATAGGACTGTCGTGAAATTTTTGAAAGAAAACATATTCAGTCGATTTGGGATGCCACGAGCAATCATCAGTGATGGGGGTTCCCATTTTTGTAATAAAGTTGTGGCAGGATTAATGAAGAAATATGGTGTACTGCATAAGGTTGCAACACCATACCATCCCCAAACCAATGGTCAAGCCGAGCTAGCTAATAGGGAGATTAAGCGCATATTGGAAAAGACTGTTGCTGCTAATCGTAAGGATTGGTCCTTAAGACTAGTAGACGCCCTTTGGGCGTACAGGACAGCTTACAAAACAATTTTGGGAATGTCTCCCTATAGGCTAGTATACGGTAAATCTTGTCATCTGCCGGTGGAAATTGAGCGTAAAGCATATTGGGTAATTCATAAGATCAACAAGAGTCTAACTGAAGCAGGCTTATCCAGGAAGCTCCAATTGAATGAACTTGAGGAAATTCGGAATGAAGCATTTGAAAATGCACGATTGGCCAAGGTTTGCATGAAAGAGTTACATGATCGGCACATCATTCGAAAAAGCTTTCAGGTAGGGCAACGGGTACTCTTGTATGATTCTCGATTGCATCTATTCCCAGGAAAATTGAAGTCTCGATGGGTCGGCCCCTTTGTAATCAAGTCCATCTCAGGATATGGGGCATTTGAGATAGAAAATCCGGAGTCAGGACAGCTTCTAACAGTCAATGGTCATAGGTTGAAACCATACCAGGGTAGTGTTGAGGAGAATGAAGGAGTTGTGGATTTAGATGATCCATCATCATCTGATGAGTAGGGAAAGTTTCCTATCGTCTGGGAATCTGACGTTAAAAGATCACATTTCCATTTAGGTTAAATGGATGTTTATAGATCTGAAAAAAAAAATAAAAAAAAAATAAAAAAAAATTAAATAAAAAAAGAAAAAAATAAAATAAAATAAAAATAAAATAAAATAATAAAGAATTATATATATAAGTTGTTCATTTTCTGCATTACTTAATTAACTTTGATTCAAATAGTGTTTCTCTGTGTGCAGTCTAAATAAATTTTTTTTGCGTACGAGTTTATGCATTGAAGACCACCAGGTATGCCTATCTTTTATCCTTTTATTGTCGATTGAGGACAATGCGCAATTTAAGTTGGGGGGTAAGGTGTACTTGATTTTATTGGTGTTTGAAATTGATCTATTGTGCAAATAATTTTGTTAGACTCGATAATATTGTCTTGTGTGGTATGTATGATTTTATTGGGCCCCTAAAACAAAACATTTATTAAAAAAAAAAAATAAAAAAAAAATAATAATTAATAATAATAATAAGAATAAGAATAAAAAAATTAAAAAATAATAATAAAATAATAATAAAAAAAAATTTTGAATTGAGAGAGACAGAATTGACGCTGGTGGTAGCTATCTTTTCTTGGGCAGTGCAATCACACTGCCCTATAAAGGATAAGGCACACTGCCAAATGTTGAAAAATGAGGCACCAAGCGTTGAAAAAGAGACGCCAAGCATAACCCTGTAATTATGGCATGCCTCGAGCCGAGTGTAAAATAGTGATGGTCATTGCTCTATAAGAGACTCCATATCTGTATAAGGCAAGCCACCCTTCTCGAGCTCAGTCTTCTCTCCTTTGTGTTATTCTCCGATCAGGTACTCTCATCCCTTTTGTAAAGTTTATAGTTCTTTACTTTTTTCTTAGTATAGTTAAAAAAAAAAAAAAATGGATCTTTATCTCTCAAAAATTCACAAGTACTATCCATCTCTCCCGCAGAATGATTTGAAAAAAAATTTATGTTGCTAGGTGTGAAAGACTTAGGTTGTTGATGCTTAATAACATCCCTGAAGATATTCGTTGGCTAATTGAAGCAAAAGTTCGATTAGCTGGTGAAACTTCACCTAGTTTTAAGCATTTTTCAGGTTTAGGGAAGAGTAGTTTTGCGAAAAAAAGAAGAGCGAAAAGAGTGAATGGTTGTTACAAATGTGCTCGATGGACCTGTAACACACGATGCAAATCTGTGGGGTTTACGTCCATAAATCGAGAAGATAAAATTAGTTTCATAAAGGATGGACTGAGTAAGGAGTCTCTGGATGATATCCGATTGACTCTTGAGACGCATCCGTGTGGAATAGTGCAAAGAGAACTTCTTGCTTTATGGACCCAGTTCAGAAGTGACCACCAACGCTATAGTCTTGGGAATCTGACTAAAAACGACCCTGTTTGCCAATCTATAAGAAAATTGGATGGGAAGCTTATCCTCACTTCATAGAAAGTGTTTAAGCCGTTTCTGGACGTAAAACCAGAGGAAGATGTGAGCCACAATCACAACTACTTATACATACGCATGATTTTTGTTTGTATTTATTTCTTGTTGAATTGTTGTATAGCTACTTTTGATCGCCAAACTTCTTTTCAGGACATACAAAAGGAACAAACATGGAAGGCCAGTTAGTTCGTCGAATCAATACCATATGTGTACTTTGTGGCTCTCAACTTGGGAGCGATATTTGTTACGCACTTGCAGCGAGCGAACTTGGTAAAAAATTAGGAGAGAAAAAAATTAATTTGGTATATGGAGGGGGAAGTCGTGGATTGAATGGTTATGTTTCACAAGCTGTACATCTTGGAAATTCATCTGTGGTAGGTATAATGCCAATCTCTTTAGCTGAACCACATATTTCTGGGATTACACGCGGTCAACTTATAGAAACGACTTCTATGTCTGAGCGCATGGCTTGTAAGATTTATCAGTCAGATGCCTTCATTGCTTTACCAGGAGGTTTTGGAACACTTGAAGAAATCTTTTGTATAATCTCCTGGGCCAAGAGTAATCTCCATACCAAACCTATTGGACTTTTAAATGTTAACCATTTTTTCGATGAGTTACTCTCTTTTCTTGATCAAGCTGTGGACCAACAGTTCATTTCTCGTTCAGCAAGAAAGATTCTCATTTCTGCATCCACCATTGATAAGCTGCTAGAGAAATTACATGCTTATGTTCCACAGTACGATCCTCATGAGCCTCGGATAGACTGGTCTAAGGCAATTAGTAACAAGCGCCAAAGGGGTCCGATTAATTTAGATTTATCACTGTGAGAAATGCTCTTTATTAAGATGGCTGAGTAAGGAGTACTTTTTGTACTCTTGAGACGCATCTAGTTATTGTACAACTTGCAGAATTTTTCTTGGTTGTGTTCTTTAAAAAAAAAAAAAAAAAAAAAAACAAAACAAAACAAAACTGTGGAATGTTGTTAGCAAAGTCTTTGATAAGATGGCTAAGTAAGGAGTACTTTTTGTACTCTTGAGACGCATTTTGCTTATCTTATGACTTGCGTGAAATTTTTATTTTGGTGTGAAAATATAAATATATATATATATGGTGTGCTCATTTGTTGTTTAAGTTTTAGCAGTTCACAGCAAATCTATGGACTTGTGGAGTTACAGGTATTCCTAACAACCCTGATTTATTACTACAATTCAAGTTGGGGGGTGTAAGGTTTAGTTATGAATTATTTGGTTCATATTTAACTGTGAGTTTGCTATTGCTAGTTTGTAGTCTTGTGTGAATTGATTATCTTTATCTGCTCTTATTAAAAAAAAAAATTGTGTTTTAAATAACGCTATTCCTAAAGTTTTGAAGTTATGCACTGATAACCGGTTAAGTTTGCAATACGAAACATGAATGCATTGATTTCTCATTTGAAAATGTTTATGCATGAGAATAAGTAATTTACATTCATCAGGGATTCAAAATTTAGAAATTGGTTATCGGTCATAAAGTCAAAGGTAATAGTAATTAGCTGATTAGTACATTGTATGATCCCTCAACAGAAGTGGAGACTATTACCCAAGCAAGTGTTTGAGCCTAATAACCGTTAATTCTGAGTGAAATAACACTTACTCTAAATATGCTCTCTTGTTTATCTTATCTTTTCAATGGCTTTAAAATATCAATTCGCTTTGAATGTCTAGTATGATAGCGGATGAATTTGACTGGTTTCAAACTATGAATTAGATGACTGAGAAGCATGATAGGGGGATCAATTTCTTTCATTTTGAGCCTATTTTTTTCTTTAAATCAACCTCTTGTTAGCCCATTTGAGCCATTTGTAGTACAACTTCTTTCGTTACCCTTGTTTAACCCATAACCATATGAATTTTATCCAACCTGGTGTGATTTTGTGAATTAGTCTGTTTATCTATTTTCATATTTAAAAAGAAAAAAAAAAGAAAAAAAAAGAGAGAAAAAAAAAGAGAAGAAAAAAAAAAGTGAAAAAAAGGGGACAAATTCTCTTAGTTATTCAGCATAACTGTTTCAAAATAAATGCTAAAAAAAAAATCCCGACACACCCTTTGCACACTCTACCTTTTCTTTGACAACCCGTATTAACCTTATAGCCCCATTACCACCCAGTCTGGTCCTTTTTTATGCTATAAATCATGTGATCTCAGAATTCGAGTTTGGAGTAGGGAATCATGTTTAAATTCAGAAGTTACTCGTCTAGAGCATTATTCCAATCATGAAGCTATGTCAATTTCCCTGTTCTTTCATGAAAATACGTTCCTTGTATTTGGGATGGCACCGAATTTTGAACTTGTTCTACATTACTCTTATAACGGTGCACCCCCTTGTGTGTACACTTGAGGAATCCTTTTTATTGGAGAGAAAATCCATAGTAAGATTTGAAGTCAAAACTTCGAGGGAGTAAGTCTGTGTGTTGGTTATCCTAATTTCCATTCCTGAGATTGTATGACCTTTAACCAAAAATCTGATTTAGAATGCTAAATTATTTATTTAATTTTATGCATTTGGGTTTCGAATTTGAAATTTTTACATTCATACAGTTATTGTGAATAAAGTTTGGCAGGTGTATAATCTGATTGCTAAGGGACTAGCAATGTTTAAGTTGGGGGGTATGATTAGTGGTTAATTTTATAAAAAATTTGTTATAATTATACCCTTCTTTTGATCTTAAAAATAGTTTAAATTAGATATTAATATATATTTTATGGTTATATGCAAGTTTAAATTTAAAAATGAATGAAATGAAATTTTAAAGTAAAATTTAATAATAATAATAATAATAATAATAATAATAATAATAATAATAATAACATATAAAATTATATATAATATATATACATCATTATATGCATGCATGTAATATATATATAATATAATATAATATATATATATGTGCCATGTGTAATACATATATATAATATATAATTTATTAATAACATTAAATTATTTTTATTTTTTTTTAGGCATGAAGAATTCAAGCCCATGAAGACTTAAAGTCCATGAAGAATTCAAGTCCATGAAGAAATCAAGCCCATGAAAAATCAAGCCCATGAAGAATTCAAGTCCATGAAGAAATCAAGCCCATGAAAAATTAAAGTCCATGAAGAATTCAAGCCCATGAAGAATTAAGACCCAATTTGAGCAACCCATGGAAGATATTATTTGGAGAAGGCCCAAGGATTATTTTTAATCCTAATGAAGATTAAAAACCAATTTATAGAAATCTATTTTTATTTTTTATGTGAGAGCTTTATTAGGTGTGTTTTTTAGCTAAAATCCATTTAACTATTAGGTGGATATTATAGCTAAAATCCATTTAACTTTATGAATGCTTTATTAGGTATGTATTTTAGCTAAAATCCATTTAATATTAGGTGTGTATTATAGCTAAAATCCATTTAACTTTAAGTGTGTGAGTGCTCATTAGATATAATTATGTCTAGTTGAATAATTGAAATTGTGTGGTTTGTATTGCATCTTGTGGCCTATAAATAGATCACTTGATTGCATTTGTAAGTGTGATTATTATTCTTGAATCAAAGTTTAGTTGTTTCCTTATAATTCTCTCTTTGAGAATTGTTCTTGTTCTTTCCCCTTTTCTTTAGTATTCTCTCTTGTGATCGTACTTCCTTCATTTCTTCTTTTAAATTCTTATGTCAGTTATTATTACTTTATTATTCACCGCCTAAATGGCCGGTTAATTTGTGCCTTTAAATTTCTGCAATTTTAATTCTTGTCATTTAATTATTCACCGCCTAAATGGACGGTTAGTTTATGCCTTTAAATTTCTGCAATTTTAATTCTTGTTATTTAATTATCCACCGCCTAAATGGCCGGTTAGTTTATGCCTTTAAAATTTCTTGTCATTTAAATTTTGTTATTTAAATTACGTCGTTTAAATTCATGTCAATTAACTTTTAAATGGAAATGAGTAGCTAAATCTAATCTTGGGTTAAGGCAAGGACAATGTCCAACGCCAATGATTCCCAAAGAAAGCTGCGCTTTAAATAAGTAACATTAATTTAAATTTCAGTATGAGTGTATCTTAATTATTGAGAAATCACTAGGTTTGGATTGGAGCGTAAGCCTAACTTAGAGCTTTCATGCCATGTATGAGAGTTACTAGAACTGGAAACGCTATCATACCCAAACTCGGATGATTAATTTAGTTGTTTTGTGTATTAATTGCAATTGAATTTATGGTGGTTGCTTAAATTAGAATCCCGCATATCATGTATGGGGATTGCTTAACCTACAACTATCATCATCTCTAATTGCATTTAATAACAAACCCTCATATCTGAAATTAAATTAATGTTGCTAATCTTTTATGCTAAAATTTGGGAATCAACGGGTTGGCACTGAAATTGTCTTAACTCAAGTACTATCCAATTTTATATTCTCACTTAAAGTATTTATTTCAATTACTGCCTTAATTTATTTCCTAGTATCTGTTGTTTAAAAAACCATAAAAAACCTTGTTGCCAATTTATCCAAATGCGTGTGTGCTTGTGTGACATTCTTTTTATTTTGCCATAAATAAATCTCTCAGTGGACGACCTGGACTCATTCAGAAAATATAAATTTAAATTTGGACTACAACTGCACTCGTACACTGACGAGTATAAACCTCTCACCTAAACAAAGAAAAAAATATAAAATTTTTATTGTGTTTTGTTTTGTGTTTTAATTGCAGGGTGGGAGTGCAGTCAGAGACATGATAATTTGAGGAGTGTTTGGTCTAGGGAGTTGGTTCGGGGATTTTACCGAACAATTGGTAGGCACAAACTGGTTCCTCTCTTTTCTTCTTCTTTCAACTTCCCAACCAATCCTTTCTTTGACACACTGATCTCCTTCACTCCCTCTTCACAACAACTCCTTCATCCAATCAATTAAATTCGAGTTTAAACAATGGGAACAACTCTTACCTCTCGGCTGTTCTCTTCCCAGAATATTCGAATGAAGCGACCCCCTATTCGAATGCTAGCGGACTGTTCTTCCTTGTACGAAACCGGATTGATCTTCGGGTGGATGCAATGGATGATGAATGAGGGTGATTAGAACAAGGTAACAAGATATATAGGAAGGGTTCGGGTGGATGAATGAATAATCGCATCGCTTAAGGAGGGGTTTCGATCTTTAAAGGGGGGGCGTCGATTCGGATTTCAGGGACGGTTATGCGGTTAACAGGAGCGTCATTCGAATGATACTGGGGTTATACGAATGATAGAGGAAGATTTGAATGGAGGTTAAGCAATTCGAATGAAAACAATGGGTAGAAGGGGATTCGAATGAGAGAGAGAGAATGCGAATGTTCGCTGAAAGCTTTTAAAGGGCCAGACGCCTCATTCGAATGTGGAGAAAAATTCATTCGAATGAATTTTAAACAGTAACTTGGCTTATCGAAGGATTTGAGCCACTCATTCGAATGCAACAGTACTTTCATTCGAATGGATTTCTTGATCATTCGAATGACCATGAGTGTCATTCGAATGAATCTGGCAGCACACTCTAAAAGAGGGCATTGAATAGAACGGTCATTTGAATGCAAAAATCTTCATTCGAATAACTTTGAACACACATTTTTTATTATTATTATTATTATTATTATTTTTTTTTTTTTAGCGCAAATTAACTAATTGAAACTATATTCGGATGTTAGAAATGGATTTGGATGAAGGGTAGGTTATTCGAATGAACTTGAGGATATTCGAATGCTGGCTTCAATTTTTTTAAAGAAATAGCAGATTCATCCGAATGAATTTTGAGTATGGAGAAATTCATTCGAATGAATTTTAAACAGTAATTTTATTTGTGAAGGGATTTGGCCGGTCATTCGAATGAATTTTGAACATATTCGAATACAACAGAGGCTATTCGAATGCTTTCTTGCTTTCTTTAACAGCTCACCGGTCATTCGAATGGTTTACAACTCATTCGAATGACTAAGCTCATCCGGATACAGAATTCGAATAACAGCAAAGAATTATTTTTTTTTTTTTTTTCATATATAAAAATTTCCAAACACCTAAACACAAAATTCAAACCCACACAGAATGTCATTAAATGAGCAAGGATCAACACAACAGTTCAGGCATACCTTTATCCCACCCAACTTGCTTTGAACAATTCTTAAAAATGAGGATATAAGGAATACCTGGAGATCTTCAGAAACGACTTTGAACACAAAGGTCCAATTGCTTACTTGGATGTTGCTGGTAGCCTTCATTGCATGGGTGGATCCGTGAGCTTTCTTCAGTACTTAAATCAAAATAAAGAGTGATAACAGTTTATGAAAGCAGAACACCAATAAAGTTTTTTTTTTTTTTTACTGACCACTACCCAATGGGTGGATCTGTAAGATCCATGCTCTCCTCCTGTTTATTCAAAGATTCATAGTATGGTTTCAGGCGTTGTCCATTCACTTTGAGAATCTGACCAGATTGAAGATTTTCAATATCACATACAGCATGAGCTGAGATGGAACGAATTTTGAAGGGCCCGATCCACCTTGACTTGAGTTTTCCAGGAAACAGATGGAGCCTTGAATCGTAAAGTAGCACATGTTGACCTATACAAAGAATTTTCCTGTTAATATGCTGGTCATGCAATTTCTTCATGTGCATCTTAGAAAACTTGGCATTCTCAAATGCCTCGTTTCTAAGTTCCTCAAGCTCATTCAGTTGCAACTTTCTGTTGAGTTCCACCTCTTCTAAACTTTCATTCATCTTCCTGATGGCCCAGTAAGCTTTGTGCTCAACCTCTACTGGCAGATGACATGGTTTTCCATAAACCAGTCGATAGGGAGACATGCCCAATATGGTTTTATGTGCAGTCCTATAGGCCCAAAGGGCATCAATCAACCTCAAAGACCAATCCTTTCGGTTGGAATTGACAGTTTTTTCTAAAATGCGCTTGATCTCCCTATTTGCCAATTCTGCCTGGCCATTTGTCTGAGGGTGGTATGGGGTTGAGACTTTATGAACTACCCCATATTTTTTCATTAGTTCTGCCACTGGCTTATTACAGAAATGAGAACCCCCATCACTGATGATGGCACGAGGCATTCCAAACCTACTGAAAATGTTTTCTTTGAAGAATTTTACCACTATCCTGTGATCATTTGTCCTTGTTGGAATTGCCTCAACCCACTTGGAAACATAGTCTACAGCAAGAAGGATGTATTCATGACCAAGCGAGTTAACAAAAGGGCCCATAAAATCTATTCCCCAACAATCGAAAATTTCAAGAACCAGAATGGGCTACAAAGGCATCATACTCTTTTTTGTCAGACTTCCTAACCTCTGGCATCTATCACATGACAAGCAAAATTGGTGTACATCCCTAAACATGGTAGGCCAGTAAAATCCACTTTGTAGGATTTTTGTTATGGTTTTCCGGGTAGAGAAATGACCTCCACAAGCAAGGGTGTGACAGAAGTTCATAACACTATGTTGCTCATGTTCTGGAATGCATCTTCGCACAATTTGATCAGCACAATATTTAAACAGATATGGTTCATCCTAGAAAAATGTTCTGACCTTCCTGAAAAACTTTTGTTTATCTGGCTTAGTCCAATGACTGGGAACTGTACCTACAACTAAATAATTAGCTATGTCAGCGTACCAAGGGGCAGAAGTCAATGTACTCACATGAAGAAGATGTTCATCAGGAAAGTCATCAGGAATAGAACCCTCAGTAAGATCCTGACCTGGGATTCTAGACAGATGGTCAGCTACAACATTTTCTACTCCCTTTTTATCCTTAATTTCTATGTGGAACTCTTGGAGGAGCAGAATCCACCTAATGAGGCGTGGCTTGGTGTTTTGCTTAGTGAGCAGGTATTTCAAAGCAGCGTGATCTGTGTACACAATCACCTTTGAACCTATCAGGTATGACCTAAATTTATCCAATGCAAACACCATAGCCAACAATTCTTTTTCTGTGGTAGTGTAATTTCTCTGGGCTTCATTTAAGGTTCTGCTAGCATAGTAAATGACATGGGGCTTCTTCTCTTTGCTTTGTCCTAACACAGCCCCTATGGCATAATCACTCGCATCACACATTAGTTCAAAAGGTAAAGTCCAGTCAGGAGGTTGTATGATGGGTGCAGTGATAAGTGCATGTTTCAGCTTCTCAAAGGCACTTTGACAATTTGGGGTCCACTCGAATGGAACGTCCTGAGACAACAGACAACACAAAGGTCTTGCTATTGTGTTAAATGAGGCAATAAATCTCCTGTAAAAGCCAGCGTGACCAAGAAAAGATCTAATGTCCTTGACATTTCTAGGGGCTGGAAGCTTCTGAATGGCTTCAACTTTGGCCTTGTCTACTTCTAGACCCCTAGATGAGACTATGTGTCCTAAGACAATGCCTTGGTTAACCATGAAATGGCATTTCTCCCAATTGAGCACAAGATGAGTCTCCTCACAACGAATCAAAACCTTCTCCAGATTCTTTAAACACAAGTCAAAACTACTTCCATAAACAGAGAAGTCATCCATAAACACCTCCACGATATGTTCAGCCATTTCACTAAAGATACTCATCATACACCTTTGAAAGGTGGCAGGAGCATTACACAACCCAAATGGCATACGTTTATATGCAAATGTTCCAAAAGGGTAGGTGAAGGTTGTTTTCTCTTGATCTTCTAGTGCTACATCAATCTGATTATATCCTGAATATCCATCCAAAAAGCAGTAGAATGCTTGACCTGCTATCCTTTCAAGTGTTTGATCTAGGAACGGGAGGGGAAAATGGTCCTTTCTAGTCATGGAGTTGAGTTTTCTATAGTCTATGCACACACGCCAACCTGTTTGGAGGCGGATTGGGACTAACTCATTCTTCTCATTTTTCACCACAGTAACTCCGGACCGTTTAGGAACGACCTGAGTTGGACTAACCCATTTTGAATTAGATATTGGATAAATAATACCTGCATCCAGTAATTTGAGCACCTTTTTTCGAACCAGTTCTTTCATGTTGGGAGTTAGCCTTCTCTGCATTTGCCTCACTGGTTTTGAATTTTCTTCTAAGAAGATCCTATGGGTGCAAATTAGAGGGCTAATTCCATGCAAGTCTGATATGGTCCATCCTAAAGCCTTCTTGTGTGCTCTCAGTACTTTCATCAACTGCACTTCTTGTTGGGTACTTAGGCTGGAAGAAATGACTACTGGGTATGTCTCTCCTTCTCCTAGAAAGGCATACTTCAACTCAAATGGTAGTGGCTTCTTTTCAGGAATGGGTGGACAACTCACAGAGCTTGATGGTTTATTCAACGGTTCCACAGGTTCTAGCTTAGGAATCCATTGAGTCAAAGGCATCTCACTTTCCTTTTTGATATCTTCCAAACAATTATCTCCTTTCACAGTTTGAGTGACAAATTCTTTCTCAAAATACTCTTCAGACAGAGTTTGAATCAAATCTACCTCTTCTATCTCACTTTCAGTGTTCTGTTGTTTGGAAATTCTGAAAATATTCATCTCCACAGTCATGTTTCCAAACGACAGTTTCAAAACTCCATTCCTACAGTTAATGATTGCATTGGAAGTTGCTAGGAATGGTCTCCCCAAGATGACTGGAACTGGTGGTTGTGGACCATGATGGGGTTGAGTGTCTAGAACTATGAAGTCTACTGGGAAGTAGAATTTATCCACCTGAACTAAGACATCTTCCACAATACCCCTAGGAACTTTGACTGATCTGTCTGCCAGTTGTAGAGTGACTCTGGTAGGCTTAAGTTCTCCCAAACCCAACTATTGATAGACACTATAAGGCAATAGGTTGACACTTGCTCCTAAATCTAAGAGTGCCCGATCAATCTTCTGGCTTCCTATTATGCATGAGATGGTTGGACAGCCTGGGTCCTTGTATTTGGGAGGAGTCTTAAATTGCAAAATGGAGCTCACTTGCTCAGTCAGAAATGCTTTTCCATGCACGTTCACTTTTCTCTTTACAGTGCAAAGATCTTTTAGGAATTTTGCATATGAGGGTGTTTGTTTGATCGCATCCAAGAGTGGAATATTGATCCTTACTTGTTTAAACACCTCATATATGTCAGCATTTTGTTGTTCTTTTTTTGTAACACTCAGTCTTTGAGGAAAATGAGGTTTAGGATGATATTGACTTTCTCTTTTAATGTTCTTACCTTTTCCATCTTCTTTTTGTTTTTGCTTGTTTTTTTCTTCATTGTTTTCATTTTTTTCTAAGATTGGCTCCTGTCCTTCTGCTTTCTCTTCCTCAACAACAGTTTGGCTTATCCTAAGATCATTTGGTTTTTCAATCACCTTTCCACTTCTTAGGATAGTCACAGATTGGACTTGTTCATGTGCATTACTTTCACCACTAGAAGATTCCACCTGATTTGTTTGCCTAACTGGGTTAGGGTTGGTTTGTGAAGGGAATCTTCCAGGTTCTCTCACACTTAGTGTTTGGGTCAACTTTGTTATTTGGCTTCTCATATCCTCCACGGCTCTATTTGTTTGCTCTTGATTCTTTGTAAGCTGGGCAACCTGATTGTTGATGCCTGTTTGATTTTGAATGAACTGATGCAAGGTGTCTTCCAAAGATCTCCTGTGAGGAGGTTGGTAGGTATTGGATGAAGAACCTTTTTTCTGTTGGAAGGATTGTTGATGTGCAGGGAAGGAGTTTTGAGAATGACTTCCAGCATCATGTCTCCATGAAAAATTGGGGTGATTCCTATTATTGGGATGGTAGGAGTTGTAGTTTTGATTGTTCCCGTAATAGGTTCCACTTTGATTTTGATTCTGTCTTCCCTCAAAATTGTGTGAATTATTGTTATTAGTCTGCACATACAATACCTCCTTGAAAGCAGGTAGAGTAGGGCATTCTTCAGTTGCATGATCCATTGTTTCACACACAGCACATTTCACTTCCACTTGTTTAACAGATTGTACCTTTTTGGGCTCCATATTTTCAACCTTTTTTGTTAAGGCAGTTAGTCTTGCATTTAGATCATCATTCTCACTCAACTGGTATCTACCTCTTGGTTGTGGATTTTCCCTTAGATCAAATGAAGATGTTGGGCCAGCTTCCCAATTTCTTGTATTTTCAGCCAATGTGTCAAAGAAGTGAAACGCTTCTTCTGGAGTTTTCTCATAGAATTCTCCATTACACATTGTAGAAACCAACATTTTTAATTGGGGCGTGAGTGAGTCATAAAAGAAACTGACCACTCGTCATTGCTCAAAGGCATGGTGCGGACAAGTGTGGAGAAGATCTTTGAATCTTTCCCATGCTTGGGCAAAATTTTCACTTGATTTACAGGCGAAGTTCATGATTTGTCTTTGAAGAGTAGCGGTTCTGTTAGCAGGAAAATATTTTTTTAAGAAAGTTGCTTGCATTTCTCTCCAAGTTCCTATAGATCTAGGTAGGAGAGTGCCTAACCACATTTTTGCCTTATCTTTCAGTGAGAATGGTAAAAGTTTTAACCTTACAACATCCTCATTTACTGTATGGTCCATGCAAGTGCTACATACTTCCTCGAATTCCTTCATATGAGTATATGGATTTTCAGAATCCATACCATGGCATGTGGGCAACAATTGGATTGTGTCAGGTTTGAAATTGAACCTATGGTGATTTATGGGAAGGATGATACACGAGGGTGTTGTCTGTCTTGGAGGGTGAAGGTACTCTCTAAGAGGTCTAATCAATTCCTGATCAACAGGTTCAGGATCACCATGGTCACTCCCATGTTCAGACATGTTGTTTGGTTGAGTCATAAATGAGTGTGGCAACGAAAACTCAAAATCAGATGGAGTACTTTCTGAATGTAACACTTGTTCAACCACTCTACCGGATCTAAGTCTCACACACCAGACCAAACTGACAGAGAAGAGAAATTAAAGAACAGAAGTAAAAGAAAAAGGACTAGGGATGATTATTTGACTTACCTTAATCTCCCCGGCAACGGCGCCAAAATTTGTTGCGTCGCTCACCCTGCATTTATCACTTTTTGTATTTTTCTTTCACTAATTCAGCTGATTTAGCAACTAATTATGTTCACAGATAGGATGAGGCGTTTAGACTCGCCAGTGCACGAGTGTGATTGTAGCAGAAAATTTATATGTAATTTTTCCGGGCAAGACCGGGTCGACTCACAGGGAGATTACTCATGGAAGGAGATAACCACACCAGTTCTTTTGATTAACGGAATAATAAAATGAGATAAAACTAAATGTGATATAACTGTAATCTGGAAATGGAGAGATCTTGGGTCAAGACAAATCTGGTGCCAAACCCAACTGATTCACCATATAGCTTTCTGTGATGTAACTAGCAGCTCAAATAGCTTGGGTTTTCAACCATTAAATGTACTTACTGAGATGATGATAACTCTTTGCTCAAGCAACCTCCATACATGACATGGAGACTCTAAGGTAAGAAGCAATCATAAATCAGTGTATAAATAATGTTTTGACAACATAATTGCTCGGGGCTTGGGTATGAGAACGTTTCCAGGTCAAGCAGCCCCCATACATGGCATGGAGACTCTAAGTTAGGCGTACGAACCAATCCAAGCCTGAGGTTTTCGTTAATAACATTTCCCGAACTGCTTTTGCTTTTGTTACTTTGACATATGGAGTTCTGTTATATTGATTCATCAGTGGCTCTGGGCACCATCTTTGCCTTAACCCAAGAATCGAATTAGCCACACATCTTCATAGGAAGTGCACGACTAAAACTAATCTCTACAGATGAATACACGATTCGTAAAGAAAATAAACTGAGACAACAGATAAGAACTTGGTAAACTACTGTTGTATTGATTACTGAAACGAACTACAACTTGAAGCAAAAATTAAGATGGACTTGTAATACAAAGCTCAGAATTAGCAAGAACAACTAGAGTAATTGAAGTGCCATATGCAAAGAAAGAAATACAGACAAGAATAAAAGTAAGAGAACAGACAAAAGGAAAAGAAAAAAAACTCTCCACTTTCCAATGATCTTCTTCTTTTTTGTGTTGTTTTTCTTAGTATCTTCTGCCCTCGCCAACTTCTTATTCTAAAGAATGTTGGTCCCTTTTTAAGCTTATGGCGCATGGAAGTGGGGACCATTTGTTGAAAAGTTGTTCATAAAGTTGGTTGAATTTACCTTAGAGCCACCGCGTGTATTTGCGCATGTCAGAATTTTTGTTCGGCTGCTCATTCGAATGACTAGCAGAGATATTCGAATGCTTGCTGGGTTTCTTTTGGCTGATCGGCTCATTCGAATGAATTTTAGTCCTATTCGAATGAATTTCATGCTTTACTGTTCCTTACACGGCGATTTTCTCTGTCATTCGAATGCAACAGTACTTTTATTCGAATGAATTTCTAATTTTTCTCTTGACTTCTTCATTGCATTCGGATGACTTGGGAAGCATTCGAATATGGAATTCCTTGGGTTGCTTCTCATTCGAATTACTCAGCCTTCATTCGAATAGATTTCCTTTCTTCTTCAACTTCATTCGAATGACTTGGATTTCATTCGAATATGTCTTCACTGCTTCCAAACGATGTGCTCATCCGAATTTCTTCTCATGCTCGGCTCATTCGAATGACTTGGCTTTTATTCGAATATGTCTTCACTGCTTCCAAACGATGTGCTCATCCGAATTTCTTCTCATGCTCGGCTCATTCGAATGACTTGGATTTCATTCAAATATGCACAATCTTATCTGGAGATCTTGATTTTTGTTACTTCTTATTCGAATTAGGCCAAGCTTATCTGAATACATACCCGATATCTTGCATATTCGAATGTCTGAATGATTTATTCGAATGTTTGAGCAGCTCTCTTCTGTTTTGCTCCATATTTGAATACCTTTGAAGACTCATTCGAATGGCTTTGACTTTCATTAGGACACCTTTATTTTTTGACTTTTTATTCCTCTTTCAATCATGCTTTTGGAGAGTATGAGTCATTCTTTCATCTCTTTTCCTTCTTTTGGGCTGCAACAAGCAATTCTGGAGATTTTAAGTCGATCAAATGGATTAGGAGGTAATAAAAACATAACAAATATTGCATTTTTTTAACATCAATCACTTGTGAAGACACCTACGAGTGGGGGTCACTTGGGGGTGAGTGAGGGTCACTTGTAAAGACGCCTATGGGTGAGGATCACTTGGGGGTAATGTTGCTGAACACACCTATGGGTGAGAGTCACTTGTGAAGACACCTACTAGTGAGGGTCACTTGTGGTGATGTGGCTAAACACACCTATGGGTGTGGAGGTGTGGGTCACTTGTGAAGACACCCATGGGTGAGGGTCACTTGTGGGTAGCGCAGCCGAACACACCTATGGAGGAGGGTCACTCGTGGGCGACACAACCAAAAATGCCCATGGATGAGGTTCACTCATGGGTGTCACAAGCACATGGATGAGGAGGTTTTGTACCGTGTGGAAGTCTTGAGTGCAAAGAGACCCTGAGAGAATTTTCACAAGAGAGTTGTCAAAGCAGTAGCCAAATGAAGGGGCAAGGCCCTTTTTTATACCCGGGCCCTCTTGCGAAACAGTGATGCCAAGGTAGCAGAGTTGCAATATCTTCTTTACTTCATTTAAACGCAAGTAGAAAATTGTTTGGGATCTAATCCGATGAGATCTCGATCGGCATCGCCGGCGAGATCTGCATCTAAAGGTGTTGCTTCGACATGGAGGGGAATGGAGGGTGGTTTGAAGGCCCAGTCGAGGTCTAAATCGAGGGTGGTTGGGGCTGGTTGTGGCCGTGGTGATCAGGGTGATGGAGTCCTGCGATCTTCAGGCAAAGAAGATGGTTCTGGTTCATTGGATCGTGCGAAAGCGGGACGAGTGAGTGCAACCGGATTCCAGCTTGGTGCAAGAAGCCGATTCACAAGTGGGGGTGCGTGGAACGGCGCATCGAAATCTGCCTCCAACGGGTTCAGAGGCCTCGCATCAGCTGAATGAGGTTTTGTTTCAAGACGCTACAGAATAAGGGAGGGATATTATATAGCTTCGGCACACTCACGTGAAAAATTGGGTGCCAAACAAACCCTAATCAACTAAAAACAACTGGTGGTGGGACTAGTGTCCTTTGTATGGAAAAAAACTCAAATGATTTGGGTTCCACAATAGAACCCAAATTAATGTGGTGTCCAACATTGGTATTCACTAATTTTTATTTTGTTTTAATTATTATTATATAGTAGAGAGAAAAGAAAATATATTATAAAAAACTAACGACTATTTGCGAACAAGGGAGAAAGTAATAGATGGATGTAATTTTAAAAAAACAAAACAGATTGGTGCTCTCTAACCAAATATCAGGTGTTTGTGAAATTTAAGGGCATGTTCTCTTTGCTGTTTTCAACCCGTTTTCTGTTTTCAGTTTTTCAAAATACTCAAAACATGTTCTCTTTGTTATTTTCAAAAACAGATTTTCAAAAACAAGAAAAAAATTTGTGAAGAAAATGCAAAATAGGAAAAAATCGTTTTGGCCATTTTCAAGCCAAAACACGGTGGAAATTGAAAACACGGAAAACGCCTCATCTTCCTTCTCACGCAGGCCTTCTCTCCCAGACTCCATCTCTCTTCCTTCTTCCTGAAACTCGAGCACTCCCTCTTTCTTTTCTCTTCCAAGCTTCACTCTCTTTTCCGACCAGCAACCCATATCTTCCTCGCCGTCGACCGCGCCAGCCATGGCCATCACCGCCGCCAGCGGTCGTCGACTGCCATCTCTTTCCCTATTCCAGATCTGACTCCATCTCTCCTGTCAATCGCGCTTGCCACGACCATCACCACCGGGAGCAGTCGTTGGCCGCCATCTCTTTCTCTCTTCCAATCGTCGTCGACTTCCTCTTTTCCTCGTTGGCCATCGCCACCACCACACGTCGTTGTGACCAGCAACCCAGATCTGTCGCGCCTTGCCTTCACCCAGGCCGGTTGTTTTTTCTTCCCCTTGGCTGTTTGCTTATGCCGATCGTGTCTTCTTCCTCGTCGCTGGTCGCCGCGCCTTGTCTTCGCTTAATTTGATTTGTATTCTGATTTCAGTAATTCTTTGTATTCTGATTTCATTAATTTTGTTTCAGTGATTTCATTAAGATGTTTAAATCTGGATCTCTGTTTGTAATTTGATGCTTAAATTTGAATCTATGTTTGTAATTTTTGGATTATGAATCTGTTTTGGTGAGGAAATAGGGTTTTAGATTTCAAAAATATGATGTGTTCCTTGATTCTTTTAAAGATTTTTGGAATGGCTCTTGGATTTCAGATTTCAAAAATATGTTGGGTTGATTGAGTTTGTTTGGTGATTGTTGGTATGATAAATGAGATTTTTATTGACGATTTTTTTTAGTATAATTTTGTGTCTTTAGTTTTGAAAGATGGCAGTGGCCTAATTCATTATAACTGATTATATGTGTTTGTGAATAGATGCACAAGAATTTTAGATGCACAAGCTCATTATAACTAATTATGTGTCTTTGTGTGTGTCAAATGAATAGATGGATTCAAAATGTATGATGAAAGTGAATAACTATATATGGCATTATAACTAATTATTTTGTTCTTGTTGAGTTATGTTAAATTGTATATATATATATATTTTGTTGAAAATGTAATATATAGGTAAATATATATATCATTGTCACCATATAATTAAACATTTTTTTGTTAAAGTTAATTTATTTTTTGTTTGTATTTTTTTTTAATGAGAAAAAAATATTACAAATTTACTAACTTCAAAATATATATTATTAATAATATACTAGTATTAAATTATTTTAATTTAATAAATAATAAAAAAATTAAAATTTTAAATTATATGCATTTTCTAATTTTTAATTTTGAGAAACAATTTTTCAGAATAACAAAAAGAACGTGTTTTCAAAAATTTCAAAACAGATACTCAAAACACAAAACTGAAAATAAATTTAAAACTCAAAACTCAAAACTCAAAACTAAAATACGAAGATAACACCACCTAAGCCTTTTGCTTTGGTTTAAAACAACGTGGCTGTGGCTGTGGCTGTGGCTGTCTGGGGAGCGCCAGCCTCACATCTGAAAAGACCAAATTGCCGTCTGCTACCAGCGCATTTGCTGCGGCAACGCTGGATCTTTCCGTCTTTTCAACTTACAGCCAGAGAGTGGATATGGAGATTTGGATGTTGTGGCACCGTTAAGGATAAGAAACCCACTGCTCGACTCAACAGCTTTCCTCCAATTTCAGCCACCAGCAGAGGAGGCGGCCGCGGCGGCGACCCAGAAAGGTTTTAACTTCGCTCAGCTTTCCTCCAATTTCCGTCTTTTTTCTTTGTATGGAGGTGGCTTATGTTTGGGGGGTGGTGATTGAAATTGGACAATCCCAAGTTCCATATCTTTTTATGCCTTATTGGTATGCTTCCGAAGAGAGAAAATGGGGAGGAAACTTGCACTGTTTCAAAATATTTGAGGGAGACGTGTTCCTCTTGCCAAATTTTGCATTGCTCAATCTTAATGCATATTGGTCTTTCCCATGGAGCTGTCCATCGGAAGCTAACTTATAATTTGATTTAGACTTTCAAATACAGTGAGAGCATAAAGTTACTTTGTTTCAAAATACATCTTATTTGGCCAATTAGAGCCATTGAATTCTTGTCTGGTTTTAGCAACTTTAGGCAGTATCTGTAATATCTCAGAATACATGTTTCCTACAAATGCATTTCCAGTGGATCACGTTCATGTCCCCCTGATGAAAGGCTTGGTTAAGCTTTCCTTGAGCTATGTTAATATATCTTATGCCTTTTGCTATACATCATTTTAGGAATGGCGTCCTTGCAACATTCAATTCATCACACGTGGTTGTCAAATGCATCTATTCAGGTTCTCACTGCTAAATTCTGTCCTCTTATGGTATTAGATTTGGTGGACTTTGAAATATATTCTTTTTGTTGTATTTGTGTAGGTGGATTTTGTGCCTCAGCTAGGAATGTATCGGCATGGCCCATTACAAAGAGGCATTTCATTTCTTGTCAGGGCAGAGCATACACCGAATGCCCCAGCTTCTTCATCTCATCAAGGTGGAACTAAAACTATATGCATACTGGATGTCATCCGAATCAGCATAAATTAGATGTATGACTCATACAAGCTTATGAATGCGGAGTTGTAAGAGTAACATATCATTTAATTATGCATGCAGCGTATTGAGCAGTTTGCCAGTCGAATTGATAGACATTTTAAGTAGGTTTTGTTTGAAGGAAAATGAGAAGATTATACATGCCAAAATTGAATCATGGAAATGCATGCATAAAGGAGTAAAGTAATCCTGTACAACAACAGCAACAATCACATGCCTTAATCTCATTAGGTGGGGTCTATTACATTAATTATAACTTTCCAACTGTCTCTATCCATAGTTATATCCAATGCAAGGCCATTATACACCATATCATATTTAAGGGTCCTCGCCAAGTTTTCTTCCTTCTTCGTCTACCTCTTTTGCTACATTTTTTTTTCCCGTTCTATCCACTAGTTTCATAGGCATTTGTTGGTCTTCTTCTCACATATTCAAACCATCATAATCAAACTCTGCACATCTTATCATCAATATGCCTTGTTCCGACCTTATTATGTGTACTTCCTTTTTTAATTCTATTCTTTTTATACGGCCGCATGTCTACCTTAATGTTCTCATCCCAGTTATTCTGATATTTTAGACATATTAATACTTAATTGACCAACATTTTGATCCATATAATCAAGATGGTCTTATAGCTGCTTAATAACTTCCCATTTAGCTTTAATCCATAATGCAAGCTCAATGTTCATGCCTTATTTTGTCTCATACATTAAGACAACATCGTCTGCAAATAACCTACTCTAAGGCAACTTTCATGGATGTGTTTTGCAAGTTTATCAACCACAAGAACAAAAAAGTAAGAGCTCAGTGCATATTGTTGATGCAATCCACTTGGAACTCGAAAAATCTCAATATCCTGTCCCAGGTTCCGTGCAAGTTTTCTTGATGATAGATGTCATTAATAACTTGTATATAAGCAAGCTCCTTTCTACCCTTAACACTCTTTATAAGACTTCTCTAGAGACTTGCTGATAGGATTTTTGGCACTAATTAGCCAGTGCTGAGCTCAATTATGACAGAGAATTGGATGTAACAAGAAGAAACAGAACTCGCAGAGAACAAAGATTAGAGCGAAAAAAAGGAGAGAAGCAGCAACTGGATTTTCTTAGTCCTCAATCCTCTGAGTTATCTTTTTTATACAACACAATTCAACAGATTCAGTCTTAACCAACTAACTAGTCGGCTGGCTACTGTTTCAACAAACAAACTTCTAACTATCAATTGTTACTGTATTTACATGTCAGCATTCCAACCAGACTAATAATCCAGCTCTTGCTCCAGCTCATCTGAGTATTCTCATTCCAATTCATCATCTCAGCTCTAAATTCAGCTCTAGTATATGGGAGGGATTTGTTTCTTCCTCACTGGTAATTTCCTGAGAGGAGGATTATCAGATTATTGCTCTTGCACTTGAAGCTCTTGAGGCTGTTGTTGCTCCCACTAAATTGGCCCAAATTCTGTATCATATATAGACTTTTCCTAAGTCTACAAATACCATATGCAAATTCTTTTATTTATCTCTAGATCTTTTCATTAGACGCCTAAGCGAGTAGATAGTTTCCATTGTTAATCTACCATGCATAAAACTAAATTGACTTTTGAAACCTAGGTTTCTCTCCATAATGTCTGCTCAATCACTATTTTCCTTAAGTTTATGGTATGACTCGTTAGCTTGGTCCCTCTATAATTTTCACAGTTTTGAATTTGTTCTTGTAAATGGGATGCTTTCTCCATTTGCCTGGCAACCTCTTTAATTTAAGAATCATGTTCAATAATTTCATTAAATATAAAATGCCTCCTCTCTCATCTATCCATCCTTCTGTCAATATATTATTTGGCCCAATAGCTGTTTTTTTTTCCTTTTTCCATAGTGTAATTTGCTTTGTTTGGACAAATATGGTTATAGAAAATGTAATTGTTACTTTATTCAAAGTTATTATAATGTCCCATCATGATATTTGTTTCTCCTTATTCATCAAATAACTTCAAGAAATAGCCCCGCCATTTCTTTTTGATCACCCCCATTCACCAACACTTTTTAGGTTTCATCTTTTATACCCTTTACTTGACTCAAATCCCCTTTTTTTCTTTTTTCTGTTGGTTTAGCTAACTTATATATGTCTCTTTCCATTCCTTGTGTCAAGTCAGGAGTAAAATTTTTTATAAGTTTTTGCCTTTACTTAATTGACTGTCTCATTGGCTTCCTTTTTAGCCAAATATACCTCTCTAAGTTTTCTTCATTGCGACATGTGAAGTCTTGTAACAAGCTCTCTTAATTTTGATTCCAAGAGTAAGACTCTTTTTGGTTTGGTTCTTTTCCTTAAAAACTTTCCTAGAAGAGTTTTGTGTTTTGAATAGAAGTAGTCATTTAAATCCATCTCGGGTTAGTCTCTCCTTTTATAGCCAATATCTTCTGCCACCCTCTTCTTTCTTGAAAATATCTTGTTTTTAACCTTCTTTTTATCCCACCATTTGATTCTTAGGCTTCATATTTTATCCTTCTTCCTCCATTTTTTGATATGACCAACAAGGACCATAAGCTTATATTAAGTGGTTATATTTTATCATTCTTCCTAGTATAACTCTATAATCCTCGCAACTTAAGCGATCTGTTATCCTATAAAATAGTAGTTGTTGGGATGTTCTCTGTGACCAAGTGCCCATCGTGTTTATTGAACATGCTATTAGTGTTGTTAGCTATAATGAGATCATGTGCCATGGCAAAATCTAAAGTAGTTTTCCTCTCGTACCAATAATTGCTAAATTTGTAGACTGTCTTCCTATTAGCATTGTAATTACATTGCACAATTCCCCAACATGCACACACAATATGTAAGTATATATATAATTGCTAATAATTTTGCTTTCATTAAGTGATGAAAAATCATAAGGCGGTGGGACCGGATAATATACCAATAGAAACATGAAAATGCATCGGAGAAGAGAGCATCTCCTGGCTAACGCAATTATTTAACGCGATCCTTAAATAAAAAAAAATGCCAAATGAGTGGAGGAAGAGTACTTTGGTTCCTATATACAAGAACAAAAGAGATGTTCAAAACTGTGAAAATTACAAAGGAATTAAGTTAATGAGTCATACCATGAAATTCTGGGAGAGAGTAATAGAGCAGAGGCTCAGAAAAGAAACAAAGGTCTCGGAAAATCAGTTTGGTTTCATACTTGGTAGGTCAACAATGGAAGCTATATACCTACTGAGGTGCCTAATAGAAAGGTATCGGGATCATCAAAAGGACCTACATATGGTGTTTATAGATCTAGAAAAGGCCTATGATAGGGTCCCTAGAAAAGTATTATGGAGGGTTTTAGAGAATAAAGGAGTCAGAATAGCCTATATACAAGCCCTTAAGGACATGTATCACGGTGCAGAGACAAGGGTCAGAACATGCGGAGGGGATATTGAACCGTTTAAAATTACAATAGGACTACATCAAAGTTTTACACTAAGTTCATACTTATTTGGTCTAGTAATAGATGAACTCACTAAAGATATTCAAACAGAAGTGTCATGGTGTATGTTATTTGCAAACGACATAGTGTTGGTGGATGAAACAAAAGAATGAGTGAATACTAAGTTTAAGTTGTAGAGAAACAATTTAGAATCTAAGGGATTTAAATTAAGTAGAAAGAAAATAGAATATATGGAATGTAAATTTAGTAAGAATGCAAGAGTAGAGGATGTTATAATAAAATTGGAAGACCAAATCTTACAAAGAAAAGACCATTTTCGATATTTGGGATCAGTGATTCAAAAAGATGGAGAAATTCACGAGGATGTCGCACATAGAATTAAGGCAGGTTGGCTAAAATGGAGAAATGCATCGGGGGTGTTATGTGATGGTAAAATCCCATTAAAATTGAAAGGAAAATTCTATAGGACAGCTATAAGACCAGTTTTCCTGTATGGCTCAGAATGTTGGGCAGTCAAATACCAGCATGAGCAAAAGACGAGTGTAGCGGAGATGAGGATGTTAAGATGGATGTGCGGCAATACAAGAAAACATAAAATTAGAAATGAAGTTATTCGTAATAAGGTAGAAGTAGTGCCAATCGAGGAGAAGATGAGAGAGACTAGACTAAGATGGTTTGGTCATGTGAGAAGGAGACCAAGAGATGCTCCTGTGAGGAGAGTTGATGAAATGGAACAAGTAATCAAAAAAAGAGGTAGAGGTAGATCCAAGAAGATTTTGGGAGAGACATTAAAGTTTGATATGAAGTGTATGGACATAAATGAAGATATGATAAAAGACAGAAATACATGGAAGTCTAGAATTCATGTAGCCGACCCTACATAGTGGATAAATGCTGGATATGTTGTTGTTATTTATATACTAATAAATTGTTTTTGCATGTGGCATACTAGCTGTTTGTTTGTATTGCATACATGGTAATGCCATCTTTAGTATGAGTCAACAACAAAAATAATTCCTTCATTATTTTCATTGTACCTCTAACCTATTCTAGTGACTATAATCAGATTACGTTTTCACAGATAGATCTGGAAGGCGTCAACTGCTTGCCATGGGGACAGCACTAGTCCCTTGGGTTCTGTTGCCTAATCAGAATTGTCCTTCATGTAAGTACTACCATTGTCTCCGATCTGTCCAAAATGTCAGTTTTTTCACCTTCATTGTTGCCTTTAAAGTACTTAGTTTGGGAAGTTGTATGATACTTATAGATATAGATACCCTGTACAATGCAAAAGGTCTGGTCTACAACATGAATGGTGCATTATACAGTAATTATGCAGAGACTCTTCATGTGTACAATGCATGACACCCTTTACATTATAAAATGTACCGGTGCCCTTGTTACCATAGAACTTCCCCATTTAGTTCTTTGCTGTCTTCTTGTCACTATTTCTTTTAACAGTTTAAAGTGGCATTCAAAGCATGGCTACCAATTCTGCAGTGCTTTAAATGGCATGGTAATGATGGACAGTATCCTAAGAGTACGCCTTTGATATGGTTCAGTTGCTGCAGAAACTAAAAAAGGATTCCTGGCAGTGACAGACAATAAGGATGGCTACTCATTTCTCTACCCTTTTGGTTGGCAGGTTTATGTTGCTTGTGTTTTTTTTTTTCCAAAGAAAAGAAACTGTAAAAATGGTGTTCATCTATGCTTTATAACATTATTTTTATTGTGGGGTAGGAAGTAGTGATTGAAGGACAAGACAAGGTATTCAAAGATGTGATCGAACCATTGGAAAATGTCAGTGTAAATATGATTCCAACGGGCAAACAGGACATCCGGGATCTTGGGCCTCCAGATGCGGTTTGTGCATAATCAGTTACTTGAACAAGTAAAATAGTAAACATGTTTTAATTTTGTATTGCTCTCAGGTTGCTGAAGCACTAATTAAAAAAGTTCTAGCTCCCTCTTCCCAGAAGACTAAGCTAGTTGAGGCAACAGAGGTTGGTATCTGCATCTTGTCGTCCGGTCAGAGTGTCACTTGTTGTGCTTTTGTGTGTGTGGTTTATTTTTTACCATCCTAACTAGTTTGAGTAGGTTGCGTGCATTATCATTCGGTGATGTGGGTCATATGGGTCATAGAGATCTAAATGTCACTAAATTTCCTCTTGTATGCACATTGTACCATTTTTTTTATGATGGAGAAAAGGAATATACTTGGAAGATCTCAATGTTGGATCCCAATCTTTGTATGTCCGTTGTTAGTTATTTCTATTTCATTCTAACTAGTTTTAGTTGAAAGCACGAAACCTTGACTGAATTTGTTTTCCTTTGGTAACAATAACATACAGCATGATGTTGACGGAAAAGCTTATTACACATTCGAGTTTATTGCTCAAGCTCCAAACTACACGCGCCATGCTCTTGGTTCAATCTGCATTGGCAATGGTATGAAACTTAGCTTAGAAAACTGAAGGTATAATGCATTTTATGTTCGTGTTTAAGCCATGGGTTGTGCCAACTTTGTATTAGGGTTTGCATTTAAAATATCATGCCACGGCATCTCAGTTGTGGTAGGCTGTGTTTGGATGCTTGGTGGTTTTGTGTTTGTCTTGGTTGGTTAGTATTGTTGTGTCCTCTGACTTTGGGTCTTCTTGAGTTCTGCGGGTGTGGCTGATGCTATATATTACAAGTGGGCTATAGCCAAGGACACTTGCATGATGAAGTACAAAACTTTCTTAGCTTAGCCTCAGCCTCATTTACATTTCATCAAGAATTTTAATTCCATTGCGGCATCAATCACTGAATGCCTGAATGGTAACCAGTTTGACCGGATTAATATGTGCACAAAAGCGTTATGAATTATTAAAAAGAAAGAATACTGAAGATTTTGATGCCTCCAATATCGCTGGTTGTTCTTCCTACTTGTCGTTGCTGCTCACAACGCCTAGCAAGCTACTGTAGGTTCCTGCTTTGCCAAGATCAGTACAACCAAACTCTTTGTTTCCCTCCATCTAGCAAGTTCACCCCTCCCCCGCTGTACTGAAGATTTTGATGCCTCCAATATCGCTGGTTGTTCTTGCTACTTGTCGTTGCTGCTCACAACGCCTAGCAAGCTACTGTAGGTTCCTGCTTTGCCAAGATCAGTACAACCAAACTCTTTGTTTCCCTCCATCTAGCAACTTCACCCCTCCCCCGCTGTCCGTCTTATCTATAGAATTTTCTATCAACTTATCATATTCTATATTACACCTCGTATGTTCTTCTTACATGTCCGAACTATCTGAATTGCTAATCTTTCTATTCTTTTAGACTTTTCCATTAGCTTCAATTGTTGTTGCCCTACCAATTAGGTTTGAGAGACCTTTGTGTTGAGTTCTTTTGTTATTGTAAATGACGTGGAGCTTGCTTGTATAAACAACTACTCCTTTGGTATGGCTTTGTGACTCACATGATGCTGTTTGTTGCAGGGAAGTTTTACACTCTGGCAACAGGGGCCAACGAGAGGAGGTGGGAGAAGATGAAGGACAAGTTGCACACAGTAGTAGATTCCTTCAAGATTGTTAACCTTTGATTTGAGTTAGTCCCTCCTTGCATTTATTTATTTTGCTTCTCTTCTCTCCCTCAAGATTGTCACACAATGGCTAATCTACAAAGATAAAAGTGTTTTTTTTTTTCCATTTCATAAGTTACTTTTATGTGAGTTGTGACAATTTTCGCATAATACATTCTAATGTAAATGCAGCCATTTATTCATTCTTTTGCTTCCCTATCCTCCAATGCCGCATCCATGTGGGCCATCTCGTTCGGCCACTCAGATACAAACAAAGTGAACAAGTCATGAGCTAAAACAAATACAAATTTTCAAATATAGTATCGATTGGAAACTAATCTCAAATCTATTACACTCCTTCCCATATGTGTGTGTGGGGGGGGGGGGGGGGGGCTAGGCTAACAAGGTAGGTAGCTCACACGCCAGGGTGCAAAAACAAGAAAACCAAGCAACAAAGACGGCGATTTTAGACCAAGCCTAAGAACCTTCGTTCCAAGAGCCCCCCTTTTTTTGGAAAATGCGACATTTGACTTATAGATGCCCTTGCCAGGGACACTTTTAGGATACCCAACGTTTACAACCTATTTACAATAAACATCATCAACAAAACCATACTGATTCATATGCTATGCAAACAAAACATAACTGAAAGAGAAAATAGTATCAAATATATATGAATGTGGAAGATACTTGCATCCTTCAAACATGATATAAAATCTATAAAGTAATGCCAACTAGAACGACGTGGCTCCATCCTCGTCCTATGCAGTTGACTTGTGCCAAGGATGCAAGGATCAAGGATGGGTGGATCGTCTAGATCAACTCGTGCCAATGGCTCCTGAGTGTCGCCCATCTCAACTACATCAAACTGTACGATGCGTCGATCAGTGTCTAATAACAACCTTACCTCCCCGACGACATCTGTTGGTGAACTCATGGGGTCGAGTATAATGTGCCCATGTCAGCTAGGTCGAGGGGGGCGATAACATATCTAACCCTGCCACCTCAATTCACTCTTCTGTGGCGCCGATGTTAGCAACCTCAGCCACCATCATGCCCACCACCACCTACAATCATCGTGTCCATATCGGCAGGAAGATCAACTACATCATCATTGTCGTCTCTACCACCATCTCCAATCAGTTCTCCCTCGTGTCCTGGGGGCAACACGTGGTCATCATCAAGAAGGCAGGCAGTCTGTAATAATCGTTGTAGCTGACGCAAGGAGTGTAAGACCTACAAATGTGTGCATAAGAATCTAGGAAGGTCATGGCATCCAACCCAACAAGGTACTAATCATATGCACAATTGATATCTTACCCATAAAAAGGAAGGAAATGTGTTGCGAGTAATAGTGGTTTAAGAAACATTTAGTTCAAACATGTAAAACCTTTTATCATGACTAGAGTGGTCCCCTTTAAATTAACATTTTGGGGATGTCAAATATTATCTTCTTTAGATTAAGAAGTCTTGGAAAGCTTTTGGATGTTCAAACATATCTAACGGATGGACTAGTAGGATAGAAAAGAGTCATGAAAAGTTACCAACCAATGGGGCCAATAAAATTTGGTAGTTTGGCTGGAATGAAATTTTGCCTTAAGAATACCACCATTTTTAGGATAATGTGAAGACATACTGCCAACACCAAACGAGAGTGACAACACTGACTCATAGTAAAGTTAAGTTTTTTATTTTTGTTTTTCTTTAAATTTGACAAAATAAGTATTTGCTTTTAGTTTATCCTTTATAAAATGGAAAAATAAACTCCCGCATACACAGCCAAAATTACTTACAATCTTAACAACACCCCATTAATGTCTTCTGCCCATACTAAATTTGTCCCATATTCAATCTGCTACATAAACAAGTGTTTACATTTGATAGTAAAAATATAAAAACAAATTTAATTTATAATTTAAAAATCATCTAGAAAATCAATTGAAAAATATTTTTTGGAAATGAGTACCATCATCCCATAACTCTCATAGATGACTTAATAAAATTACTTAAACTAATAGGTATATCTAAGAAGCAGCAAAAAATAATTACCATTCTAAACAAAATTGTCCTATAATTCTCTTAAATTGCTACAAGAATATTAGAAAAAATAATAACATCTAAGACCCACTGTAAGGAAAGACTTGTCATTATAAACATAATCATATATAGCTATTGTATCATTAAGTATGAGATGAAGTAATTCCTCAAAGAAAAGCCTAATTGAGAAAAAAAAAAAAAAACATCTCCCACATAACTAGAATTGCTACTTCAAACAATTTTGATCTCAGGAACAAATATCATTGGATTATATAAAGCTCGTTCAAGAGAATTGAAAGCATTTAACTGACACACAGCAAAGGACCCCAAAAAACCTTGCACTTCCCTATTGCAGCATCTACTAATTCGAATTCAGAAGCCATATTTTGACATGGACGTTTTCAGGATGCCACTAAAACAAGACACTACAGCCTTCATATTCCATCTTGTAGTAGTTTATTACATGAGATGCTTTTGGAGCCCAGGTCATGCACTCATGCTCAGGCTTCAACAAAGAGCATCTTTCAAATCTCCGTTCTTGCGGATCAATCATCAGGCTGTATTCTCACAAACATCGGATTCATATGTTTAACCATCATAAAACCACAAAGACGGGGCAAAGTCCTCAAACAGTTAACAGTAAACATGACACCCCAGAAGTTATGATAATCACCGACTACATTTATGGTAAACAGTACAGACATCGTAAACAGTAAATCAAAATGCATCAGTTTCTCTCCCAGTAAAATGAAAACATTTTACAAGATTTTAGAACATTTGGGCATTTCATTTATAGGTCATGTAAAGTGAATTAGATATGAGTTATCCAAGAGACATCAACAGGTGCAGAAATAGAGAGTTAAACATATCATATCCTCTCCACTAGTTCAGCCCTCACTGGGCTGACTCCGTGAATCTTAAACAGAAACATATAACACATTACCACCGATTAATCCAGGAACATATAAACAGACTAACCCATAATACAATAGGCTACATATTCTAATCCGAATAATGAAACAAGCAAGTTGAAAGAAAGCTTGCCTTGTCCGAGTTTCCTGACATCGCTTCATTGACATCCCAGCGCTCATATCACGTATTGCTGTATCTTTGGATGACCCTAATAATCATAAAAATATAGTTTAGATACTCCAGAGTAACGAATTAGATTTTAGTGATACTCAAGAGGAGGAGACAGTGGCTGTTGTAGCTCGTTTGGTGTTAAGGGCGGCGAGTGGCAGAAGTGGTGCGGGTGAACGGCGTCGAAGATTGGACTGCGAGACGACCAAGGTAGGGATGATGCCTGACGGCAACTAGCCTTGCAGGCGGTGGTAAAATCCGACAGGGGGTGGGGAAGGCCCTTGCGACGCGTTTACAGGGGACGACGATGGGGAGTCCCCTTGTATACTCGTGGGTTTTCTAACCCTAGTGGGTAGCCCAAATGGACCGGCCCACACCTTCTTCAATCGCGTGCGAGCCTGTCGCCCAGCCCATGGCTTCCTTTTGTTTTTTCTTTGTTCTTGACTCTGTGAATGATTCTCACACTTGCAGGGGAGATGATAAGAACCCAAATTATAATTTAATGCCATTCTACATGCAACAAAGCATTACGAATGTTACAATGTTCCAAGTATATATACAAATTGTTCTCTGGGATTGCCCTAATGGTCTATAAGAAGTGGTGGGCGGTCTAGATTTTCAAGTTCGAATTCACTCTTTGCACAATTATTGTGAATTAAACTTAAATTTATCTTCTCCGTAAAAAATTATGGGATCGAGCAGTGAGAGCCCCTCCCCGCAAAAGAGGGCATCGCAAGTATATATACAAATTTAAAACCAGCTAGCACAAAAAAAAACCCTAAATACAAAAGGAATTTACAAGTTACCAAAACTAACATTAACAGGAATATGGGGCCAAATCACAGGGTGGGTCAATACATAACTGTCATTGCCAAAATTAGACCATGAACTATGCATGTTTTATCATCCCTCCTCCTTAAGAAGACCATTATTCAAGCCCCCTTGAGATCATCAATCCAGCAATGTTGTAAATCTAACCAAGAAAGAAACATCTTCCTTCTGTTGGCTATCTCTCTCTCTCTCTCTGTTCAGAACCTCATTCTCGTTGAACCAATCCCTAATTGCGCAGTCGTTATATTGGTCTATTTTTTCCATTTATTTACATGGAAGCTGTCCCAAAGCCCAATTCTGAGCAAAGCCCAGCCTCAAGACCCAATGCCAAGCTCTAGCACTACCACAATCCAAGACCCAATAAGAGGTACAATTATTTTTAATTATTTGTCCTTTTCATTGCCTTCCTATTTTTTTAAACAATATTATTATTGTTTAAATGGTAAGTTGCATTTAAATTTTTATAGTTTAGGTTATTTACCCTGAAACCCCCTTATGATTTGAAATTTTTTTTTGAAGGTCCTTGTTATTTGTGTTTTATGCTTTGACTTCCCTTTGTCACAAATAATGTTAGTAAACCATAGTTAAATTAAATTAAAACATAAAAAATCAAAAATAAAAAAAGGTCATGGTAGATAAACCATCACCAAAAAAACAATAGGAGCTGAAACCGTATCATTTTCAACCATTATTTCCAACAAAGACAAATTCCAAAATCTCTAGAACTCATCACCATATGTGATTTCCAAAATCACTTTCAAGTCATGTGGTCCAAATCTAGATCTAGAGAAGATATGTGAAAGGAGGAAGAAGAGAGGCCAAGGAAGAAGAAAAGAAAGAAGAACCTTGTAGACTAATTTATCAAATCTACTATTGTTACTGTTTTATTTTCTTTTTCTTCATGAGCTCTTTACTTTGCCTTCTTTTTTGCAAAATTATCACAATGATATGTTATATTTGAAAAGAACTAAACCGACAGAGACACATTCCACCAATAATGATAGTTTCGATCTTTTTCTTCTTCCTCTTCCTCCTATCCCTCTCTTTCTCTAGGTCTTAACAATTCTAAAATCATCAATGGCCAAAAACAATGGTGGTTGGGGTTCCAACAACCATGTCTCCAGTGATGGTTCATCTGCCATAGCCTTTATTTTTTATGTTTAATTTTGTTAATTTTAATTTAATATATGATTTAATTATGATTAACTTAATTTAATTTAATTAAGATTTAATTAAACATTTTTGTGATAAAAAAAAAAGGTGTTTGAGCAAAAAACCGAACCACAAGTATACAATAAAAAAATAAAAAAAAATATAGTATTAAGGCCCTAGCTAAAGTTGAGTTGAGTAAGACTACTGGGTTCAACCAATGAGTATTTCCTTGGCCTAATTCCCTCTTGACATTCTTTAGCAAGGATGATTGTTAGGCCTCATAGAAAATAATCAAGTGGCCTTGAGAGATGGTGACTTGTTGATTCTAATAAGTGGTTATTTGCTGATGAACTAGAGGTCTAAAATAATTGAGAGACCTTAAATAACCAAGAGGTCTCAAATAATTAAGAGGTCTTCGGGAGCTTATCGCAGGCGGGGGCTAGGCCTGGGCACGGTGTGAAAGTAAAGCAAGATCGCTACGGGGCAAGCAGCGTAGTTCAAAATTTTGAACCTTACCCCGATCCCGGCGATTGGATCAACGTCGAAATCAAATCATTCACAAACAAATAAATAAATCTAACCTTTAGATTATCGAGTCGTTCGCGAATTCGAGCCGTCCAAGCGTCCGGCCTCTAACTCGTGATACGCGGCACGCGTCCGTTGGCAAGGAGAGCGGAATAGGAGTGCTAGCTCCTTCTCCTTTGCGCGGCTTGTGTATGGACGGTAAAAGAACCGATTTTCAACTCTTGAAAACCAACAAAATAAAAGTGGCTTAATTTGGGCATCCCATAAAGGGCTATATATAGGGAGGCAACCTCCTAGGGTTTTCCAAACCCTAATGGACATGGATTGGGCTAGCCCATTAATCCTAGTCCAACTAGAGATTAAAGTGGCCCAAATCCATTTATAAAATATTTGGCCCAAATCTAATTTAAGCCTAAATATTTAATATTTAATATTTGGCCCAAATCTAATTTAACCCAAATATAATATTTATTATTTAATATTTGACCCAAATCTAATTTAGCCCAAATATTTAATTTAATTTAATATTTGGCCCAAATACTTTATTTAGCCCAAGTATTAAATTAAGCCCAAATTATTAAATTAGAAACTTCTTTTCTAATTTAATCATTAAGTTAGAAACTACTTTCTAATTTAATCAATTGCTATTTTAGGAAACCTTTTCCTTTATGACGACCCCTCGTCATATCGACGTCATTACGTCTGTTTGTTCTTTTTCCGTGAGAACCTACGACGGTACAACTTCTTGCCGAAGTGTCCCACTTAACCATACGTCCACTCTCCTGGTTTAAGCCAGGGACCGTGCCTATTGCGTATGACTCATTAGGCTTCCGAATATGTTGGCAATGTGTCGGTACGAACACATAAGACAAGATTGGCCTCTAGCAAGACGTCATGCCTACCCAATTATTCAGAAGGATTCATAATCCGCAAATAACCTTTCACGAGCATGGTTACCGTGTAATTCGATCCTCTCGTCAATGCATCTTATGTGATCTCAAGTATGGCGATGTGTTGCTTGATAATGATCACATGAGTTTTCTTCGGTCTTTCGGATATCTTCACTTAATAGAAAGTGAATCAATAACTCCTTATTGATTTCTTTCACCATGGCCATGGATTTAAAGTGAATATCCACCGAAGGCGCCTTAGATACATCATCCTCTATCAAGGGATAGACGAGTCCCATCTTGGCTATGCACCCATCTCCATAAGCCTCATGATATACCCAACGATCGCCCACGTGCAGCCTTTGTCTAGGCCCATCGAAACGATGTCAAAGCATACCAGTCTTCTTATGAGATGACCGTGACAACCTCAGGTCCAAGGATTAGTTACACCCATCTCGTATGAGAATTTCATCAACATATAACCAAAATGGATTCTCATGGCGAGTCATGTCCAGTGACACGTTCTCCAACATTGGTCACCTATGTACTTGTTTAGGCATCCCCATGCCTATGGGTGTGAGACCGCCATTGCTATCACATAGCAAAAACATAGCACATACAAGTCTTACCGCAATTGTCAATGTCCATTCTTGACATTGCTATGACTTGGGACGTTTAATGATGTCTATAAACTGTGATGCATCATCTCACATCTTTATAGATTATTCACAGTATACATCATATGGACTTCTATCTAGTTTCATTCGGTTATTACAATAATAACAAGAAACTAATAGAATGACTTCTTGTGAATTTGAATAACTCTTTATTCAAATAATAACATGATTACAATTGTCAGTGTACAACATGCCCAATCTAATTGGGTCTAGAGCACCTACACTAACAATCTCCCACTTGCACTAGAGCCAATCACTCATGTATCTTATACCTGATGATCGAACATGACTTTCATGTTTCTCCTAGGACAGAGCTTTAGTCAAGAGATCTATGACGTTGTCATCCATCGACACTTTCTCTATATATGTCACCACAGCTGATAACCTCCATTATCATATGGTGATATCGCAATACAAATTTGGTCCGTTGATGAGACCGTGGTTCCTTCGCTTACGCGATGGCTCATTTGTTGTCCCAATAACTGTTTATTGGATCAACAATGCTGGACACCACTTTAAGTTCATCAATGAACTTACGGATCCATACAACCTCCTTAGCTGCTTCGAAGGTTGTTATGTATTCGACTTCAGTTGTTGAATCTGCCACTATCTCTTGTTGGAACTCTTCCAACTCATGGCCCAGCCATATAGGCAGAATATGAATTTCGACTGTACGTGATTTAAAATCATCATGGTCGAATTGGAAACTAGCATCCATGAACCCCTTCATGGTATGCTCTTATTCTCCATATGGAAAAAAACATCTCTTTAGCGCTTCACAAGTACTTAAGAATGTTTTTCACAACAATCCAGTGTTTCTAACCTGGATCAACTTGATATCTACTACATATGCTCAAAGTATATGCGATAGGCCTCGTACATAACATGGCATACATGATCGAGCCAATAACCAAGGCATATTGCGCTCGACTCATCTTATCTCTCTCATCTTGTGTCTTCAAACACATAGCCTTGGAGAGATGTATTCCATGTGACATGGGAAGACTTCTCCTCCTAGAATCTTCCATGCTAAACTTCTTTAGCACCTTGTCAATGTACGCGCTATGGGAGAGTGCTAGCAACCTCCTGGATCTATCTCTATAGATCCTTTTTCCCAGAATATAGGCTGCTTCTCCCAAATTCTTCATGGAGAAAATACTTTGAAAGCCATATTTTAACTAATTGTATCATGGGAACACCATTCCCTATGAGCAATATATTGTCCACATATAGGACTAAAAGGACTACCACACTCCCACTAACCTTCTTGTAAACACAAGGATCAACTTCCCTTTTGTGAAAAATCAAACTTTTTGATCTTTTCATCAAAACATTGATTCTAACTTCGGGATGCTTGCCTTAGTCCATAAATGGACCTTTGCAAGTTGCAAATCTTATTTGCATGTTTATGAGTAACAAAACCGTCAGGCTGTGTTATATACACATCCTCGACCAAGTTTCCTTTAAGGAAAGCTATTTTGTCATTCATCTGTCATAACCCAGAGTCAATGTCAGACATTGCCTCATCATAGGTAGTAGGCTCATCGTTCACAACCAGAAGCACATCTCCATGCGCCGAGATGAGAAATCCATATCTCTCTTGCTCGCAACGAACCCTCATCGACCTATGAGGTTCTTGTGTAGAAGGTTGGGGAGTTGACACAACTTCTTGTGTGTGATCTTTCTCGGGTTCCTGGAGGGGAGTATTTGTTTGTGGTTCGCCTCGAATCTTATTCGAGCTTAACATTCCTCCCACTAGCCACAGCATCTAAGAATTCCTTCTCAAGGAATACCATATGCTTGGCAACAAAACACCTTTTGTTCACATGGGTGGTAAAAGTAATATCCACTTGGATATCCCACAAATAGATATCTCGTCGATTTGGGTTGTAGCTTATTACTGTCAACACGTTTAACATAAATTTGACAACCCCAAATCTTAAGGAAAGACAAGTTTGGCTTCTTTCCTTTCCATATCTTATATGGAGTCTGAGTAACTGATTTACTTGGAACCCTGTTCAAAACAAAGATCGCGGTGAGGAGTGTGTATCCCCAAAATGAAATAGGGAGTTCAGCGCGACTCATCATGGACCAGACCATGTCCAACAAGATCTTATTCCTCCTTTAGACACACCATTCATCTCTGATGTTCTAGGTGGAGTCCATTGTGAGATAATCACATTCTACTTCAGATGATCAAGAAACTCACTGTTCAAGTATTCACCACCTCGATCTGATCGAAGTACTTTGATACTTTTCTCAGTTTGTTTCTCTACTTCAAATCTGAATTCTTTGAACTTTTCAAAAGTCTCAGATTTGTGTCTTAAAAGATACACATAACCAAAACATGATCTATCATCAGTAAAGGTTATGAAGTAGATATACCCACCTCGAGCCTGGATGGATATGGGCCCACACACATCAATGTGCACAAGCCCTAGCACTTATGTAGCCTCCCTTTACTTTAAAAAGAGACTTAGTCATCTTACCAAGTAAACAAGATTCACAAGCACCATATGATTCATAATCAAATGTGCCGAGATATCCATCTCTATACAAGTTGGATGTGCGAGTCTCATTTATATGGTTTAAGGTGACAATGCCATAAATAAGTGCTATTTAAATCATCTGATTTAAGTCGCTTAATATTTATGTTATTGATAGGAGTATCAACATCAAGGACATATAAACTGTTACGTACTGTTGTTTTACCATAAAACAACTCATTTTTATCAAATGAACAACTATTGTCCTTTAAATAAAAAATGAATATCTATCATTGTCAAACAAGAATTAGAAATTATATTCCTAGTCAAACTAGGATTGTAGTAACAGTTATGTAACTCTAATACAAGTCCTGTGGGCAATGTCAATAAATAGGTCCCTACAACTAATGGAACAACTTTTGATCCATTTTCCACGTATAGGTACACTTCTCCTATTATTAATCTCCTCGTACTCCTAAGCCCATACACAAAGGTGTAAGTATGAGCATTGGATCCAGTATCTAATACTCATGTGGACTGATCAGAAGTAAATAGATTAATTCCAATAACATAAATACCTGAAGTGCCTTGAGTAGAACTCTTCTTACTCTGCACTTCTCGATTTATCACAGTGGAGATAGATTGCATCCTTTTTGCCTTTTGGGTTTTAGTCTTCTGGACTCTTCCAGATTGCGCTTGGAAGAACTCTTCTTCCTTTTTGGCTTTCTTACTCTTGGGCTTACCCTTGTGCGCCTTGGGCCCTCCAACTAAGAGAACACTTCCCTTAACCTATAATCAATTTTAGGTTCGGTCTCCCTTAGTATGGACAACCACTCTCCAAGAGTCTTTTCCATAACTTTTAGGGAGAGACTATAGCAGCGAATCTAAGGTAAGTTTCAGCATCCATACCCAAGTTCAGCTCTAGCAACCTATTGATAAAACATATCATCTCCATGACATGCTTCTCAACAGATGATCCTTGAGCCTAGCCATGATCTCATAGGCATCATAACTCTTATGTGGCGACCTATGTTTCGGGGTCATGGCAGCCAAGACGATATATCAAGCGATGATCATATCACCCATGTGCATCGTCCAGGCCTAATGTGCTATTATTTCTTTAACTGGTGGCTTCGTAAGAAGATAGCTCTTTATCACATAAAGAATCTTATCATACATGAGGACTATCCTCAAGATGATCTCCCAGTCAGAGAAATTAGTCCGTTGAAGGTATTATTGCCCTCGAGTATCGATCTTATCGACATGTTTCCAGACATTCTGGATCAACAACTGAATAGAGATATTATTATAATCATATTGAATTACGAAATCATAAATTGCAAGAAGTAACATTTTATGATTGCTCCCACTATTTTCTACGAGTTTGCCACCCTCTAGACATAACTCGGGAAATCCCGTTGGAAGATTTCCTAGTGAGCTAGGATCCCATCTCCCCTCGCACAACCTTGAGTGACTCAACAAATTGTGTTAGGATCGATTAGGTAGGTACTTGCTACCAATTGCATCTCCATGCAACTCCTAGATTCATTGGGTTGACAACTCCTTGTCAAGCACATCTTATGTGACTCCCAATCTTTGCCTCTATACTCAGTAAGGCCTTGAGTGACTCAACAAACCCCACCTTTCTAGTTAAGTCGAACCCATCATTCAGGGACATCTCATGGCCCATGAAGCATAGGAATCATAGGTGACACATGACCTTGAGTGACTCAACAAATCAAGTGCCAGCTAGAAACCTAATGCTTCATAATGATGGAAGGCAAGTTGGCTTAATATTAATGAGGGATTTATTATTTATTTATTTAGGTCTCATCACATGCAATTAATCAAATTAATAATGCATAATAAACGACTCAAACCGGTGTATGGTATGGATAACTACAGCTAGTCCCCTCGAGCCATAGAAGAGAAGCTAGCGGGTCAAACCTAGGTGAAGAATCACATCTTGCTTCATAAGCACATTCTTCAAGCCTTCATTGGTCTTCGAATCTTGTCTTCAATTTGGCTCCATCTCTTGCTCTTCATACAAACTACAACTATCACTACTTTATTCTATTCTACATACATTACATAGAATCAGAAACCCAGAGTTACATTCGGGGGGAATGAGATGAGAAGAGAATGTACATTAGAGTATAAGAGAGGCAGGACACGCAGGCCCTATTTCAAAAACCAAATTTACAAGCATTCATTCCCAACATAAAATAAATGGTCGACTCGATCCATACCATACACCCATGCAATCAATCTAATCGATTCATTTAGATTATATTAATTAATTGTCGCATCTATTTCAATCTTAATGAAACGCTTTCAATAAATTGAAAAATTTGTATGATTTTGGAAAAACAAAATTGTTTTAATTGTGTTGGGCTTGGGCTCCATTCATTAGTCTAACTAACAAGGCTCAACAGGCCTTGGATCAACCAATGTATGTCAAACATACATTAGCAGCCCAATAATTAATAAATAACCCAATTAATGGTCCTGACCCATTTTTAATCACGGCCCATAAGTGTCATACACTCATGGATCGGATAAAAATAAAATTAAATAGCCAAACAATTTGGCCGGGCCCCTCCAAAAGGAACTGAACGCACTGGGCCACCGAAGGGTCGGCCCGGGTGCTTCACGTGGACCCCGGGGAAAGGTCAAAAACAAGCCCGAGGGAGCGGGAGGTGGCTGGGTAGGCCAAAAACAGCCAAGAAGCGTACTGGGCGCGGCTGGGCCGCGTCTGGCGCGCGCTGGGCGCGGCTGGGGCGCGCGGCCGCGGCCCGTGCGGGCGGCAGGGGCCACGCGGGTCGCGCAAGCGCGCGCGCGGGCCGCTGGGGCCGCGCGGGTCGGCCACGCCCGCGCGCGGGTCGCGGGTCGCACCCGCGGGCCGCGCGCTGCTCGCGGGTCCAACCCGCGGGTCGCGCCCGCGTTCGGCCGCACAATGCGCGCGCGCGGGCCGCTTGCGGCGCCTGCGCGCGCGCGCGGCCGCGCTTGGGGCCACCTTCCGCGCGCGCGGCCGCGGCTGGGGCCGCCTGCGCGCGCGCGGCCGCGCCTGTGCGCGCCATGCGCGCGCGCGGCCACGCCCCAGCGCGCAGGGCCGCGCCTGGCTGGGCCCTGCTTGCGCCCAGGCCGTGCCCAGCGCGCGCGGCCCCCTTCGGCCGCGTCTTTCGACGCCCCGGTGCATCCGTATGCACCCCGAACCCCGTTTTGCCCTTTTCCGTGTCATACACGATCTTTTGCAATCCAAAAATACAAACGCAACAATTATTTAATTATTTCACAAATAACAACATAACCGAATCCGCACGTAAGGAATTAAAATATTTCGACGATGGCTCTGATACCACTGAAAGTAAAGCAAGATCGCTACGGGGCAAGCAGCGTAGTTCAAAATTTTGAACCTTACCCCGATCCCGGCGATTGGATCAACGTCGAAATCAAATCATTCACAAACAAATAAATAAATCTAACCTTTAGATTATCGAGTCGTTCGCGAATTCGAGCCGTCCAAGCGTCCGGCCTCTAACTAGTGATACGCGGCACGCGTCCGTTGGCAAGGAGAGCGGAATAGGAGTGCTAGCTCCTTCTCCTTTGCGCGGCTTGTGTATGGACGGTAAAAGAACTGATTTTCAACTCTTGAAAACCAACAAAATAAAAGTGGCTTAATTTGGGCATCCCATAAAGGGCTATATATAGGGAGGCAACCTCCTAGGGTTTTCCAAACCCTAATGGACATGGATTGGGCTAGCCCATTAATCCTAGTCCAACTAGAGATTAAAGTGGCCCAAATCCATTTATAAAATATTTGGCCCAAATCTAATTTAAGCCTAAATATTTAATATTTAATATTTGGCCCAAATCTAATTTAACCCAAATATAATATTTATTATTTAATATTTGACCCAAATCTAATTTAGCCCAAATATTTAATTTAATTTAATATTTGGCCCAAATACTTTATTTAGCCCAAGTATTAAATTAAGCCCAAATTATTAAATTAGAAACTTCTTTTCTAATTTAATCATTAAGTTAGAAACTACTTTCTAATTTAATCAATTGCTATTTTAGGAAACCTTTTCCTTTATGACGACCCCTCGTCATATCGACGTCATTACGTCTGTTTGTTCTTTTTCCGTGAGAACCTACGACGGCACAACTTCTTGCCGAAGTGTCCCACTTAACCATACGTCCACTCTCCTGGTTTAAGCCAGGGACCGTGCCTATTGCGTATGACTCATTAGGCTTCCGAATATGTTGGCAATGTGTCGGTACGAACACATAAGACAAGATTGGCCTCTAGCAAGGCGTCATGCCTACCCAATTATTCAGAAGGATTCATAATCCGCAAATAACCTTTCACGAGCATGGTTACCGTGTAATTCGATCCTCTCGTCAATGCATCTTATGTGATCTCAAGTATGGCGATGTGTTGCTTGATAATGATCACATGAGTTTTCTTCGGTCTTTCGGATATCTTCACTTAATAGAAAGTGAATCAATAACTCCTTATTGATTTCCTTCACCATGGCCATGGATTTAAAGTGAATATCCACCGAAGGCGCCTTAGATACATCATCCTCTATCAAGGGACAGACGAGTCCCATCTTGGCTATGCACTCATCTCCATAAGCCTCATGATATACCCAACGATCGCCCACGTGCAGCCTTTGTCTAGGCCCATCGAAACGATGTCAAAGCATACCAGTCTTCTTATGAGATGACCGTGACAACCTCAGGTCCAAGGATTAGTTACACCCATCTCGTATGAGAATTTCATCAACATATAACCAAAATGGATTCTCATGGCGAGTCATGTCCAGTGACACGTTCTCCAACATTGGTCACCTATGTACTTGTCTAGGCATCCCCATGCCCATGGGTGTGAGACCGCCATTGCTATCACATAGCAAAAACATAGCACATACAAGTCTTACCGCAATTGTCAATGTCCATTCTTGACATTGCTATGACTTGGGACGTTTAATGATGTCTATAAACTGTGATGCATCATCTCACATCTTTATAGATTATTCACAGTATACATCATATGGACTTCTATCTAGTTTCATTCGGTTATTACAATAATAACAAGAAACTAATAGAATGACTTCTTGTGAATTTGAATAACTCTTTATTCAAATAATAACATGATTACAATTGTCAGTGTACAACATGCCCAATCTGATTGGGTCTAGAGCACCTACACTAACACGGTGGTCCTGCGGTAAGCTCCTTGCCTCATTCCTTAGTCCTTTCGTTTGCCATCGATTGCTTACGATCGTGTATAGGCTGAACAGATAGGGTCGTGATGCGTCTGGCCTCTTGTGGACGTGCTCAATCATTGGCCAGTCGTATCACTACTTTGGAAGGGATGCCGCAGGACGTGCCATCGGTTGCTTGCGGACGTGTATAGGCTGAACGGACAGGGTCGTGATGCGTCGGGCCTCTAGTGGGTGTGCTCAATCATTGGCCGGTCGTATCACGACTTTGAAAGGGATGTCGCAAGATATGCCAAAGGCTGCCATTGGTTGCTTGCGGTCGTGTATAGACTGAACGGACAGGGTCGTGATGCGTCGGGCCTATCGTGGGCATTTTCAATCATTGGCCGGTCGTATCACGACTTTGAAAGGGATGCCGCAGGATGTGCCAAAGGCTACCATTGGTTGGCTTGCGGTCGTGTATAGGTTGAACGGACAGGGTCGTGATGCGTCAGACCTCTCGTGGGCATTTTTTATCATTAGCCGGTCGTATCACGACTTTGGAAGGGATGTCGCATGACGTGCCAAAGGTTACCATTGGTTGCTTGCGGACGTGTATAGGCTGAACGGACAGGGTCGCGATGCATCGGGCCTTTCGTGGGCTTGCTCGATCATTGGCCGGTCGTATCACGACTTTGGAAGGGATGCCGCAGGACGTGCCAAAGGCTGCCATTGGTTGCTTGCGGTCGTGTATAGGTTGAACAGACAGGGTCATGGTGTGTCGGGCCTTTCATGGGCGTGCTCGTTCATTGGCCGGTTGTATCACGACTTCGCATCACGACTCTGTCCATTCAACCTATACACGACCGCAAGCAACTGATGGCAGCCTTTGGCACGTCCTGCGGCATCCCTTTCAAAGTCGTGATACGACCGACCAATGAACGAGCACGCCCATGAAAGGCCCGACGCATCACGACCCTGTCCGTTCAACCTATACATGACCGTAAGCAACTAATGGCAGCCTTTGGCACGTCCTACGGCATCCCTTTCAAAGTCGTGATACGACCAGCCAATGATCGAAAATGCTCACGAGAGGCCCAACGCATAACGACCCTGTCCGTTCAGCCTATACACGTCCGTAAGCAACCGATGGTATCCTTTGGCACGTCCTGCGGCATCCTGTCCAAAGTCGTGATACAATCGGCCAATGATCGAGCAAGCCCACGAAAGGCCCGACGTATCACGACCCTATCCGTTCAACCTATACACAATCGCAAGCAACCGATGGAAACCTTTGGCATGTTCTGCGGCATCTCTTTCAAAATCGTGATAAGACCAACCAATGATCGAAAATTTTCACGAGAGGCCCGACGCATCACGACCCTGTCCGTTTAACCTATACACATCCGCAAGAAACCGATGGCAGCCTTTGGCACATCCTGTGACATCCCTTTCAAAGTCGTGATACGACCAGCCAATGATCGAAAATGCCCATGAAAGGCCCGACGCATAACGACCCTGTCTGTTCCACCTATACATGACCGCAAGCAACTGATGGCAGCCTTTGGCACGTTCTGCGGCATCCCTTTCAAAGTTGTGATACAACCGGCCAATGATTGAAAATGCCCATGAGAGGCCCGAGGCATCACGACCTTGTCCGTTAAACCTATACACGTCTGCAAGCAACCAATGGTAGCCTTTGGCACGTCCTGTGGCATCCCTTTCAAAGTCATGATACGACCGGCCAATGATCGAAAATGCCCACGAGAAGCCCGACGCATCACAACCCTGTCCGTTCAGCCTATACATGTTCGCAAGCAACCGATGGCAACCTTTGGCACGTCCTGCGGCATCCCTTCCAAAGTCGTGATACGACCGGCCAATGATCGAAAATGCCAACGCGAGGCCCGACGCACCACGACCCTGTCCGTTCAGCCTATATACGACCGCAAGCAACCGATAGCAGCGTTTGACACATCTTGCGACATCCCTTCCAAAGTCGTGATATAACCGGCCAATGATCGAGCACACCCACGCAAGGCCTAACACATCACAACACCGTCCGTTCCACTTCGCGTGGTCATGCGGCATCCCTTTCAGCATCGTGATACGATCGGCCGTACACAGGCACATCACGTGCTAGGCAACTAGGAGTTTCTTTCATTCGATAGCCCACGTTGTTAGCCACCACAGTTGCCAGTGACCCTAGGCATACTTGTTGTGCCATGCGTGGCCATACAACAAGCACATGGCTTGCATGGCTGCTGCATGCCTTGGCACCCCATGCTGCTGACTACCTGCCCCCCCTTACAATAGCATTTTGAGCAATCCTTGGAGTGACATGAGGAAACATTAGAAATTTTGAGGAGTCATAATTGGGGTTTTAAAAATATGAACTTATTATTTTGACTTGATTTTCTGTACAAAGGCAAGAAATAATTCAACAAACACTAAGAAAAAATTTGGGAACAAAAAATATTTTTTTTAATTTATTTATGAAAATAATTATTTAAAAATATTTTTAATTACAAAAAATATAGAAAGTTATTGAAATTTTTATTTGAAAATTGATATTTGTCTCCCAAAAATATTTGGAAGAGCATCTAAGCCAAAAGACGTTGTTGGCCAATGGTGGTGGCAACACCGTTGGCCTAGCATGCCACTCCGGGACCGGACTTGTCAGCTTGTTGACCCATGGCGTCGCACCACCATTGGGCAT